>NC_020496.1:6382770-6393958 GCF_000184155.1 Fragaria vesca subsp. vesca
GGGGGGGGGGGAGGGGAGAAAACGGGAGAGAAGAGAGGGAAATGGGTTGGGCCTCTCCAACCGGTCTAACTCCCCATTATACCCAACTCCCACAAAAATAAAACACCCCGAAAAAATAATACATGAATAAAAATTACCTTTTACTAGCTAAAATTTACCATATTTTACCGTCGTAGTATTTTCCTCCTACGAATAATCCTCCGCACATAATCGTCCCCGAAACCCCTCTAGGGACCACTTAAACTATTAACTCAATGATCGAGACGGTTAAATTCTTATTATAATCACGCTAGTAAATAAGGTAAAAATATAAGGGTCGGGATGTGACACTAACATTGTCACTAAATCAACATCAGAGAACGTTGTGAATTTATATGCACATCAAAGGTATCCGAAATGTGATGTATTTAGAGAGCTGATGTTGAAAGAACCAAAGCGACTTGGGAACCAAAGCGACTTGTGAACCAAAGCGACTTGGGAAAGGCATCCAACTGATGTAGATACAACTCATACAAGGCTTAGTAGGTAGCTAGAAATGTAGAAAAATGGTGTGAAAAAGATAAAAACCGATCAAAGTTCAATCCATTCGAATGTAAACTCACATAGATGGATCAATGGTTGCTGCCCTGGATCGCAGAATTGCACAAGTAAAGCTGATGCTGAAAGGACTATATACTCATGTTGCGGAGTTTGCTGGGAATTAAATGGGTGCGTCCTTGTTTACAATGATGATGTTCTTGTTGTGGCTTTTATGGTATGATTGAAATGAATGCTTTGCCTAACCCTAGCATTACCTTGATAGTGCTATCATTGCCAATGGTAGCCCATTGCCAATGGTAGCCCGTATCATCATGTCTATTTCACCCAAAAAGTTGGTATGCTGACTATTCTCCCAATGAGGCACTAGGTTATGATTTCTCAAGGCCATCATAAAGGGGTAAATCTCTATCAAAATGACTCTCGAGCATAAGTTACCCGTAAGCTTTTGTAGCGTTAATAACATAAAATAATAAAATTTACAACATTTTCAATCAAACACGTTGTTTTATAGTGTTTCAGAGTATTAAAACTGAACAACAAAAAATTGTTAAATTATTTCATTACGTGACTCACTGTTAATAATAATTTATCTAACGACTCACCCGTCTAATGCTTTGGAGAGATAACATCACAATTACTTTTCCGCGCCGTTTTTGGTAAACTCTAACTAGAAATGGGTTAGTGACCTCATTCACTGTAGGGCATTGACCAAGTAAATAAGCAGTCTGATGCAATTTCTTTTCTGGCCCAAAGATTCCAACAACCTACTTCCACAAATTCCGTCCAAGTTCAAAAACCACGTGTCACTCACACAAACCCATTGCATCCTAATGCAATCCCACACCCGCCGGTAACAATAAAATTCCCCCTCACCATTTCTAGGTTTTCCGATCTTTTCTGACACTAGACGACACTGAAGGCCGGCCTCCTTCAATATTCCTCTTCTGGGTTTTTGAACACCACCTTCGCTCTTTTCCTCTCCCAATTCTCATTTCTAGGGTTTCCCTCTAAAACCCATCAAATTCAGATCAAACCCAATGGCCGCCGCCGCCCAGCTCCGCTGTTCCACTCTCCCCAAACCCCACTCCTCTCTTTCCGACCACCGCCGCAACCCCACCACCAACCTCAATTCCTCAATCTCCTTCCCCTATTCCAAAACCCTAAATCATAAAGCTCTCTCTTTTGGCCCGAAGCCGAATCGGGACGGAAGGCCCGATCTTTCGTTTTCCGGCGGGAATGGTGCCGACCGAGGCGGCGCCGGCGGTGGAGGCGGAGGAGGTAGCGGCGATTGGAGCCGAGGTGATGAGAATGAAGAATCGAAACCCTCGAAATCTTTGTTTGAGGGTTTTGGGCTTTTGGGGATGTTTCTGAATGGGTGGAGATCGAGAGTCGCCGCCGATCCTCAGTTTCCGTTCAAGGTTTTGATGGAGGAGGTCGTCGGAGTGAGCTCCTGCGTCCTCGGCGACATGGCTTCCCGACCCAATTTCGGCCTCAACGAGCTCGATTTCGTCTTCTCTACTCTCGTTGTCGGCTGCATTCTAAACTTCACTCTCATGTATCTGCTGGCGCCGAGCTTGTCCGCCACCGCCGCCACTCTGCCGTCGATCTTCGCCAGCTGCCCGGCGAGCCATATGTTCGAGCCGGGCTCTTTCGGGCTGATGAGTCGTTTAGGGACGTTTGTCTACAAAGGAGCTGTCTTTGCAGGAGTTGGATTCGCTGCCGGGCTGGCCGGGACTGCGCTGTCGAATGGGCTGATCAAGCTGAGGAAGAAGATGGATCCCGAGTTTGAGACTCCCAACAAGCCTCCACCGACATTGTTGAATGCGGTTACTTGGGCAATTCACATGGGTGTGAGCAGCAATTTGAGGTACCAGACGCTGAATGGGGTGGAGTATGTGTTGGGGAAGGGGCTGCCACCGCTGGCATTTAAGTCTTCGGTGATTGTTCTGAGGTGCTTGAACAATGTGCTTGGTGGGATGACATTTGTGCTTCTGGCGAGGTTGACAGGATCGCAGAGTGCTGCTGAGAAGCTGGAGATTGGATCGGCTGCAGAGAAGGAGAAACTGCTGGAGGAGAGTGTGGATTTGCAGGGCAATCAGTCGACTTACAAGTGATGACTTTTGTGGCTTTTGTTTATAAACTTGGGCTTGATATCTAGTTTTGTAGTGAAAATAAAATTCTAGGTTTGATGAATTTTAGGTCTTCTTCAAAGTTCATCAGGAAATGCTGGTTCTACAATGTGTCCTCTACTTACAATAGTTATATTAGCAATGCTTGTTTTCTCTTGCGTTCTCCGGGTTGAGTTTTTCGGGTTTGCTATACTTGTGTCCATTCTATTTTTCTCAGGCTCTCAGCTCACTTGAGAGTTGAGACAAAATGCTTGCATGAAACTTAAGCTTGAAGCCTTTGATGCCTTTGAATGTGGATTCAATTATTTTCAGGTTCCCAACTGTGGTCTTGTTAAAGCAACCTGACAATTATGCATCACCTAATTATTGGCCTGAACTACTTAGAGACGTAGCAACGCCTATCGGCCCCCTTCCATTAGATTTGCTTGCCTGATAAGTTTGTCCTTTCCCACTGTGAAAAGGAAAAAGACAAAGGTTTGAACAAGAAATGGAGTTAACAGAAGATTTTGATCAAATGGGCAATGTGGTAGTTCTTTCATACACATTGTGACAAAGGTATAACCCAGCTAATAGATAAAGAAACAAGCCAAAACCAAACGAGAAAGAACAGCGAGAAAAATGAAGGTTATTGCGAAATAGTTGGGAAGTCAAGGTCAGAGAAAATTGCTCCATGTTCTATGAAGAAAATATCAAGACGAATGGCATCTTTCCAATTACTTTTCATTGGTGCAATGAAAAATAGGCAAGAACATAAGAATAAAGATCATGTTTTTCAAGTGAATTTGGAGTCAATTTCAATCACATATCCTCCTGACATGAGATTCCAAAGGAATAGATATCAGATTCCTTTTGCTTCCATATAAAAGCTGTCTGAATCAAACTGCCTAAAGTTGAATTTGGTGTCAGAAGGGATATAAACCCAGTTCCTCATTTCTCATATGTAAGATAAATGAGCATAATATAACATTATTTTCTATTGTGTGTACAACAGTCAGCAGACAAGCTCAGCAGACAAGCTCTGCTCTCTATGCGAAACATGATATATGCTCCTAATCAAACCTTCCCGTCAACCACTACCAACTGCAACATATCTTCTGAAAATTAGTAACGGTAGGCTTTCCCGAGCAGAGATGACAAACCTTATGCAGAGCATTGCCGTGTTTAACTCATCAGTGCACGAGTGAACTTAAGCAATTACATTGTGTGAGCTGCAGCACTAGCAACACTATCTGACGGCTTCTGGTGCAGAATTGCAATAAGGTGTGTGCAAGCAAACCAACTTGGTGCAAGTCAAACACAAAGTTGCAAGCACCACACCCATCAGAAGCCCACAAGTGCTTTTTCGCACATCCAATCTCCCTGCTCTTCTTAGTACACTTCCAAAACTTGGGAGTAGTCCCCCACAAGCAAACACCATGACATGATCTAAACCGCTATAGTCAATTCCTGCAAGTATTGCTCCAATTGCAGATATTGGACCCATAAATCCAATTAGAGCAGCTGCTGCAAGAGACCCCTGCCAGTTATCTGTAGCCCCGAAGATGCAACTAGCCACAGCTGCACCCCGAGGGAGTCCATGGAGGGAGACAGGAAGAACCATATGCCGACCAAGTCCATAGGCTTTTGGAGCAGCAACCCCCAGAGCAAGCCCTTCAGCCAAAGCATGAAGAGCAACAGCTCCACATGACAAGAATGACTGGAGGGTGTGAACACTCACCGGAAAACCAGTTACTGTGGGCAAATTATGAACTGAAGTTTTTTTGCGACCTGCAAGCTTCAGAATACTAGAGCTCAAAGTATGGACAGTTGCAGCTCCCAAGGCAAGCAGCAACACCAGAGGAATAAATCCCATCTTTGAAGAGAAAAGTAGCTGTGATGGTCGCCAGGCACCAAGGACAAAGGCAATGCCAGATGCTACACCCATGAGAAGAGCATGCTGGAAACGGAAAGCAAGTGCAAATGCCACAAGGACCATGCCACCAAGCAATGGCCCAAGACCAAAAAGCAATGAAACAAAGAAGCCGGAAGCATCCTCTGAGCTGCAACACATAATTTGCCGATAAGAACATCCAAATACATTTTGGTAATCTGATTTTTCAAAATAAACATTAATCATAGGACTTGCAATCTTCTCAGACTTAAAATAAACTCACTTGTAGTCATGGCTGAAACTCTGAAAAACAGTGCTAAGTGCTTCCATGAATGCAACAGAGAGAGTAGCAGCAGATGCAACTTGTGATGGAGAGGCTTCCTACAACAAGGGAAGATAAACTAAATGAGTTGTAAAGGGAAAACATAACACGTGAGTGTTTGCTTTACTGAAATTCTTCAGGTTGCAACTGATATATGCAGTTCAATTGAATCAAAAATGCTGTAAAACCTACTGCAAAAAGACAGCAGTAACCAAGATGAACCAAGTCCCATGATGTATGTTACCTTAAATGCATCAGGAAGCACCTCTGCAACAACCATCCAAATCATACATCCAGCAGCAAAGCCCGTACAGAAAGGAAGGAACTTACTAAACGCATCAGCACACATGAATGAAGGAACTGCTACAAGGGGCTGCAAGAACAACATAAGTCAAAGAAGTTCATACAGAAAGTTCATACATAAGCTGAAGTCCTCGAATGTTGTACACTTGACAGGAGTGAAATCCCATCCCCTTGTGGTCTATACCAATATCCCTCCAATGAACCAAGACGGGGCTTTATTGATTGGACATAGTGAATCAGATGCCCAAACACTATGTAACCATCAGAACCCATTTCATTCATTTAAGTCTAATGATATTCATGCACCCTGAGCTCAAACCTTGGACTGTACAGTTTAACTATTTTACAGCTTATTCAATTCTCCTAGACATGGATGAATATCCAAAAAATTCATGAAAATTTTATATCCTATCAAATTACCTGTGGTAATGACGTAATTACACTCCATAACATGGCATTCTGTGGAGAAACACCCCTTGATGCGAGCACCATACTCACTGCTAATCCTTCTGGTATGTTGTGAACAGCAATAGCCAAAGTTACCAAAAGTCCCTGAGAGAAACCCTTTGAACCAGCAAAGGAAACCCCAACACCAGAGCCTTCTCCAAATGAATGAAGAGTCATTATTCCAATCACAAGAACTACTTTAGTTGCATCTGCACCTTTAATGTCCAACATACTAACTTCTCCATATTGTTCCAGACACTGAAACCAGATGTAATGGTGTAAGCCATAATGGGATCTTTATATATACTGGCATCATGTACAAGTGAATACCAGAACTAGCACAGCTACAAACCAGCAGATGTATTTACAAGGGCAGCATTTTGTTAGTTCACAAACTTATAGCACTTGTACTTGAAAGCTTGAATAACATCTTATCAATTTCAACCATTACGTCCTCTCATAAAGATATCAATAATTGATGAAACGAAATGCCAATGGACTTGTCTGGAATTAGATATTGATATATCACAGCTTCACCTGTAAAGCCTATATTCTATATATAACTAAACTATACTACTGGTTATGACGCATATACAAACTAAATACTTAACAAATCTATGTGCAAGATGATATGGTGACGTGGTTTCATAAAAAGCAAGAATCAAAATCACAAATGGGACGCACAAACTGAATACTGAAAACATGGCAGATATGTAAATAGAGAAGATAAGGAAAAGTTGTTACCTTCTTGCAGAGCAAAATAAATATTCCTCCAGCTAAAAGCCCAAAGACCACCCAATTCCCTGCGCCATGACCTTGCCCTTCCTGTATAAGATCAAAGCTTGCAGCCAACATCACACCAGCTGCCATTCCATTGCACAGTCCAGCCCACTGTGGATCAAGCTCCACAAAGAAGAATGGAACTGCACCTAAACCAGTGGCAGCAGCCATTGCCAGCGTAAATAATGCAACAGTGGAGATTGAAACTTTGCTGTTCCCGTTCTTTGTCTCACCTGCCCCATTATTTATATCCTCTAAACTAATAGTATTCTCATTACCAGTGCCATCAATAACATTAGTTCTCACATTCTTGTGTGGAGCAGAAATCAACTTCCTTGAAACCTCTTCTTCAGACTTGGCTGTAGCATACCCAAACAGAACCACGCAGAGCAGTGAGAACAATACAACCTTTCTGAACAAAGAATTCATTTTCACACGTAATATATCACCAGCAAAAGATCACAACTTCAGCTTCATAGTATTGAGAGGTGCAACACTATATTCTTCTCTTCGATGCTATCAGAGATGCTGCGCTCTTATCAAACCATCCAAGGCCACTTCTCTGGTACGAAGCCACCCTTCGTGGTTTGATGTGCCCTGATGTCAACCCTGCCAATCAACTTTCAAAGTTTTAATAGGTACTACCACATCAATAGTATAATAACACTTCCTCATTCCCCCACGGCAATGTATATCGTAAAACTCGGGCTTTTCATACAAAACGATCAAGACATTATCATAAAATGTGCTGTACAGTATCCAATTTACAATCGAAATTCCAAAACTATGTTAACAATTAAAGTAATTAAACTAGCCTTATCTCAATGCCCCAATTTGGGACTGAAACGATAAACCAAGCTATACCCTTTACCGTAATTAAACCAAATTTCCTCTCTTCAAACGAAAAACCAATCAAGCATAAAACTTTCAATCAGCAAATCACAAACAAGAACCCTAATTTGACTCAAAATCCTAGGATCGATGATTGAGATCAATAATTCGTAAATAGAAACGAGATGAAGGAAATGAGAATCAGAATTACCGAAAGAAGAAGATAGATAGCACCGAGATTGACTTAATGTCAGTCAAAAGCAATTCCAATGGAGAAAAAGAGAAGGTTGGTTCTTCCGGGAATAATGAAAAACTGGAGTCGCCGCAGATAAAACGTTGGATTAAAACATAAAATTGGCGTTGGCTTAAAGTCGGGGTCTTTTGGACTTTGCTGCAATTTTCTTAACAAATTTTTAATTTCGTTTGATACTGTCAGAGTCAGCACGTTGTTTTTGGACCAAACCGGTTACTGGAAAAAGAAAGTGGAAACGTGAAGTTGAGGGCATGGCTTTCCATTTTGGTAATAGATGACACATCCATAAATAGTTCCCCGTTACAAACGGTTGACACAAGACAATATTGATGAAGGTGCTAAGAGGCCTAAGACTTGCTGCTAGCTCGGAGCTTCCCTCTCTTCTGAGTTCGCAAAGGAGAGGCAGTAGAGCAAAAATATTAACAAAGGACTGAATTAGACATAGTAATGATGAGATAGTGGATTTTACACGTCGGTTAACATTCGGTGTTGTTATCTTGTTTATCTTTCTTAATCGTAACTATTGGCGTCACGATTCAACTAAGATGTTAGATGTAAGTAACTCATAATACTTGAGGTTAATTGCAATTTTGTATTGCTTCCTATGTTACCAATGCACAGTCGATCGTTGATTTCATTTTGAATGAGATGTATGACGGAGACAATCAAGCAAATGAAGAAAATCAAAGTATAAACAAGAGTATATTCAATTAAATATTTATATAATATTTACTGGAGTACAAACAAGAGTTGCCTAGGCAATCCACTTCGGTATCCAACTCAAAATGCATTTCTTACTAAGAAACAAGAACATTATTCCAAAAACAACAAAAAAAAGGTAAGAGAATGGAAAAACCCTAAGCGAGTTTTGCCTTGCACCAACCCCTAAATCCTCTCCATGCAATCGATCTTCATGGCTTCCTCTCATCAATCCCTCTCTACCATGAATACCATCACATGATGATTCACATCCATCTTGGACTCCATCTACTCCTCTCCAAAAGCAAACATGTCGCCCACACGCTCCTCCATGGCGTCAGACTACATCTTCTCTTCTATGGAGTCGTCCTCCATCGACGAAGTCACCAAGATATCGGGTGCGAAACGTTGGGATTCTCAGTCTTATTTGCAAACGAAGTCACCAATTGGTTGTGACGCCTCTCAATCCTGATCCATCTTCTTTGGCAAAGACAGAAAAATTCTGCAATGGAATTTGGGTGCCCAAAATCCAGATCCAAGAGCGCCCGAAGCCAAAGCCAAACAAGGAAGAACAGACGCCAAGTTTTGAAGTGATGCCTAAACCTCCTAGCCCTAGCTCGGGCAAAGAGGTTCTCTAAATCTGCTCTCGCTCGATCTATTTTTGATTTCGTTTATCTACGTACATGACCAAAAAAAAAAAGACACTATCTACGTACCCTTCCCCATTAATTATTCACCATTACTGTACGTGCAGACCAAAACGAGATGATTTTACACTCTGAAATTAGCATAATGGTTCATAGATGGTGAACTCCTGAGGGTTTCATCGAGGCGATGAGAATCATGAGATTACTCTACTGGTTAGCTCAAATCCTTGCACACCGGAGGAGCACATTTGTGTACAGGCTAGGTCCCCAAAAAAAGTCGATGAAGAAGTTTATGCATGATTTCTCAGTGTATAATGAGGAACCAGGTCATTGGCGGAGCTAGCCTATTTTCACCTGGCCCTAAGCCCAAGTAAGAATTTTTGGGTAAAAAATATACTTACTTCTCATCTAGAAAAAGAACACAAAAATTGACATAAAGAGGACCTCCTTACTTTAAAAAAATTGGAGGATTTCTATTATTTTACATTAGTAGATGACTTCATTTAACGATTTCAACCATTGATCCTCTAGATTCATAAGCAAGAAACATGTCTACAAAATTTCAACTAATTCCATAATCAGTTGGTCATTCAAATTAACGTAAACAATTGTAAGCCATTAAATAAAATTAAAACGAATATTGTGTTAATCAAGTGATTAAACGTTTTTCATTTTGGCTAATTTTTTATATGATTCATATGTGGGTAAGAGCATCTCCAATGGAGATGTCATAATGCTTGTGTCAATTTCAAATTTGAAGGCTGATGTGGCTCATGTCAATTTTGACAAAAACTCACTCCAACGGAGATGTTAAATGTATGTGTCATTTTATTAATTTTTAGAATATTTTATAACAAACCGATCACTACTCTTCTACTCTTCTAGTAGAAGAAAGAAGAAGAAACCCTTTGTGGAAGAAGAGAGAGAGAGAGAGAGAGGAAAGACAAACAATGATCGATAGAGAAAGGGTGTCAAATATGACAGAAGGATTTGAGAACTATCATCCACGTGGATTTGACCATTGGGTTAGAGGCCTTGTCAGCTGTCATTTCTTGCTGTTGCATTGTCCATCTATCAAAAAAGACATCTCCACTAGAGATGCTCTAAGAACTAGGGAATGAGTGGTTTTGATTGTCAAAATACATGTTAGAACTAAAAACATCTTCACTTTAAAAGTTTAAGGAGGTCATCTCTAGATCCGGATTATATATCGGACCTATCCAGAGCGAAGTTTCTTATTTGACTAACTTTTCGGTCATATTTTCACATCTTCACCCTTCAATTTATTGATACTAATGTATAGATCATTCCAACAAAATTTCATTCAAAGTGATGATCGTTTATGTATCAAATTAGATTAAATCAATGAACAGATCATAAATATGTTTAACTAGAACTGTTTGTGTAAATCACGATTACGAAAACTCAAATGATCATCAAATTAGATGTGCAGAAGTGATCTATGCATTAGGTTTTACAAACTGAACAGTGGAGATATGGAAATATGACCGAAAAGTTAGTCAAATAAGGAACTTCACACTTTCGCTCTGGATAAGAACTTATATATATATATATATTATATATAAAATATATTTAGGACCATTCAGGAGAGGATGTCCGCACCGAAGAAAAAGTGCGGACGCCGACTCAAGGAGGCTCCAGGCGATGTCAATTATGGCAGCTCTGCTTCTGTCCTTGAAGACATCATACATCCCAGACGTCGTCATCATCAAGGTGAAAGCCGAGGTGAGGTAGATCGATGGTCCGGCCGGGAAGTTTACCAAAAAACTTCAAACACCTCATTCTCGACTTCGAACTCGTTGTCGGAGAGTTCACCAGTAAGGAGAAGGACAAGATAGAGGTTTGCTTCAGTGACGTCAAGGTCGGCGATGCTGTCAGCACCGCCTAGAGACGTCCACCTCTGATCCTTTCTATAAATATATATATATATATATATATACATAGTCCGGATGTGAAGCGGACGTCCGCACTCGGCTTAAAGTGCCGACGTCCGTCCGTTCTCCACCCTCCGACGCCGACAACGGCGCGCCTCCACCCCAGAACACTCCAGCAGCGTCCCTGACCACTTTCTCTCCCCGGCGAGTCTGTTCTTTTCCAGTTTTCCGGCAAGATCACCCAAAACTTCAAACAAGATCAATCTCGCCGGAAACTGGAAAAGAACGGACTCACCGGGGAGGAAAAGTGGTCGGGGACGCTGCTGGAGTGTTTTGGGGTGGAGGCGCTCCGTCGTCGGCGCCGGAGGGTGGAGAATGGACAGACATCCGCACTTTAAGCCGAGTGCGGAAGTCCGTTTCTCATCCCTATATATATATATATATATATATATATATATATATATATATATAT
>NC_020496.1:6393978-6396967 GCF_000184155.1 Fragaria vesca subsp. vesca
TTTTTCTGTTATATACCTGAATCGGACAAAATACAGGCCGTCGATTTGTTTTTCGATTTTGAGGGTCTTAACGATCACCAAATTGGCTGAAATTTTACAGAGATGATCTACACAAGATGATCTAGATATGTCTAGAAAGAAGTTTGAGGAAATTTGATCGGGAAGTGATGTAAAAATAGAAATCCGCACTAAAACTTTGGTGCGGACGTCCGCACCTGATGAGCTTTATGTATATATACACACATATAGTCGTTTTCAGATACGGAGGTCCGTATCTTTCAAAAAATGCGGATGATCAACGTTGGCCGTTGGATCATCTTAAATAGACTTCAATGGCCATGATTAAAACAGACAAAATGGATGTTTTAAAAGGCTAGATGGATCTTGGATTCGACCCGGGTCTTACATGAAAGTGATAAAACGGAGACGAAGAGGAATTGAGCACCGAAGAAAATTGAGCATGAAATCGGATGATCAGCTCCGTTATGGTCATAACGGCGTCAAGAGTGACCTCCTTGGGCTCCACCCAGTTGAATCTGTGCAACAATTAACGAAGAAGATCCAAGACAAGATGGAGAGGAGAATCGTTGCATTTATCAATGCAGAACTTTGCTCCCAACAGCTCCTTGGTTCAAGGAACCATTGAGGCCTAATTCTTGTTCACCCAGTTTTCACTTTTCAATACCACCAATTCTTCTGTTCCTCAAACACGTCCACTATCAGAAATCAACAGCTTGGTGCCTCGGTTCCTCTCCGCGTTTGTTCTCTGCAAACGGGTTTTATCTTCGACCCGGGTCGAATCCAAGATCCATCTAGCCTTTTAAAACATCCTTTTGTCTATTTTAATCATGGCCGTTGAAGTCTATTTAAGATGATCCAACGGCCAACGTTGATCATCCGCATTTTTTGAAAGATACAGACCTCCGTATTTGAAAACGACTATATATAAATATATACACAGAGCCCTTCTAATGAGGGATCCCTATTTTAAGCCATTTATAGGGATAGGACATTACACCAACTTCCCGATTATAATTTTACATCTCCACCGTTCATATCTTAGGTCTATATGAGTAGATCACCTCTATAAAATTTCATATGATTTGGTGATCGTTAAGGCTTTCAAAAGTTCAATTTAGTTTTAATAACCTTCAACGGTTTTAGTTTGACATAAGCTGGACCGTTCAAGATCATTAAAACTAAATCAAACTTTTGAAAGCCTTAACGATCACTAAATCATATGAAATTTTGTAGAGGTGATCTACTCATATAGACCTAAGATATGAACGGTGGAGATGTAAAAATTCAATTGGGAAGTGGTGTAATGCCCTATCCTTAGAAAGTGACCAAAAATAAGAATCCCTCGATAGAAGGGGGCTATATATATATATATATCATTTGCATTTGAATGATGGGACATAATAATTAGTTATATTGATCTCTAATCAATGAGTAAGTGACATATGTAAGCTTCAGGAGTTATGGGTTTTAGTAGTATTTCTAGAGCTAGGGTTTATTAAAGGTTAAAATTTGATACGGGGATGAAAGGTCAAGTGTGATGCTTAATATTTGGATCTAGGTTGACAGATTGCATCGTAGAGAGTGTGATATGAGAATATACCTGTGTGAATCACAACTATCTTGTGGAATGCATGTAGATTACTGTTAATCAAGCTGACATCGTTTTGGCTAGACATTAATTAGCTACTCTCAAGTCTTAATTCCCAAAATCACAAACGTCGTCTTCTCATCTCCTAAACTTTGATTGTTAATCCACGACTCTTAAATTCTCATCGATTTTAGTCCTTTTAGTGAGCTGATTGACTGTCTCAATCGACGACTTATTTGAGCTCGGTAATCTCTTTCACGGCTCTCAAATTAACAAAAAATTTCCCAAAATCACACTGGTTGAAATTTGATGTGTTACAATTAACCCGGGTAACAATATCATCCTGGCTCCGCCACTGAACCAGATGATGAAATATTATTGTGTCATCCCCGAATAATTCTAATGATCGATGCATTTTTTTCAAGTTCTCTCACCACTTACAAAATTGCCATCGTTTTGTTTGTCATGTGGCAACTTAATTATGAGAAAAGCTCTGGACACATTCAGAGATGAATAAATCATACATATGAATATATCAACCCATTCTGCTTATCGATCTATATAATGGAGAACATGATGAAGCATCTGACTTACTGGTGAGCCATGCATATGTATTCACCTAACCAAATCAACTTGATCATTGTTTGTCTATTTTTATTGGCAAGTTGATTGGGATGTGGCAGTACTCTGGGCTCCTGCCAACCTTATAAGAAGGGCTCTAGGTCTGTGTTAGTACTCAGTACCTCATTCACCCTAGGTCCCTAGCCTTGGGATTGAACTCTCGAGGTCGAAGTAGCTAGGTATCGTAGTTTATCTGTTTTCTAAATGTCAAAGTTTGTGTTGTAGATTGTAAACTGTCTAGCAGAATATATAATCTACAATTCCGGCTTTAACTTTAAGAATGCTATAATCCACCGGAGTCATCAACCGGTCGACGTAAACGATTATTGAGGTCCAAGTCGGCCGTATCGTAGTTATTATGTGTTCTTAAGGTCAAAATCAGTGTTGTAGATTGTACTGTGATCTGTCTAGCAGAATATATAATCTACAATACTGATTTTGATTTTAAGAATGCCATAATCCACGAAGTCCCCGGCCGGCTGGTCACTGTCAACGTGGAGGTCGAAATCTGTCGTATCGTTCTTATTCTGTTCTTGAGGTCAAAATCCATATTGTAGATTGCACCGCAGAATATACGATCTACAATGCAGACTTTGACCTTAAGAATGTCATAATCTACGAGCTAGGAGTCCCAACAGATCACCGTAAAAGCTAGCAAGGAGCCTAGCAGCAAGACATGATCACCAGACAACATCGTGGCTTTCAAATTCTGACTTTCACCTTATCACCGTATCGTAGTTTTTCCATCTCTCTCTCTCT
>NC_020496.1:6396987-6401302 GCF_000184155.1 Fragaria vesca subsp. vesca
CTCTCTCTCTCTCTCTCTCTCTCTCTCTCTCTCTCTCTCTCTCTCTCTCTCTCTCTCTCTCTCTCTCTCTCTCTCTCTCTCTCTTCCCCTTTTCTTTGTTGCACTTTTTACTACGTTTTAATTGTATTTTTATTTTCAGTTTTGTTTGTTACATCTAAAAATGTAGTAAACTATACTCAGTGAGTATTGGTTCTAGCTATTGGCGTCACGATTCATTTGATATAATGCTTTAATAATCAAAGTTACTTGCAATGTTGTATTGTTTCTGCTTATATTAGTAGTAATATACAATTGTTTTTCCGCACTTTGAACGGAGATGTATGATGGAGACGATCAAACAACTAAAGAAAATTAAGGTATTGACTGTAGCACAAAGAGTACTGAGGCATATATGTGATTCACAAGAAAACAACCAAAACTAGCAGCGGATGCTATCTTTTCTTCGTTTCTATGAGATGACATAATATAGTCTTTTTTTTTCTTTCTTAAACATTGGGGTATGCAAAACAAACACGAAGACACTGGTCGAAGACATGCACTTTTGAGGAAATCACTATCTTTGTTCAATAATATTATTGTTCTGTTACATGAATAAGATTACAGACCCTATTATTCACCATTATGCCTAGTTGCCTACCAAAAACCGAGATAGCTAGTTTTATACTCTGAGGCTGTCATAGAGGCGAGATATATGGTAGGGAATACTCCGCTGGTTAGATCACTTCCTTGCACACTGTCGACAGATGGATATGATGAAGTTATGAACCCAGCCATTCTGGCCGGTATCTCCCGTTCTCCCCTATAATGGAGAACATCAAGCCTGTCTGGTCACTCTGGTGAGCCATATTCACCTACGTACGAATATATAGACCGAAATTTCAAGACAAAAGTATCACAGATCTCCAAAAGTCTTTTCGGCAAGCTCTATAAGCCTGCAGAGATGGAGAACATACGTACAGCAGCACTAAAGATCTAAAGAAAATTCCCAATGGAAGTATGAAGAAAACTAGCTCAATCAACCTTGAGACGTCCGTCGATCTTCAGTTTTGATACGAGAATGTACGTAGTGGAAGTTCCGGCTGCATGACGTACGTCAGATCGAGTTGGCTTTGCTTGAAGCCTGAACCAAATGAAAGTAGATCTGCACGACCTGGAACGGTTTCACCACAATGAATAATCAAGTGTAAGAACTTCCGATATTTTCAAATTTTGAACTTAAATCTCAGAAGAAAACTCAGCCGGGTTGTATCAGTACTCTCTGGTCCATGCCCTCCTACAATAAGAAGGGGTCAGGGCCTGTGTTAGAACTCAGCACCATTCATCTCAAAACCAGTCACAGTGTTGTCTGGTGAGGTCATGTTTCTAGCGTTTACTACGGCTATGGTGACCGGAGACTCGATCGCCATCGATCATGGCATTCTAAAGATCGAAGTAAGTATTATTTCGACCTTAAGAATGCCATAATCTATGGCGAGTGTGCGGCCGATCACCATGGCCACCACAAATGTTAGCAACAACACCTCAGCAGACAACACTACTGTATATGGCTTCATTAATGCCAATGGCACAGGGGGCTTGCCTTCTCCAGAGCTAGGGTTAGAGATTATATAAAGCCTTAGGAAGTTGGCTCAACCACGGCATCTCTTCTCAGGAATTTTAAGTAATTGGAGCTACGTGATTGTCAGGGACGAAGAGGATACGGTGTCAGTTCCAATCATATTGTTTAATCTGATACTCTGAATCTGTGAGTCCGCACGTTGTTTCTGGACAAATCCGGTGGGCGGTGGCTGGAGAAATTAGAAAGGAGCCAGAGGTAAGGCTTTCAATCTACCAAAACTAGTGGATGCCACCTTCTCTTCGTTTCATTTGCTACGAGTTAAGTCATAGAATATAACCCTAGTATACAGTCCTCTTCTCTCAAACATTGGTATGCAGAACAAGGCGACAATAAGAGATGCCTGACGTACTGTAACATTTGATCATTATTGGAACAACTTAAAGAACAACACTCAGGAATAATGGAGAACATGAAGCCTGACGTACTGGTGAGACAATTTTCACTTAACAAAAGCAACTTGGTTATTATTTGTCTAATTTTATTGGCAAGTTGATCGATCAAACATCTGGAGAGAAAATGAAGGCACAATTGTTGCCTACTCATCCAACTCGAACGGCATGTATCTAATGCACAAGAGAGCAACCAAACCTACCGGAGGCCACGTACCTTCTCTTCGTTCCATTTGCTATTTTGCTACGTACGAGTTTCTTTGTTGATAGAATATAGTCAATATGCAATCTTCTTTTCTTAGACATTGGTACGCAAACCAAACACACAGAGATGCGCATTTGATTTGTAATTGTACGTTAGCAACAACTTTACAGTGAAATCACTATCTTTGTTCAATTGTTTTGTTACACGAATAAGCAGATTACAGAGTAGTGTTCACATGGTTAGTCACTGATCAAGAGATTCATAGTCAGTCATCATTAGATTTTACATCCAATGGTTAAAAAAAAAATAACTTAAATCTAATGGTGACTGACTATGAATCTCTTAGTCAATCACTGACTATGTGAGTATGACCGTAAGATTACATACACTATCAATGTACCTCTCCCTATTGTTTACCATTTTGCAGACCAGAACCGAGAAATTTTACACTCTGAAATTAGCATCAGATGCTATTTTTGTTCCTACTTAGAAGCAAAGAAGGTAAATGAACTCCTGAGGCTGTCATCGAGGCAAGATAGTAGGGACTACACCACTGTTTAGATCACTTCCTTGGACACTGGAGGAGCACATATACGGGTCCCCAGTAAAAGTCGAAGAAGTTGGTGATTTTTCATTGTACGAGGAACCAGATGATGAAAATATTGTATCAGCTCCCGGCATAATTTTGATGATGTTTTCAAGCTCCCTCACCACATCTAACATTGATGGCCGGTCGTCTTGTTTATCTTGGCAACATCTGAGGGCCAAAGCTACAAACCTCTCGACACATTCAGATGGATATGAACCCATTCTGGTATCTATAATGGAGAACATTAAGCCCGACTGATGAGCCATATTTACCTAAGAAACAAGAACTTGATTATTATGTGTACCCTTATTGCTAACGAAATTAAAAGAAATAAAATTTCCGTTTTAGTCTTATACCTCCCGAACAATGTTTTTGCCATGTGATATTGGCAGCACACCAGTCAAGAGCTCCAGGAACACAATTCCAAGGCTATAGACATCGCTTTTGTCTGTTAACTGACTGGTCAAGAAATACTCTGGATCCAGGTAGCCCTGCAAGTATGATCCCAAAGTGTTATGAAATTAACAAATTCAGTTAAGAAGCAACTTTTTGTTATGTTTCAAACTCTACAGCCACTCTTATAAGCTGTACCAAACTAAACATACCGGTGTTCCTCTCACAACTGTAGATACGTATCCAGGGCCAGTCCCTTCATCATCCTGGACAGGAGCAAGTCGTGAGAGTCCAAAATCAGCCACCTTAGCAGTATAGTTGGAGTCCAAAAGTATGTTGGTGGCTTTAATATCTCGGTGAAATATAGGAGGATTCGCCTCGGTATGGAGATAAAGAATTCCTTTGGCTGAACCCAATGCAATACGTAACCTCATACTGAAGTCCAGGCTTCCCTTGATTTTATCTGTGACTCGTATGACAGTAAGTAAACAGAATTAGCTAGATGAAACTCTAGCCAAAAAGGCATGGTATGGGAGGAGCCATTTAAAAAGAAAAACTTCAAATGTTGGAAAGTCCATACCAGAAAGCCAGTCACGTAAGGTACCATTAGGCATGAACTCATAAACCAACACCTGTGGGAGCAGCAACAACATAATTCAATTAATGACATTTCTTGTGCTCCTAATCCATTGAAGCATACCAGCATGCCACAATGCATGCTTAAACTCCTACTTCTTACATTCATGAAATTAAAGAATATGCAATAAAGAGTCACCAAGTAAAACAGCAAAGTAAATCCATTTATGAGTTCAACTTCCAACTGATAAAATTCAGACTAATTTTCCCCGTTCAGAATGAGAGGGAAGGAAGATATATATATACACACACGGAGCCGTTCCAAAGAGGACGTCCATACAGCCCTTAAAGTGTGGACGTCCATTCGTTCTCCACCGGATAGCTCCGACGACGGCGCGCCTCTACCCTAAAGGACTCCAGTAGCGTCTCCGATCACTTTCTCTCCCCGGTAAATCCGCTGAATTCCAGTTTTGCAGCGAGATCACCTAAAACTTCAAACAAAATCGATCTCGCTGAAAAACTGGAATTCAGCGGACTCGCCGGGG
>NC_020496.1:6401322-6403623 GCF_000184155.1 Fragaria vesca subsp. vesca
CAGTCCTAACATCACCGAAACACAAAACTCCGGTCCAATTCGCTATACATGGATCCCCTTTGTCCCAATTCCTCAAATGCTTCATGGGATCAATCAAACTACCCTTCACTGCCCTCAATGCATCAACTGCAAATGCGCACACAACTCATAATCCAATTCCCACCATAACTAACCCAAAAATCCTATGTAACAGTAAACCAATTGGGTTAAACTCCAATTGGGTTTAGCAAACATGTATCAAAACTCACCTTCAGAAGGATTTGTAACTTGTGCCACTGCAACTAGGAAGAACCAAGAACAAGCCAGAGCAATGAGACAACCCCAAAATTTCAACCTCAACATTCTAACAATCCAAAACAAGCAATTCTCAGCAACAGAATCAATCAACAAACTCAAAAAACACATAAAAGCTTGAAACTTTATAAAGATTTCAAAAGCAAAACGATACCTTTCGGTTAAAGAAGTGAACTTTGAGACTTGTCGGGTGAATTTGTGCAGAAAATCAAATGATACTTAGGATGATAAAGGATTGTGGTACTTGGTTGTCGTCAATGATATGATGACCCTTCATTATAGCCTCTGAGACTAACTGTGTGGAGTTGGCGATTTTACAGATTATATATATCTAATTATTTTAATCTGGGGAGTAAGAGCTGAAAAGATAAGTACTTGATGGAGAAACTTGGAGTCTTCTACTTCTGTGTTGTCTCTTTCCAGACTCTTCAGCTTTTCTATCTTCTCGGCTTGAGAGTTAGTGTGAGTGTGATAGTGAAACCTAAGGGGGAGGGGGTGGACTTCTCTTTGACCATTTCGATTGTTCCAAACCCGCCTTTTTTTTTTAAAGTGCTTGTGGCTGTGGGGGTGGGAGACCAATTGGATCTTTGTACTTTGCTTATAAAACTCGTCTGGTTTTCTAAAAGGAGAAAAATACCACGTTTACTTGAATTTTATGCCTCCAAGTGATTCCCTTTCACACTATCTAACAAAATTTAGATCTAGATTTTGGGTTTGTTTAAGCTTTTTCTTTGTGGGATTGGATTGTTTAATCTTTGAGAGTGAGCATTATTAATCAGGATTAAGGATTAAAATATCGGTATCGGTGGATCTATCAGTACTTTGAAAAAAAAATTTGAAAAAAAGAGATATCGGATATATCAGGGATATCCGGTAAAAAATATCGGGTTTTAGATAAATACATGATTTTCTTTGATTATTGCTTTTGTAGATTTTCTTTTTCCCAAGTCAATAGCATGAAAAATAAGAAGAAGAAAACAATGTTGCTTTGTCACGACAGCTAATCTACTGTGAAAACAATTGGTTATATCATCACCATCTGCTTGACTTGACAAAGCAAA
This sequence comes from Fragaria vesca subsp. vesca, assembly GCF_000184155.1. Classification (NCBI taxonomy): domain Eukaryota; kingdom Viridiplantae; phylum Streptophyta; class Magnoliopsida; order Rosales; family Rosaceae; genus Fragaria; species Fragaria vesca. The sequence continues at coordinate 6,402,678 of NC_020496.1, forward strand.
CAATTTATTTAAGACTTTGTCCCTCTCATTCCATTTTCAGGATTACCAAATGGAATACCAACGATTAACACGAAACAAAATATCAATCTTTCTCATTTGCCACACTTCGCACGGCATTGACTAGCAATATTGGTCCATTAATACTGCTATATCAGAGCTACTAGTATTTTGATTATGACATTAGAAAACAAAAACTTTATAACTTGATGTTCTTCTTACGAGAATAGTTCCCACAACTTGAGGATGACCTCTGGGGCCAGTAATGGACTAATGGTACGTGATGGTAAGCTACATATATTCCAAGTTCAATTCCAACATGCATGCATACATGGTGATACTAATAGTCAGTCGCTTACCATCTGCGTCATGATCATATATATTTTCATGCATATCTTTATGTGTTTCCATTAATTTCCAGGAAATATTGGAGACGAGAAGTCTGGAATTGAAAGCTAAATGAAAACAAGTTACGGTACCACTTCATCAACTGAACTTATCAGTTATTACCAAGGTCATTATATATACTAAAATAGAAAATGAATCGTCATATTGACATAGAACAATTATTTAGCTGCTTAATTAAAATTATCGATGAAAATAAAAGTTGTACTACGGATGCCCACCAAATTAAACTTTTGGTTTTGAATTACTCATATTCTCATATCATATCTTCATCAGTTATCTATATTAACTGATGTGTGTGATACAAGAAATTAAACCACTTAAAGGCCAAATTCAATCAGATTACTGTTGATATATATATATATATACAGGGCCCTTCCAATAAGGGATCCCTATTTTAAGCCATTTATAGGGATAGGGCATTACACCAACTTCCCGATTATAATTTTACATCTCCACCGTTCATATCTTAGGTCTATATGAGTAGATCACCTCTACAAAATTTCATATGATTTGGTGATTGTTAAGGCTTTCAAAAGTTCAA
>NC_020496.1:6403643-6431613 GCF_000184155.1 Fragaria vesca subsp. vesca
CTTCTTGGGATTCATTTGAGGTTATAGTCCCAATACCTAAATTGATAGACTCAAAACTTAGCGCAACTGAAGCAACATCTTGATCATCATTTGCACTTCTAGTCCTCCTCTCTAGAGGCGGAGCTAAGTTAGGACCAAAGGGTACCATGTCACCCTTGACTCTTTGGTTGATAAGTGATTACTAACTAGGAAGCTATTGATTTAAGAAAAATTTATAGTTGATTATGCTTGATGGCACCCCCCAAACAAATATGGAAACTACTCATGCAAGGAACACAAATGGGACGTGGCAAACTTTGCACTCAATTCTTGGTTTCTTACTTTCTTAAATGAATAAAATACATGAATTAATTTCAATCTATAATCTATTTCCAATTTCATAACTAAAAAAACTAAACTTCCAGTTGTAAAAGTTTAATATATTTGTTTATCAGTTTGTGCAAATAAAATGCAATGTCATAGATCGATAAAAAATAAATTGCAAGAACGTATAATTTGACCTGAAAAATTAAAAGACCAATAAAGCTTCATTTTGGTACATGATTCAATTTAATTACTCAATCTTTCTTTTAAATAAACGTAATAACCAAGTAACGCGATGCATACCATGACTGATCACCATCAATAAAGAAAAAGCTTTCTAAATCACTACCTATTTAAAATGGAGGAGAATTTACAGGAAAAATAAGAGCAAGCGAGTAATCTTAATGTACATTGACAATTGTGCTTAATAAAATATTTCTGTAAGAATTAGATCGATTTTCATTTAACTATATATTAGCCGGCCCCCTTAAAAAATAAAAAATCATGGCTCCGTTTCTGCTCCTCACATACATGGTATCCTCTTGTGCTCCATACCTAGTACTTCTAAAGTCATGATCATGATCTTGGGAGGCATGATTGTAATTTTCTTCATATGAAAAATTGTTCAATCCTCCCACTGTAAAAGATTGTCCATATTCATTCAGATATATATACTCGAGGAAATTACTTATCTATCGAATATTTGTTGGAATATGATTTTTCTTTATGAAATTTTTTTACAAATATTTCTTTAATATATCAAAAATATATCATAAATATCTTAAATATCGAAGATATTTCTTATATATCGGGGAAATATCGGAGATATTTGACAGTATCGGAAAAATATTAGAGATACGATGGAAGATAAGAAATACCCCTCTAGATATATCGATCCTTAAAAAAAAAGATATCAGAGGATATATCAGATATATCGCAGAGATTTTATTCTTTAATCAGGATATTGGGAATATATGCCAAGGTCTGTGCTTATGCTTGTACTTTTGGGCATATTTGGTCAATGTTTTTAAGTGGAGATTAAAGTTTGACACATTCAATGACGTTGATCTTGTTCTCAAGTCTTTAGATTCTAGACTAAAAAGGTTTCTAGAATTTTGTTTTTTCTACAAGACAGTTAAGGACTTTTGTTCGTATAAGTTAAGTTTAATACAATGAACACGTTTAAGAATTAAATTAAAAATTAAATATCGAAACATGTTTTCTAGTTTTTGTTCAAATGTCTCCGATGTAATTATTTTGAAGTAAATCGAAAATATTTTTCTTTTGAGACTATTGTTTTTATCATGTTCTTTGAATTTGCATCATACCGTGATCACATTCCTCTCAAATTTGTGACGTCTAGATCTACGTTTTTGTTCAGTAGAAAGTCACATAAGATGGCTCCACATTCACTGATCACCAAGTCAAGACAAAATGCAGCCCCTTCATAATAACTTCGAAATTTGCCAGTGCCTTCAATCCTTAAATAACACAATAGCTCATGTCACTCCTGCTATTCACATTGATCTGATCGTTTCATGAAGACTCGAATCCAAATTGTGCATTAAAGGACATTCAGATGACCTAAGAACCATCTGGAGATTCTGATCTGAACAACCTCAAACACTTTAGCGGATTAAAATAGTTGTACACAGCTCAGATTGTGTAGGGTTTGGTGAGGTCGATCCTTTGGTATTTCAAAGAATATCTGGAAACTGGAATTGTCAAATGAGAGATGTCGTTTTCTCTCTCTCTGTCCATAAAAGAAAAATAAATTTGTTTATTTTTTTAAGGATATCAATCTCAGTTTCTCATGTGGATCATATAGTTTCAGAAAGACTAGCCAGGCTGCCATTTGGAGAATTGCATACTCTGGTCTTGCTTATGGATCCCTTGCATATGTGGTGTCACCTTCCATTATTGATAAGTGATTGTGTCCACAAATAATGGATGGTTAGTAATTGGGGATCAGTCAGTTCATTTCAAGTGGCTAGGTGACAGTTTCAAGATGTAGAAGTCTGAAGTTACAATTTCAAATTTGTAATACTGGGTTTGAAATGTCTCAGCATGATAGAAGATGATCCAAAAGAAGCTTCCCTTTTTACCATGTAGGTTTTACACTAACTTGTCTTGCAAACATTTACCATGTAGATAGGTGAGTTGGTAATGTGTTCTTACTCGGTCTATTTGCAGCGCTAAGCCAGTAGTACAAACTACAAACAAACTTGAGCTCCTCTGAGTGGTAACTAAAACTTTGGGTACCAAAACATGCCTTTGATGCCCTCCGGGTCAGCTTCAAAACCCAAATTTTGATAGAAATCCACGACTGCAATGACAATGTAAGAAAACAAAGTCTAAGAACGAGAACGTCCAACACCACAAAGTGGTAGCACTAGAGCAGATCTAGTTGTGGAAAAAGGAGACTACTGTAGAATTTGTGGCAAAAGATTTGTATTGAGACCATGATAGTTAATGATTACTATGACACAGACTCACACACGGATTTCCCATCTATCTTCCCGTTTGTCAGGAAAGTGCTTCCTGAGTTTGTGCTTCCCAAACACAGGAAAGCAACCACTTTCCATTCCTTTCTCCTAAAATCCATGAAACAAACATCTAGGAAGAGTTCCATAGAGACAAGTGGATTAAGCAGGCATTAACAACCTATTTCTGTATATGCATGTAATTACCTTATCACAGAGGGATTGAAGATCATACACATCAACATCTCCACCAGAAGAAAAAATTATTTCTTCAACTGTTCCATCTGGTTCAGTCTTTTCAATGAGAACCAACTCTCCAGGAAGGGGTTCTTCTTCTTCTGCAAGTGTGGATGGTGGTTCCACTACTTGTGTTGTGTTGTTGCTTAAGATACTGCAAAAAGGAAGTGAATTAAGGACCTTCATAAATTTATTCCATGTGAGAGGAGGGCTAGCAGGTGGCAATTAGTGATACACACACATATAGACTGATGAAATAAAATGTAAATCTTTTGCATGATACACTCTTGTCTTCAACTATTACGAAGTTCATAACTACATGGTGGTCGAAGCATTCGGATTATAAGAAATAGTATCATTCAAGCATGCCGTAAATCGGAATTAAACATTTATACACAATCGTAAGTAACAAAGACCAGCAAATCGTTTTCTCTCATTCTATTCGACATTCTATACTTATAGTTGACTGACTAAGTGCTGAAACCAAATAATGTGTCATTTTTCCCGACATAAAGCACTATTTGACCAGTTTTTGAAAACAATCTCACCTGTGTGCTCGCTTCAAAAGCATTACTGAGCAACTAAGCACCTATAAGTTATAACTTTCTAATTTGAAGGGAAATTCGTCTAAATAGTATCTCAACTTTTGCCCTTTATAAACTTTGATATTTCAGGTTTCAAAAACATCAAAATGGTACCTCAAGTTTTCATCTCGACTGAATTTTGGTACTTTATGCCGTTACCTCCGTTATAATGTAGGCTACCTGGTAATTTTAGAGGGTAGTTTTGTCCTTTTATGTCTTATTATTATTATTTTTTAACTGGTGGTTCTCTCTCTCGACTCCGCCTTTGCCTCCGTCTTCTCCGACGCCGTCTGGCTAGCTCCGGCCACCATCCTTCACAAAACCACCACCAATCTCTTCCTCTTCTTCTTCTTCTATATGAAACCCAGCCCTCAAACCTTATATGCAAGCCGGTTCGAAAGCTAATCGACGGCAAGAAGCACCAGCTGTTCTCCGCCGACACACAATGATTCCGGCCACAAATTGAGTCCCGATGGGCAAGGTCTTCTCCGCTTTCCTTCTTCTTTCTTTATGTGCTTTTATTTCCTTCAATCGAGTCTAATTCGAAAATCCCTCTTTTCTATCTTTTCTGGATTCCGAGTTCCTAACTTTGGCGGCAGTGTTCTTTGGGTTTTCCGGTGAGTCTATCGAACTGTGGCAAGTCCTGCTTCAAGCTGGAGGATTTCAGAAGAGGATCGGGTTAGGTTTGGCCGTTTAGGTGCTTGTTTATAGTAACACTTGGTTTTAATGACGGCAAAATCACATACCAAATACATTGTGAACCCTTAAATTTGCTCCGATGATTTCAAGCTCAACATTATCAAAACTCAAATAGCTAGCAAATTGGTAAACGAGGCATGATTTTCAGATGAAATAGAGAATTAGGTCGATCAAATTCAGAGCTAGGTATTGGAAATTTGAGCTCACATGGTGAAATAAGATGGGTGATTTACGTAGGTAAGCTGGGTTTATCTCGGCAAAGACCAAGAATGAGAACCAGTACAACCATGAGGCAACAATTCTTGTTTCTTGAAATAGAGGCATTCAAAATAGGATCGGAGGTATCAAAGCTTTGGTGTATGTTTCGACAATCGAGAAGGACGATGAAGAAGAATAGAAACGGTAGCTGGAGCAGTTGAAGATGGAAGAAAATCTTTTGGGTGCAAAGATCAAATTTGGACCCATGAAGGTAAGAAAAATGCATTAATATAATAAAAAGACAAAACTGCCCTTTAAAAATTGTCAAGTGGCCTGCACCGTAATAGAGGTAACGGCATAAAGTACCAAAGTTCAGTCGAGGTGAAAACTTGAGGTACCATTGTGATGTTTTCGAAACTTGAAATACCAAAGTTTATAAAAAGTAAAAGTTGAGATACCATTCAGACGAGTTTCCCTAATTTCAATGGTGAAATCACTATCTTTGTTCAATTGTTCTGTTAAACGAATAAGATTACATACACTATCTATGTACCTCTCCCTATTATTTACCATTTTGATGACAAAAACCGAGAAATTTTACACTGACGTAAATGAACTCCTGAGGCTGTCATCGAGGCAAGATAGTAGGGACCACACCACTGTTTAGATCACTTCCTTGTACACTGGAGGAGCACATATACGGGTCCCCAGTAAAAGTCGAAGAAGAAGTTGGTGATTTTTCATTGTATGAGGAACCAGATGGTGAGAATATTGTATCAGCTCCCGGCATAATTTTGATGATGTTTTCAAGCTCCCTCACCACATCTAACATTGATGGCCGGTCGTCTTGTTTTTCTTGGCAACATCTGAGGGCCAAAGCTACAAACCTCTCGACACATTCAGATGGATATGAACCCATTCTGGTATCTATAATGGAGAACATTAAGCCCGACTGATGAGCCATATTCACCTAAGAAACAAGAGCTTGATTATTATGTGTACTCTTATTGCTAACGAAATTAAAAGAAATAAAATTTCCGTTTTAGTCTTATACCTCCCGAACAATGTTTTTGCCATGTGATATTGGCAGCACACCAGTCAAGAGCTCCAGAAACACAATTCCAAGGCTATACACATCGCTTTTGTCTGTTAACTTACTGGTCAAGAAATACTCTGGATCCAGGTAGCCCTGCAAGTATGATCCCAAAGTGTTATGAAATTAACAAATTCAGTTAAGAAGCAACTTTTTGTTATGTTTCAAACTCTACAGCCACTCTTATAAGCTGTACCAAACTAAACATACCGGTGTTCCTCTCACAACTGTAGATACGTATCCAGGGCCAGTCCCTTCATCATCCTGGACAGGAGCAAGTCGTGAGAGTCCAAAATCAGCCACCTTAGCAGTATAGTTGGAGTCCAAAAGTATGTTGGTGGCTTTAATATCTCGGTGAAATATAGGAGGATTCGCCTCGGTATGGAGATAAAGAATTCCTTTGGCTGAACCCAATGCAATACGTAACCTCATACTGAAGTCCAGGCTTCCCTTGATTTTATCTGTGACTCGTATGACAGTAAGTAAACAGAATTAGCTAGATGAAACTCTAGCCAAAAAGGCATGGTATGGGAGGAGCCATTTAAAAAGAAAAAACTTCAAATGTTGGAAAGTCCATACCAGAAAGCCAGTCACGTAAGGTACCATTAGGCATGAACTCATAAACCAACACCTGTGGGAGCAGCAACAACATAATTCAATTAATGACATTTCTTGTGCTCCTAATCCATTGAAAAGCATTGAAGCATACCAGCATGCCACAATGCATGCTTAAACTCCTTACATTCATGAAATTAAAGAATATGCAAAAAAGAGTCACTAAGTAAAACAGCAAAGTAAATCCATTTAGGAGTTCAACTTCCAATGATAAAATTCAGACTAATTTTCCCCTGTTCAGAATGAGAGGGAAGGAAGATATATATATCTGTAATGGACAAAGTGAAAACAATATGAGACTCTAGATTTATTCGCTTCTTCACCAAAAATATGTTATAGATTTAAAAAAATAAGTCGCATTTTTTTTTGTACGAAAATAAGTTGCAAAAGTCGAGCAATGGTTAATTTTCTTTTTCAAGTTTCCCAAAAAAAAAAAAAAGTTTAATTGTTGAAGACTGCAAGCTACATACCTGCTCCTCTTCTTCTTCACAGTATCCTACCAACGAGACTAAGTTTCGATGGTGTAGCCTTGATAACAATTCTATCTCAGTCAAGAATTCTTTTTCACCCTGTAGGGATCCTTCTTCTGCACGTTTTATGGCTACAATTGTGTTATCAGATAAGATACCTTTGTAAACTTTCCCATAACCTCCTCGTCCAAGTTGAGTTGAACTATCAAAGTTCCTGGTGGCTAGCGTCATTTCTTTGAAAGTGAAAGACTTTACACCTTCAATTCTCATAGAAATCTTCGACGCTGAAAAGAGTGATAGGGAATTCATACCACTTTCTAGGATGATATTCAGACATGGTAGTATCTAAATATTCAGTACCATTTAATTACTAATCACAACTTACATGAGTGTCTCCTTGAAGGTGGTGGGTATCTGTTTCTGCGGCATCTTGTGAACAATAGCATGACTGTTGCAGATACACTGACAACCGAAGCAATGGCCCCTATTATAACAGCTGCTAATACACCCTTACTGATGACCATCCTTTGTCTCTTAACAATCACTATAACAATGAATATAAACTTTTAATCAACCAAAGAATAAGAAACCACCACTCATTTTAAAACAATATCAAGATTCAGATGAGTTATAAGATGCAATCAAAATAACAGCCGTAAACAGATAATTGTCTACGAAGTACAATGCTCAGCATGCAAGGGTATCAAATGTTTCTAAGCAACATATAAAGACTGTCAACAATTTTGAAAAGCATGACAAGCCCACTAGCTGTCAGTGTCTGGTACAAAATGAAATGTTTATGCAATTACAAATTCCGTGTGCTTTTTAAGTCATGCAGGAGTTGGCAGAAAAGCATATAGCAAAATACAGCATCATTTCAGAACTTAAACACAAAATCACACGACTTCAAAAAGATGTTCAGAAACTAATCAAAATATACATACTATTTGAATAAGGTCCCAGCAGATTGAACTTGAGTAGCTCATAAGGTCCAAAGAAATCATTTTGAGGAAATAGCCATGCTGTAAAGATGCCTCTAATCCGCAGAACCTCACTTTCGTTAAATGTATATGAGTGTGAAGCACCATACACAGGGAAGAACTTCAACTGCATCCGTAAGCGATGACCCTTTTCCCACACAAAGGAACTTATTGATAACTGATAAATCTCCAATTTGAGATAACTAGTTAAATATTCTTCAAACTGCTGTATATATGGAGGAAAATAAGAAAAGCTTGGGCTTTTGAGACGATATTCAATTATAATAGGTGATGCACAATAGCATGGCACCGGGGAAGATGGAACATATTCATAGAAATCATCCACTGGACATGCTTGAATAGGGCAGTTCATCTGTTGAGTCGAATTTATTGAATCTTCAGGGATGCCATCTCTCACTTCAGATTGACAGAACGGGATTATATTTTCTATGCTAGCATTCTTGCAAATAGGATTTCCTTCAAGCCTGAGAAAAGACAAGTATTTGAACTTGTAGAAGTAAAACAATGTACAGACAAACTTATAATTTACATCAGACACAAGTAATGGGATGTTAACCAGAATATAACATGAAATAAAGCATATCATTCCCCATAAAAGCAGGGAACTAACATTCTAGTTATAGGCAGCTGAATTGAAAATATACCAAAAGCACAGTTCATACAATATAGTTCACAAATAAAGAACTTGGTATTGTGTCTATAACAACTTAAACTACTCAGACTCTTAATTTGCATACGATTCCATCACACATCACGGTTTCTATGACTAATCAATCAAGCTGCATATCTAAAAGAGTTTCGCCAATTAACTGAACTGAGATAAATAACTTGTCCAAGCTCAAGACAATCTACAACAAAATCATTAAGATCCATGTACTCTTTTCTTGCTTGTTTTTATATAACTTCCAGAAGTATATGTTATAAATAACTCTGAATTAAGGGGGTGTATAGAAGTCGATTCGTTTACAGGCATACCTCAAGGTGACATTTGCTGGAGGATTCAGCTCTCCTAATATGTTAGAGAGTGAATTATTCCGGAGATCACTGCAACATTCAGCTAACAAATAAATAAGTTCAATCTAAACATATGTTCTAAATGCTGCATTGAAATTCTTTTTGAGAATTTAATTGGTAGGCACTCCAAGAAATCAAATAGACTTGATTAATTTATGCTACGGTATAAGGTATTTACAATGAAAGTCTAGCTCTTGAACTAAAAGATATGTTCCTCCACACAGCAGGGACAGAACCATTCAACAAATTATTCTCGAGCGACCTGTCATATAAATCATAAGAACATCATATCACTGTGGATAGAAGGTTAATAGCATATCATCCAGCATCAGACCATAACGCTTGAATAACAAAGAGTCATATATAAAGATATTTTAAATATTAAATGTGTCATGTATTCTATAATTGGAAATCAAAAGTTCATCAAAGTAAATTTATGCTCACAATTTCTGAAGATGAGGAAGATTGGAGAAACTTTCAGGAATAGATCCGTTAAGATGGTTTTCTGACAGATCACTGCAATATACAGAAGAACATGCTAACAGGATAAGTTCTTAATAGATCTGATTAGAGTATTAAAATAGTAATATAATAACGTTCATGGTTTTTTTTTTTTTTTATTGATAATTATGTTCATGTTTCCAATCATTGAAAATTATGGATCAAGATATACCAATAGAACAAATTACAAGTTTACGTGGGCCATCTACGTACATTGTTGTCATATTGTCAGAAAGTCTATGTGATGCTATTGGTCCAGCAAGCTGATTCCAGCTTAGATCTCTGTGACATGAACCCAGTAAAAGTTAGACAATATAGACATCAGCAGGGAGTAATAACTGGATCAGTGTCAAGAAAGATGTCTTTTATAGAAAGATGCTTATCAAACCTTCAAAGTTATTGAACTGTATCTGTACTTACAGATAACTGAGGTTAGGTATCTGGCTAAGATCAGGAATTGTTCCCTGCAAACTGCAGTTTCTGAGACTTCTGCCAAATTGAAAAGAGGAATAAAAAATGTATAAGCAATCTATCCAAGAAAATTTATCCAACATGGATAAGCAGTATCAGCCGTATTATAGCAAGAAAGGATATTAGACCAAACTTTTGCAAGTTTCGTAATAAAAACAGCAATCATTTGTTTCTCTTGCATCTCACTCATAGTCCATCAACTATGCCCTTTATCATCCAAAAGTAGAGAAAAAAAGAAACAAGAAAAAACGAACACAAAACAGAATATACTTATAATTAAACTTACAACTTTGGAATATACTTATAATTAAACTTACAACTTTGCCAATCCGGAAAGGTTTCCATAGGTAGCTGGAATCTCAGTTCCCATGAAGTTGTTGTTATCGAGTTGACTACAAAAAAGATTTAGAAAAAGGTTATATTTAAGAAACATCAACAAAGCATTTCCAGTTAAGCTTTCCGATCAAGGGAAGATTCAGTAGGTTGAAATCCTGATCAAAACATTGCTACATACAGCTATAGAGATCACATTGCCAACTAAGATAATGTAAAACAGTAAAAGGAAACAAGAGCCTGGTTGTTAATCCAACTTAGCCACTGAGTGGAATCAGGACATACAGTATGCGCAACCCTGAAATGTTGGAGAATTCTGGTGGAAGATATCCAGATAAGTTATTATTATCCAAGAGCCTGTAAGCGTTTGTGTCAATTACACACCAGAAATCAGTGATCGACAAGTATTAATGCAGAACAATATCCCAATAAGGCAATGAAATTATATGATATATGTAAGATGCTATAAAAACTCACACATGAAGAAGAGTGGGTATTCCAGAAATCTCAGATGGAATTTGGCCACTGAAGGAGTTGTTATTCAAGTGGCTGCAAAAGGAACATAGAAGCACCATTTCACACTCTTGAAATATAAAATACTAGCCAACTTGAAAACCCATTGAGATTGAAAATGTACTTACAGGTGTTTTAAGCTGCGCAAGTTAACAAATGATTTTGGTACTGGACCAGAAAGATGGTTCTCGTCAACTTGTAGTCTATTTAGATTTTCAAGATAACCAAGCTCATCAGGCAAGGAACCTGATAGTCTGTTTCCATTCAAGAGCCTGCAAACAATGTATGATAACTAATGAGAGTTTGTACCTATTCACAGAAATCTATATTCATGGACCTAAGATCAACATCCAGCAATTCACAACCTTTTCAGGATGGCAATAGAGTTGTACAACATATCATTTCTTAAACACAGTATTGAACTTTCAAAGGTTACATATATATAATGTGATCTTGGCTTTACCATTTCATATCAACCACACAAGTCTCAATCAGTATATGAAGAAAATATAAGAGGAATCAGACGGGGATATTACGAAGATGCATGAAAATAAATTGAAAATAGAACATGCATGAACTCAACTTACAAGAGTTTCAAGGACATAATGTTTCCTATCTCCTTCGGTATAGTCCCACTTAAGTCATTCCACATGAAATCTCTTTCAGAAAGGCAAAAAAAAAAAAAGAAACAAAGATTGAAAGGTTAGCAATATGACTGAAAAGATAAGCAGGAAGAATCAACTAAACAATGTGATCACTGATCAAACGAGATGACATGACTCACAATATCAGAAGTTGAGATAGTTTGCCAAGCTCTGGTGCTAAGCTTCCTGAGAGATTCATACTCAGCAGTTGCCTGCATCAAATTTAAACTACCTAGTTAGCCTAACTCAATTCCTAAGAACAAGTAATTACGTACCAACATCCAGCTAGATTAACAAAACCAATTTATTAACAACACTAAATTGAACAAGTCCACAACAAGTTACTGAAACAAGAATACATACAGCTCCCGGACATGCAAGTATCCATCAGTCCCAACATCACCGAAACACAAAACTCCGGTCCAATTCGCTATACATGGATCCCCTTTGTCCCCAATTCCTCAAATGCTTCATGGGATCAATCAAACTACCCTTCACTGCCCTCAATGCATCAACTGCAAATGCGCACACAACTCATAATCCAATTCCCACCATAACTAACCCAAAAATCCTATGTAACAGTAAACCAATTGGGTTAAACTCCAATTGGGTTTAGCAAACATGTATCAAAACTCACCTTCAGAAGGATTTGTAACTTGTGCCACTGCAACTAGGAAGAACCAAGAACAAGCCAGAGCAATGAGACAACCCCAAAATTTCAACCTCAACATTCTAACAATCCAAAACAAGCAATTCTCAGCAACAGAATCAATCAACAAACTCAAAAAACACATAAAAGCTTGAAACTTTATAAAGATTTCAAAAGCAAAACGATACCTTTCGGTTAAAGATTTGAACTTTGAGACTTGTTGGGTGAATTTGTGCAGAAAATCAAATGATACTTAGGATGACAAAGGGTTGTGGTACTTGGTCGTTGTCAACTCGTCATGATGATGACCCTTCATTATAGCCTCTGAGACTAACTGTGGAGTTGGCTATCGTCATGGTTTGGTTGGTTGGTAGATTTTACAGATTATATATATCTAATTATTTTAATCTGGGGAGTAAAAACTGAAAAGATAAGTACTTGATGAGAAACTTGGAGTCTCCTACTTCTGTGTTGTCTCTTTCCAGACTCTTCAGCTTTTCTATCTTCTCGGCTTGAGAGTTAGTGGGAGTGTGATAGTGAAACCTGGGGGGAGCGGGTGGACTTTTCTTTGACCATTTCGATTGTTCCAAACCCGCCTTTTTTTAAAGTGTTTTTGGGGGTGGGGAGACCAATTGGATATTTGTTCTTTGGTTATAAAACTCGTCTGGTTTTCTAAAAGGAGAAAAATACCCACGTTTACTTGAATTTTATGCCTCCAAGTGATTCCCTTTCACACTATCTAACAAAATTTAGATCTAGATTTTGGGTTTGGTTAAGCTTTTTCTTTGTGGGATTGGATTGTTTAATCTTTGAGTGTGAGCATTATTGATCAGGATACTGGGAATATATGTCAAGGTGCATATGCTTGTACTTTTGGGCATATTTTGTCAATGTTTTTAAGTGGAGATTAAAGTTTGACACATACAATGACGTTGATATTGTTCTCAAGTTTAGACTTTAGATACTAGACTAGACTAAAAAGGTTTCTAGAATTTTGTTTTTTTCTACAAGACAGCTACTTTTGTTTGTGTAAGTTAAGTTAAATACAATGAACAAATTTAAGAATTAAATCGAAAATTAAATCTCGAAACATGTTTTCTAGCATTTGTTCAAATGTCTCCTATGTAATTATTTTGAAGTACATCAAAAATATTTTTCTTTTGAGACAATTGTCTTTATCATGTTCGTTGAATTTGCATCATACCGTGATCACATTCCTCTCAAATTCGAGTTTGTGACATCTAGGAGAGCGTATTCAGCGCATCCGGGTGCGCCGCGCACCCGTCTATCTCCGCCGCGCACCCGTCCATCTCCGCCGTCCATTTGACACGGACTTTTGACTTTTTCAAAATGGACGGCGGAGATGGACAGGTGCGCGGTGCACCCGGGTGCGCTATATAATTTTCGGACATCTAGATCTACGTTTTTGTTCAGTAGAAAGTCGCATAAGATGGCTCCACATTCACTGATCACCAAGTCAAGACAAAATGCAGCCCCTTCATGATAACTTCGAAATTTGCCAGTGCCTTCAATCCTTGGATAACACAATAGCTCATGTCACTCCTGCTATTCACATTGATCTGATCGTTTCATGAAGACTCGAATCCGAATTGTGCAGTAAAGGACATTCAGATGACCTAAGAACTATCTGGAGATTCTGATCTGATCAACCCCAAACACTTCAGTGGATTAAAATAGTTGTACACAGCTCAGATCCTCAGATTGTGTAGGGTTTGGTGAGGTTGATCCTTTTGAAGTTTAAAGAATATCTGGAAACCGGAATCGTCAAATGAGAGATGTCATTTTCTCTCTTTGTCCATAAAGCCAAAAAATAAATATTCTATATTTTTAAGGGTATCGATCTCAGTTTTTCATGTGGATCATATAATTTCAGAAAGACAAGCCAGGCTGCCATTGGGAGAATTGCATACTCTGGTCTTGCATATGGATCCCTTGCATATGTGGTGTCACCTTCCATTATTGATAAGTGATTGTGTCCACAAATAAAGGATGGTTAGTAATGGGGATCAGTCAGTTCATTTCAAGTGGCTAGGTGACAGTTTCAAGATGTAGAAGTCACAATTTCAAATTTGTAATACTGGGTTTGAAATGTCTCAGGATGATGGAAGATGATCCAAAAGAAGCTGCCCTTTTTACCACGTAGGTTTTACACCAACTTGTCTTGCAAACATTTACCATGTAGATAGGTGAGTTGGTAATGTGTTCTTACTCAGTCTATTTGCAGCGCTAAGCCAGTAGTACAAACTACAAACCAAATTAAGCTCCTCTGAGTGGTAACTAAAACTTTGGGTACCAAAACATGCCTTTGATGCCCTCCGGGTCAGCTTCAAAACCCAAATTTTGATAGAAATCCACGACTGCAATGACAATGTAAGAAAACAAAGTCTAAGAACAAGAACGTCCACATCAATACTTAATGCTAAAGCAGGCAACACCACAAAGTGGTAGCACTAGAGCAGATCTAGTTGTGGAAAAAGGAGACTACTGTAGAATTTGTGGCAAAAGATTGGTATTGAGACCATGATAATTAATGATTAATATGACACAGAGTCGCACACTTTTAACCAAATTGTATCAGTATGGCTATTAGTATGACAATGGCAGACAGGCTGATCTATTGGAACAATTTAAATAGCACTCAAAGCATAATGGCATAATAAGTGAAATGGCTATTAATAATGACTACAATACCTTGACTATCTGCAAATAGTGAAATATTGCCAATGTCCCTCTGCAGAAGAGCCCTTATAATCTTTTCAACTAGGGTCTTTCCAAGGCCTTGTCCCTGAATGATAAAGAGATATTAAAAAAAAAGGACGCAGTTTGCAGAGAATTGTGGAAACATATTATGACATTAATGCTTAGATTTAAGAAACAATGTTCAAGCCCCAACATACCTGATAGCTAGGATCAACTAGGACATCCCAAATTGTGGCATTGAACGCATGGTCAGATGTAGCTCGCGCCAACCCAATTAGCTTCTTCTGGTCATACCCGTCTGTCAAATAACTTCTCCAAGTACACTAAGATGTTCATGAAATAGTCTTAGATGTAGTAACAAAGCATGAAAAAGATTACAATACCAATTGCGTGGAAGTGAAGGATGCTGCAACGATATCCTATTCATATGTACCTGATCCTGGTGATTTCCGAACCGAATGTAATGTGGCTACCATGTAGCTATTTTTCAAAGCTGCAGCCAGTTTTGAAAGTGGCCTGCGAGGCCAGCCTACCTATTTAACAACACAAATACGCGTTAAAGTGATTTGAGTTTTGCCAGTGGATAGAAGATAAAAGACAATCCTCATATGTTCTCACTGGAGTGAAAGAACATATTTATCTCTTATACAGAAAAGTTACAGCTGAAACTTCAGTAAAACATCAACTAGGTAACATATGTGTACAGTAAGTGGACTCCTGAATGTCTAGGAAGAGTTCCTTAGAGACAAGTGGATTAAGCAGGCATTAACAACCTATTTCTGTATATGCATGTGCAAAAGAAGTAGCAAACTAGCAATAAGAAAGTAATTACCTTATCGCAGAGGGATTGAAGATCATACACATCAACATCTCCACCAG
The DNA here is from genome assembly GCF_000184155.1 of Fragaria vesca subsp. vesca. NCBI lineage: Eukaryota > Viridiplantae > Streptophyta > Magnoliopsida > Rosales > Rosaceae > Fragaria > Fragaria vesca. The sequence continues at coordinate 6,419,052 of NC_020496.1, forward strand.
AAGAAAAAATTATTTCTTCAACTGTTCCATCTGGTTCAGTCTTTTCAATGAGAACCAACTCTTCAGGAAGGGGTTCTTCCTCTTCTGCAAGTGTGGATGGTGGTTCCACTACTTGTGTTGTGTTGTTGCTTAAGATACTGCAAAAAGAAGTGAATTAAGGACCTTCATAAATTGATTCTATGTGAGAGGAGGGTTAGCAGGTGGCAATTAGCGATACACACACATATAGACTGATGAAATAAAATGTAAATCTTTTGCATGATACACTACTTGTCTTCAACTATTATAAAGTTCATAAGTACATAGTGGTTGAAGCATTCAGATTATAAGAAATAGTATCATTCAAGCATGCCGTCAATCGGCATTAAACATTTATCCACAATTGTAAGTAACAAAGACCAGCAAATCGTTTTCTCTCATTCTATTCGACATTCTATAATTATAGTTGACTGACTAAGTGCTGAAACCAAATAATGTGTCATTTTTCCCCGACATAAAGCACAATTTGACCAGTTTCTGAAAACAATCTCACCTATGTGCTCGCTTCAAAAGCATTAATGAGCAACTAAGCACCTATAAGTTATAACTTTCTAATTTGAATGGTGAACAAGGTATGTAAAATACTTCCACATCCGGTGTGCGAATTATATGCAGACATGTTGTGTTATAGTACTCATATCATCACCAAGAGTGGATATCGACAATTACCCAGATTTAATTGATTCCCAAAAGCCAGCCTTGAGTTGATATGTCTTATGAATTCTGCTTCCTGCATAAAAATATACCAAAAGCCTCAAACTTTTCCATCATAGCTCATTACAAAGAGTAATTACTAAACTCTAACACTCATTACACTGCAAAAATGGGCAATTATGCGTACCTTTAATAAGGCCGTGGCTTAAATTGCAAGGAAACAATAACTTATTTGATACTTGAAGACAACCCAAATCAAACGAAGCAATAGGGCACCTGCCACAAATATAAAACGGAGAGGGCATCATTTTCTTGAACCCATAAACACACATTTCACTCCACCATCATCAAGTAAATTGAACCCAATGGTTACTGCAAATAGATTCTAAAGAAACATTCTCTATGTAATTAAAATCTCTCAAAACCAAGGATGTTCATTGTTAGAGTCATGGTTACATGCAAAGCAACAAACTTTGAGTTCAAAGCGAAACTTCCAAGAGATGATTGATGAACTGAACTAGATTGGAGTTTGAATTGAAACAGATATGAGAACTAGTTTGTACTTACAGAGGATAGAAGGCTCTGAGCGTAGTAGGCATGTTGTTGGTAAGGAACTGTGTGACGGTAGCTCTACTGGTGTGGAACTGTGGATGGATATTTCGCTTGCTTTCAGAAACCACTCTCCACTCCTTTCCCTTTGAGAAATGAGATGACCACGGAGGCAACTCACTAGCAAAATTTCTGACATTGGATTATTCCCTATGGGGTACACACAACTTTTGGTTTCCCCTCGTTGCCCTACCTCTTTAGAACATATTACACACTGCCATTATGAGCTAAAAAGTGTCTTACTTGCCGAGTCATTCGGCTAGTACATAACCAGAAGGCACGCTTATGTCAGTTAGACAATGGCTACTCGGGCAATGGAATGACCAATAACAATGCTTCAATCTTTGAGCAAGAAAAATTGCTTCAATAAGCATAGAAAGATGAAAAAATGATAATACATAAATCTACCGATACATTTAGTTTCAAAAAGAAAAATATACAGAAAAGTGATGTAACTACATAATCTTTTGAAACGTGGTTATGGTTTAAAACATTAAAAAAGACAGTTTAGTTGTGATTTCAGCCTCACAACGAATAGAAAGGAAGCATAGTACATAATTCAATTTCATGCAAACACAATAACGTGGTAGACCCATATGGACCAACTAATAATAGTCTAGTCACTCTAGTTCATAGAAGAAAATCATTTGATGCCACTAAGGCTCACTTCCTGGTTTGTTCATAATGCATTCTCAGTCAACAAAGCTTCAAAAATCAAATAATTTAGTCCGAGTATAAAGAGATTGGAGCATGTAGCCATGTACTTCTGCAATTCTCCCTCTCTCTAATAATAGCATCTTTTATTGAGTTCCGAGCCACCTCTGTCACTTTCAGTCCACGCTACCACTCTTTTCCAGTATCATCTTTTCAGTGCCCTCATTCTGATCTTTCTTTGTTCGAAAAATGGTCTCCTAAATTCTGCTTAATACAATTTACTCCACCAATTGATGAACATTTAGAACCATGGAGTTGCACAATAACGGCTTCCAGCTTTTGAAAATTTGAATAGAGCCTGCATTAGATTAGATTAGTCCCAAACCAGACAAAGCACTTCTTTTTCTCTGTTTAATTATGCTTATCTCTTAGCACAGAAACAGAAAAAGCAAGAACGCAATACAAGACAAAGGAATGATGAAGAAACAGAAGCAAAAGCAAAAGTAGCTGCAGTAGTGCCAGCAAGCATGTCCCTCCAGCAAAAAGAAGGTGGCGCGGGTGTGATTTGATCCGCACCAAGGGGCCATTTAAGTAAAAAGGAAACTGAGATAAAGAGAATCAAGGAATGAATGAATGAAGCTCGTCATCATCATGATCCAAAACACTGTTTGAGATTCAGTGGTGGTTTTAATGGGAATGGTTTCTGAGAACCCTTTTGCTTTTTCTAACCGTTCTCCTAAGCTCTCCAACTCCTTCACCACTCGGTATAACCCTTTCTCTCTTCTAGTCTTTTTTCAAAATGTCTGTTTACTCTTTAGCTGTCAAGTTTTGAAGTTCATGTTCCTGTGTGCAAGTGTTTTGCTTTGTATTTAGTTGCATAATATGAACTTTCTGTTTGTGTAGCTCATGTTTTGTAGTCCTTGTCTGGCCTTGTTGAGTCTATTATAGTGCTGAAGTACAATTCTTGAACGAGTGGTTTATAGATTTGTTCAGATAATTAAAATATCAAATAGAACTTGACATTTTATATTGATGGCTTCTTTACACATACTGTTCTTATAAGGATTTGGATGGGAAGTTGTTGATCTATTCATTCATGCGAGAAATAATTAAATCGAAGATCTACGGTTTACATATATCATTTCATGTTAGCTCTGGCAGCTTGTTGGTGACCTGGTGTTTTGGCTATTATTGACTTTTAATATGTGCTATAGCATCTGCAAAGAAACTGGTTGATCTTTGGTTCTAGAGCCAACATTGAGAATTGAGATTTTTTTTCATTCTCATTTGCAATCTTTATGTCCTTTTGCTTGTAGAATTGAATGTTGTTGAATAAATGATAAACTTGGGTGTGGAGAACCCCAATTCTTTGCTGGTCATACTTTTTAGTCAATCATGCTGGTTGTTCACTTTTTATATTGGAGGTTTTATGTTCATGCAGTATCTTTTCGGATGTTGCTGGGGACATTACAATTGTTGTCGATGGAGAATCTTTCTTACTGCACAAGGTAATCTCATAACTTAACATGTGGCTTTAGAGGCCAACTCACATCTGATAGCAAAGATGTTGAAGTTTCAATTGGTGAAGTTCATTGCCTTTGTAGCCTTACGTTTCTGTTTTGTTGAAGTTTCCATTGGTGTCTCGAAGTGGAAAGATTCGGAAAATGGTTGCAGATGCCAAGGACTCAGCTGCAAAATTGGAGCTCCACAACATACCAGGAGGACCACAGGCATTTGAACTTGCAATGAAATTTTGTTATGGCATGAATTTTGAGATCACAAGCGCAAATGTTGCCCATCTCCGCTGTGCTGCTGAATACTTAGAAATGTCTGAAGACTATAGGGATGAAAACCTTATTGAGCGAACGGAGATTTACTTGAATGAGGTTGTAGTTCAAAGTCTTGAGAAGTCGGTGGAAGTTCTCACCACTTGCCAGACGCTACCTCCTATAGCCGAGGAGGTTGGAATTCCAAGCAGATGTGTGGAGGCTATTGCCACCAATGCCTGTAAGGAACAATTGATGGCAGGGTTGTCCATGTTAAATTGTGATGGTGAATCAGCTGAGCTCAAGAGTGGTTGTCTCGATTGGTGGGTTGAAGATCTCTCATTGCTAAGGATCGAATACTACCAGAGGGTTATTTTTGCCATGGCAAGAACAGGTGTTCGACCAGATAGCATTGTTGCATCTTTAATGCATTTTGCTCAAACATCCTTAAAGGGTATTGGAAAATGTCAAATTTGGAAAAAGCCAGATAGCTTACCAGAACATGACCAGAGGACTATTGTGGAAACCCTTATAAGCTTAATGCCAACAGATAAAAGCTGTTCGGTGCCACTGAGTTTTATGTTTGGAATGCTGAGGATGTCAATCATGGTAGATGCTGCAATCGCCTGCAGACTAGAGATTGAGAGGAGGATTTCTTATAGGTTGGAGATGGTTACACTAGACGATATTCTTATACCATCCATTTATGCAGGGGGTTCACTTTATGATGTTGATACCGTTCATCGAATATTGGTGAACTTCCTACAGCGGATTGAAGAAGAAGAAGATGATGAAGACTGTGGATATGAGTCGGAATGCATTGGTAGTTCTCCAAGCCATGGTTCATTGTTGAAAGTTGGACGGCTTATTGACTCATATTTAGCTGAAATTGCTCCTGATCCATACCTCAGCTTGCAAAAGTTTGTTGCTATGATTGAAGTACTACCTGATTATGCTCGAGTCATCGATGATGGACTTTACAGGGCGATTGATATATATTTGAAGGCAAGTCATCAACATATAGCAATTGTATAAGACATGATCTTGTGTATTTTTTATGTCATAAGACATGTTTCTTGAATTGACTTAATGTTCATGTTTAGGTACATACAATGCTAACTGAACAAGAATGCAAGAAGCTTTGCAAGTTCATCGACTGTCAAAAGCTCTCTCAAGAAGCCTGCAACCATGCTGCACAAAATGATCGGCTCCCAGTACAGTTGACAGTGAGAGTTCTCTATTTTGAGCAGGTCCGATTGAAGACTGCACTCTCAGGAAACTCTGGAGATGGGTTTGTCTCGCAGAGAGTAAGCAGCGGGGTACCAAGTGCAGCCATGTCCCCCCGAGATAACTATGCTTCATTGAGGAGAGAAAACCGAGAACTGAAGCTGGAGATCTCAAGAATGAGAGTGAGGCTGAGCGAGTTGGAGAAAGAGCAATTGTTTATGAAACAAGGAATGATGGACAAGACAGGAAATGGCAAAACTTTCTTGACCTCAATCTCTAAGGGAATTGGAAAGATGGTAATTTTTAGTGGTCAAGCAGGAGGTAAACGACAAAAATCAAGTAGGAAGTCTCGGGGAGTGGAGGGGAAAACTGGTAGGAGTAGGAGGCACTCCCTTTCCTAGGTAACTTAGAAAGTTTTTAATCCTGTAGAAGTTCATGTTCTGTCACATGCCTCATCAACGTCTTACTTGTGAAGGGAGCCTGGAGTTTGAACACAGTTCTAACCAAGAGGTCAGGTTGGACATGAATCCCATCTTATGTATGGTCTAAATGTTTGTGTAAGTAGTTACATTGATCTTTGAAATGTCACTTCTTTTGCAAAGTCTCTGGTAGTCTTTCCCTAACACTTTTCTAATTACAACATAATTAGTGAGGGGTTTTGTTTCTCAGCTTTCAATTATATGCAAATTTGCTGAAGCAAAAATAGGTAAACAGTATACATGTTATGAATTACCTTGCCCCTATAACAATAACTTGAGAGGCAGCTGAACACTGTTATTGTTTTGAAAGCATAGTTCATATCTCAGAAGTGATTAAGAAAATGCCAACCCAGAAGAGAAAGTTTTGCTAGTAGAAATCTTGGACAAGCTTAAGCTTAGATTTGCTGATGATGCACTTGTTCATCCTAAAAGGCGCTTCCTGATCTGCAGTGAAAGCCAAAACAAGACATTAATCCTTAAATGTACTTGTTTTCTGATATCCTCACTCTGTTAAACAAGATTCACCATCTCTGTTCTTGGTCACTGATACTAGTAAAGTAAGTGATTGCTAGCAAAGGATTGATCCATGAATACCAACCTGAGGCAGTTTCTGTCTGAAGACGACATCCAATCGTGCATCTAGAGTGTTTTCACACACTATCTTTCCATCTTGAGAAGCCAACACCACTCCACCCGAACTTGTAAACAATCAAACAGAAAGAAATAAGTGACAATGAAATACATGTAACTAAGTCATGCAGCAAACAGCAACATTAGCAAGGCTGGCTAATCAAAGTGTCTCATCTACAATGTGCACATGTATAAGCAGAAAATTGTATGACAAACTAGAAACCAGAATCAATGAACTGCGAATATAAGGGAGTTGTTCTTACCAAAATTGTTCATGGGAATCGCCACCCTTTGGAGGCGGTGGGAGATACACTCGATCATCAATGGTAACTTTGGGTGGAGCGTTTCCTTTATCAGCATAAGCTTTCTTTGCTTCCTCTAAAACAGACTCAACAAGCTTCTTGTCAACCTCTCGGCATCTCAGCAGCACTGCTGGCTCCTTCAGCCGAAACAAACTCTGCACATTTCCAATTTTGCAACTTCGATCAGTACTTAACTTACATCTACATCTCTATGGTTTTCGTACCACATTATAATATATGCTACCTGAACAATCAAGTCTTTCATGAGCTTCTTGTAAGCCTTCTTGTCCTCCGAAACACGCACAAGTTCCTTGCCCGCAGCTTCTTTCATGGAAGTTATTATGTCATCTTGTGCTTGCAGAACTTTTATGCGCGACGCATTCAGTTGCATCGAATATTCACTGTGTAGGTAACATATATTGAACAAATGATCTCAATCATAACTTGAACAAAGTAGGTAACATATTGGCACACAGTAAAAATTTAGAAATTGGTTATCCTACGAAGACATTATGCTTCATGTGCAGCCCCAAAATATGTTTAGGGCAACAGTAAATTTCTTAGTAAGCATGGAATCCATAAAACCCTCACATTTTCCTTTTAACCTCGACCTGCTTTGCCTTGCGTTCATATTCTTGTCTGATCTTCTTCTTCTCCCCTTCGGCTATTTGCAGTTTCTCAATGTTAAACTCCTACACAACTCTACAAATCAGAACAAAGCAAAGAGAGCATGATCATTAATTAGAATGTAGATAGTGAGAAACTAATCGAGAAGATCATCACCTCCTCTGCAGAAACGGAAATCTCATTGGCTTTTTCTTCAGCTTCTTGCCTAATGAATCTGACCATCTGCTGGATCTGCTTCGACACGTCTGCATCGTTCATCTTTTCAGAAGAACAGTGATTCTATGATATGATCGTTAACAAAGAATGTGTGTTACAGAGTGTTAATAGTGTAGAATGCTCAAAGAATTTCAATGGAATTTGGAAAATTAGTAACCAGAGATGAGAAATAAGCAATTCTTCATGTGTCTGTTTGTGGATGCGAAATTTCGTGCGAAACATTACTTCCGTTACGACGTTGAATACTTCCAAAATCTCCACAATTAGCGCGAAAATCTCCAAAAAGTAATTTTTTTTTTTTTTTTTTTTTTGTGAGGGACAGCAATGGAACTTACATGAAATATAATCCTTCATGCCATTTATGTTGGAAGCCTAATGAATTTTCATCTGATCCTAAATGTATACCTTCTATGTTACATATGAATGATATGCCCATTTAGTTTAAAAAGACATTTATGTGAGTTTTGAAGATGTGAAATATTGGAAATAACTAAACAATATAAAAAGAATAGTTAAGTCCTCAGATTCAATCCGAGCATGCAGATGGTAGGTCTTGGAAATTTAGCTATAGATTTAGGGATTACAGATATTGAATTCTACTATGATAATTTAAAGATTAGAGTTTCGGATATCTCAGTTTCAACAACATAGAACTAAGAGATTATAGGGCATTTATTCCTGAACTTTCGGAAAATGTCCTGATCTATCTGTATTTCAATCACAATCAATAAAACTAAATTTTCTTAGATTATTAAATATAGCACCAAAAAGTAGCAAAAATTACTTGTATATTCGAAAGAATGTTTGTCGTAATCATTATCAGTAATTCAAATTTGATCCCAAAATGTAGCCTTGTGGTTTAGGCCACTCGACAGTCTAGAACCGAGCGTTTCCAAAATTGATAAAATTAAGTAGAGAAGTTACTTCAGACCAAAAAAAAAAAGGTAGAGAAGTTACATTATTTAAGCCAAAGATATTAGTTCTGATCCTTGTTCAATTGAAACTATTTTCTTAAATCTCTTGAAAATATGGATGGTGGATTGATGTCATGATGCCATGATGTGTTGTACTCAAATACTTTCCAGAAGTACGCGAAATAGACATTTATATGGAAGAGCGACGAGCTTCTTATGATGTTGCAGCTGCCTAGCTCGATCCTGCGACTTAATTTTGTACTCAAATTCTCGAGTAATTTTCAAATTCACAGTGGTGAAGGGTAAATATAAATTAAACCTTTTCGTTCATGTAGAATTGTAGATAGTGTTGTTTCTGTTTCAGGAAACATTTTCAGATGAATAAATATTATAATTTGTTTTGCTCCGTACGTTGCTGCTGGTAGCTAGATGACCTAACCGGCCTTTACATATTCTGGTTTACTGCATGCATCTACTTTCTTACAATTCAGAAGGCCTCCACTAATGTGATTTCGGTGGAGGCTTGTAAATTGGGATACATATTGCAATTAGCTAGTGATTAAGGAACAAAGTACATGGGATTAGGAAGCTTAAACGTACGGTTGCCTACATAATCTCCATGCAGGTCACTCCATTGATCTCCTATATTCCCCCATATCCTGTAACCTTCTTCCACCAGTTTCTTCCTAATCGCCGACTTGTACTCCACCGCGCTCTGCCCTTTGTAAGCTGCCGTCCTGTGATCGAGTACGTTATTAAGTACATAATTAATGCCACAAAGAAAAAAGAATGTTAAATCTAATTATGCAATTAATCAAGTAGAGATTAGAGAACTAGCTAGATGGTTTATGCGATTTCTCAATCGAGATTAGTGTTGGTTTATATGCTGAAGTAATTAAAGCAAGCAGGTTAACTGATTAATAATGATCATTAAGAAATATATATTTATTCATGAATCATTTTTTTTTTTTTATTTTTTTTAAAGAAGGCATGAATCATGTTGTAGTAGCTAGTCAACGTAAATATAATTTTGATGGTTGATGACTTGATGTATGCAAAATTTTCTTTTATTTTTATCTTTTAAAAGTAGTGGAACCTATATATCATATCATTTGTATATGGAGGAAGCCATTTTCGTTGCATGTGTTTTGACTTGGGATAAATCCAAATCATAAAACTACAATTAGCATGTCGAACGTGGATTTTGACTAATCCCACCACTAATCACTCCCGAGATAATACAATTCAATCATTCTGCATGCTTGTTCGATCTTCTTCTTCCTTTCCAATTGAATTGAACCAGTCAAATGAATCAGGATAGGCCTTATGATCGAGTGGTTGTGGAACTTGTGGGAGAATAAGTCATATTAACAAACAAAATGATCGAGGCAATAAGCAAATCATTGTTTGTTTGTGTTTTTTTTTGTGGTTGATTCAGATCATTGTTTTGTTGCAAAAATATCATATGTGTGTACACTGACCTCAAAATGAGCCGTTCATAACCAAGAAATCCTTGATTATGCAGATTCTCAATAGTGACTTGACCTAGTGTTTCTTCACCTCTTCCGGTAAGCAAAATAACCTTAAATCCACTATTCACCAGCTTGATAAACAATCCCAACATAGCAGGAATTGCCGGACACCCTCCTGTCATCGCCCATGCTTTGAACGCAGATGGATCATAAGGGTCACACCTACATATAAATTACAGCGCCATTATATTTACCATGCTATATTGTTCAGTTACTGCTAATATAAATCCAGTAGCTACTATACTTACCCGTATCTCTTTCCCTTGTAGTAATAGACATTGGATATGCAAGTGTCGTCCACATCCAAAATCCATGCATCCTTGCCGTCATCCGAGGGAACGATTCCGTTCACATAACTCGTAATTTCATCAACAATGAATTCGACGTCGCGGTCGTACTGTCCTCCGGTCATGTATGTTTGGAGATAGAGAAAGCACTGTGTTGGCACAGTGCGCCACCCACGCACATTGTTGGCCTCCACAGCCAGTCTCCAGCTCAAACAAAAGCTGCCACAGTCGGCCGGTTGCGGGGGCTTACAGCAAGGCTGCTTCATGCCGGTGGCCTTGTAGAACAAAGCCAGAACCAGAAACACCAGCAGCTCCTGGGTTCGTTTCATCATTGTTCTAATCATATATACTTGCCTGGTTTTGGAACCTAATTGACAACAAATTAAACAACAGCATAAGGGAACATATATGTGAAATGCAAGAACTTCGTATCTTCAAGCTAGCTGACACGTTCTATATAACAAAAAGAGAGTAGGTCGTGTTGACGAAATCTTGTAGATGGGTAATGGTGTGTTATTTTCGTGTTTTCAACTAAGAAAGAGTGCTTGTGGCATGGAAAATGACATGCATGTTTGGCTTAAGCTTCTGTATAGGGATCAATAATTTGTATCTGATTGTAAACTATATAATATACCTTGAGGGTAGTGAGTGATTTGTGAGGAAATTGAAGGAGTATAGACAATGACCAAAGACTTCTATGACTTGCATAAATTTCAAACGTCCAATCAAACAAGCTAGGAAATTTCCTGTTAGCTAGGAAGGATGGTACTCCAAACATATATAGAAAATTCAATTTATAAAATCAAGAAGGCATATATCCATGTCTACCTTGTTAAGAAAGAGGAGGGAATAAATTTCAAACAGGATTTGATAGCTGATGCAGAGAAGTTATTCTTACTTTGTAGTAAAATATTACAAACAAAATAATCTTGGAATACAAGGTATATGATATAGGCACAAAACATGACCCTTTCCTATTTCTTTGCTATCCTAGAAAGTGCCTCTAGCTAGATCTCTATGTACGTATGTCTTTCAGGAGGGAATGCAAAACTTTGTACTAGTACGTTTATGTGATTTGAAAGTAAGGAACTTAATTAAGTAAGATGGAGGAGCTGAAAGTTCTTGCCAACGTAAATTGAAAATACTGAAAAGAAAAGGTGACTTATTCCGATTGTCCAATTTAGAACGTGATATGCATCACTTATGCTACGTATGCAAAACTACGTAATATAAGTTGTTGGATCATGGATGCTTGTAATTTGTGTTTATCGACTGACTTGTAAAAGTCTATAGTCTCGAAGTCTAGACTAGCTACTCGACGTATTGAAGGGCTAAATGATCTTGATTATATTCGGTTAACGTCTGAATCATTACACATCAACAGTTGACAGTCGTGTTTTCATTTCTAACTCTTAAAAAAGAGTCGACAGTCGTCTACAAATTAACATTATAGTGTCTAATTAGTATGTAGCGAGGAATGCATGAGAACGATCTACAATGTATAACGTACAGCTAGCTAATTAAGCAGCTGGAAAGAAAGATTAACAAACCTCAAAAGGTGGAACACATACGAACTGTGATCCTTGACTATTTTCAAGCAGATTGGCTGAAGATCGAGTAGCTAGTATACCAGATAGCTAATTGCGAGAATATGATATGCTTATCAAGATGGATTAGGCATAGAAATGAAAGCTCTTGTCAATCCTTATAAGGTAACAAAAGTGTCTGGTGGTGGTGGACTTGTGGGTGGCGACGTCAGAAACCACAAGCAACGGTGGTGGACTGGTGGTGGAAAGACAGGTGTGAGAAAAGCGCAAGCTCCGCCATATATGGTTTGTTTCTTTTGTGTTTTCACTCTATCAATTAGCATATATTATTTCACTTTGTTCTACTTATTCGAAAGAAATTAGCTCAGTTGAGGGCGATGAGCAGAAGATTTTAATCCTCCAAACAGCAGAAAGATTAATTGGAGATTGGTCGACTAGCTACCATTGCCATATATATTGGTTTAGTACGTAGCATTCGAGTGAAAACCTAGATTCGAATACGTCAAATAATTTCTCGAAGTGGCCGGGAATATATCATGGAATCGAGTTAAATTATATCTATGTTGGATCAGACAGTGATCAATTGGTTGTTGCTGTTATACCAATTCGATCATCAGAGAACTTATAAAAAAAAAAAATTCGATCATCACAGCACCGAGCATCACACCAGAGTGGGTGAATGGAATTATATAAGTAGAGGAATATACTAGAAGAAAGGGCTGTACGTATGCTGATGAGACCGGCCAACGAATGACATTGAGGATGTTGAAGTAGTGGGAGTAGTTAAGCACATTTGAGAGCACTAGTGTATAAACCATTGAGAATGCTCTGTGGTGAATTTGGGAGACGTCTTTCGTCAGGATACAAATTTGCCGACCATCTTTATTTACCCACTAAAATATCTACTTTTTTAATTTATTAACACATATAACTTGTATTGCTAGGAGGGCTTCAAAGACATGACATAACAATGCAACGTGGAGTAGCGTACTCAATGACAAAAGAGTCAACGAGATGATCATATGTATGAGACATTTATATATAAATAAGGACATGATAATATATATATATATATATAT
>NC_020496.1:6432754-6482846 GCF_000184155.1 Fragaria vesca subsp. vesca
CCGTATCTAAAACGGACTGTATATATATATACACAGGCCGGATATGGAGCGGACGTCCGCACCGGCCTTAAAATGTGGACGTCCGTCCGTTCTCCACCCTCTGGCGCCGGCGACGGCGCGCCTCCACCCCAAAAGACTCCAGCAGCGTCCCCGACCACTTTCCCTCCCCGGCGAGTCCGTTCTTTTCCAGTTTTCCGGCGAGATCACCCAAAACTTCAAACAAAGTCGATCTCGCCGGAAAACTAGAAAAAAACGGACTCACCGGTGAGAGAAAGTGGTCGGGGAGGCTGCTGGACTAGTCTTCTGGGGTGGAGGCGCGCGGTCGCCAGCGCCGGACGATGAAGAACGGAGGGACGTCCGCACTCTCATCCTCTTTGTGTGTGTATATATATATATATATACAGGGCCCTTCCACTAAGGGATCCCTTATTATGACTTATATGAGGGATTGAGCATTAGACTAACTTTTCGATCATATTTTTCAATCTTAACCATTCAGTTTTTAGGTCCTAATATGTAGATCACTTCTGCAAAATTTCATCCAAATTGATGATCGTTAAGGTGCTCAAAACTGCAATTTTCATGAACGGTTCAGGATTAGCAGATTTGAACCGTCCATTGATTTAAGCTAGTTCGAAGCCTTAAAGATCACCAATCTGGCTGAAAATTTCCAGAAATGATCTACTCATATATACCTAGAGGTTGAATGGTGGAGATGTTGATATGTGAATAAAAAAAAGTTGGGCTAATGCTCAATCTCTCATATAAGTCATAATAAGGGATCCCTTAGTGGAAGGACCATGTATATATATATATATAGACACACATACAGATTCCATCAAGACCGGAGCAATTAGGAGATTATGCATACATGCATGACATGCACCTCTAATTAACTCCCTCATAAATTTTGAATGAAGATGTACTTGTTGAGATTGGTGTTCATTCTCATGCAACTAGAAACCATGCAAAATGTGATGCAACAAGTGAATATTTGCTGCATCACCAAAGTCAATAATATTTGTTGTATCACATTTTGCAGCAAATATTGACTTGGTGAATAGGAGGCAAAATGTGTTCATTCTCAGTCTTCAATGGTGTGCTCCTGCTTTTGTAATAGGAGGGAAGAAAAAGGCTTTGCCTTTTTCACATGAATGGATGTTGCTTATAAATTGGCTGCATGGAAACCATTTGAAGCATGCAAGCAAGTTTGCATCGAGTAAGCATCAGACAAGCAATAAAGAGCTTGTGGGTTGTGCATGAGAGTGTGAGAGAAAAAAGTGCTAAGAGAGAAATTCTCTTAGGTGAGATATAGGGTTCTTGGGTATTCTATGAGTTAGAGCAAATGCACCCATTTTAGGTGTGTTGGTCCGATTTTTAACCCGGGTTAATACACTATTGATCTAAATCAGTCTTTGGCCCTCGAGTCGACAATACAACAATTAGATCAATCCAAAGACCAATTGCTATGTACGTTGTAGAAAAAATATTTTTATATTGACATTTGTATTGTTTTGGACCAACACCATATGCAAAATGGTGTGTGTATGGGCCCCACATTTATATTGGTCCGGACTAATCCGTAGGTTGAGGATTACCCCATGTATTGGTCTGGTTAGGTGGGCTTCACATAAGACCCACGTCTAACCCGGACTAATTCCTCACCGGTGGATGATGTTTTTTTATCCGACCTTCGATCCAACCCCCAAATTGCACCATTGTTGCATTTGCTCTGAGTGAGGGTGTACAAGGGTTTGAGATTTGGGTTATGAGATTTAACTCATGTATCTTGTACTAGTTTTACTCTCATAGTAAAAGAGCAATATCTTGGGGTGGAAGTAGGCACAAAATTTGCCGAATCACATTAAATCTCCTGTTAACTGTCTTTTCATCCTTGTTTATTATTTTGCTTTATTGTGGTGTTATCGGGTATATCTGTTTCTGAATCTCGGTTCGTTCGTGGGGTTAAAATCCCAATAATATTGTGATAAATTAAGGAACATATATAGGATTAGGAATATTTTAGAACTGCACAGATCACTCCCAACAATCTCCCAGCAGATCAGTTTACCGATCTCTTACATTCCCCAATATTCTGTAACCTTCTCATTAAGTACCACCAGTTGCTTCCTAATCGATCGATGACTTGTAAGCCACTGCATGCTGGGTGATGCTGCTCTTTATTTGTTTGCTGCGGCCCTGTGATTGATAATTCAGAAAAGCCTAACTATATTAGGTAGAGCTCCATCGTAAAAAGAAACTATATATTAGCTGCATATCCAGTAGAGACGTACACCTTCACATATTAAAGATCGGTGGAGGTGACATGCATACACTACCCTATAAAATTTATATAGGATTGTCACCGGTGCAAATGAATGCATCATTACCCATGAGATTTGGTCCGGTACGTGGAAAGCATGTTGGTCTGTTTATTGGGCGAATATTACAGTGGCACTTCTGGTAATAGGAGGTCACTGATTCGATCCTCTGCAAGTGAAGAACACCTCATGAGGAGAGGCCATACCGATGTTGCTCCCGGCCTCGGAGTGGTAGTCCCACCCGCCCACCATTTTTTGTAACCATAAAAAAATGAATGCATCATTAATCCATTATCCATATATACTGAGATGCGGGCAAGTAGAGTAGTCGATCGAAAAGCTGCTAAGCCAAAACCCTTGAATATCTTGATCGAGAAGGGATATAGAATTAATTGTTGTATTTGTAATATCAAACTAGTCAAATACGCTGAGAATGATCTATACCAGAATCTGGAAAAAGAATACAAGTTTAGTCCACATGATCATGAGAGATAGAAGTGGTGAAGCACCAGTCACAGTTGCTGCTTGATCACTACTCAGTCTGCATCACCTCACCCACTTCGATCCATACATACATATAGGCAGACCATCTATATTAAGATCGGGCAGTCTGAATTGGCGCCGACCAATCTAGATAGTAGTCGATCGTCGGTGCTCGAGAAAATATTGAAGAATATTATACACGTACGTACAGAAGCAAAATATATATATATATATATATAAAAGGTTTGGCTGCTATACATATTTGTATAGTATACATCAAACTGTGAACCGTCCGATCATTTAACAATTTAAAATTCAAGACGACGATTTTTCTTTTATAGCCGTTGTGACTTTGATTCAACATGCAGGTGAGATACAAAACAATTTATGTCAATGCATAAAGGTGTGACTCATCGATCAATCAGCTTCTACAGACGATCGTGATACTTTTCGAGCAAATTTCACATAAAATAGGGCTAGCCTAGCGTTATGCATGTACATATATTAGTACGTGTCTGCATGTGTGAAGCCAAATATGAGGGTTTGTAACCAGTGGCTTAGCCAGCAAACTAAACTAGGAATATCAGAACTTAATAGCAATTATACTTAACAAAAATAAATTTTTCAATCTTTTACTCTAGGGCACATAATTGTCCAATCCTTTTGCATGAAAGGAGCTAGTATCGCCTAAACCCTTACCCATTCCGCCTAAACCCTTGCCCATTCTTCTTTGGAACGTGGGTCTCTGTGGAACATGTTGTCGATCTGCTATGGTGTTAGGCCGACCTCTGCTCCAGTTATCATTATGATCATGATGACTCTACTGCCTCTTTTTGTGTAACGTCATTTAAATTCATGTTTCATGTTTATCATTATGATCAAAACCCACTAGATAAGGAAATTCAAACATGGTTTAAACCCACAGCAAAAGCAGATAAACACGAAACTTGAATTTAAATGATGTTACACAAAAACAAGTAGTAGGTAACGATCATAATGATAACTGGAGCAGAGGTCGGCCTAACACCAAAAAAAAGAAAGATATGATACTTTATTTGTTTACTAAAGTATATAGGTATGAAATAGATGAGAAAGTCCCGTGATGATTTAAGTCTTATACCAGACGGTCTCATTATAATGTACAGTATAATAAACCTCATCCTTGTTGACATGTTTCAACTCGAGGGTTTTATCAACTCGGTCAACCGATGTGTGTGCTTATGTGATGTTGATGAAAGCGCACACCAACAATGGTTGATTCTTATATATGGTTACTTTAACAGTGTTTCAACTGATTGTAAATACTAAAGAAGGTTGGAAATGGTACGTCGCAAATAAACATGAAACATGAATTTGAAATCATGTTACACAAAATGTGACAGCGTAGAGAAAACATCATAATAAATATTGAAAAAATGTGAAATAAAAACTTAAAGAATATGCTATTTTGTTTGTTTACTAAAGTTTACATGTACGAAAGAGATGAGCAAGTCCCCTGATGATTCAAGTCATATACGAGATAGTCTCATTATAATGCAAAGAAGATAAACAATACAGAAAAAATTGTTCACATTCATGCATCATCATTGACATTTTCTTAAAAAACATCTTTCCTACTCTTATACTTTTCAGACACTCATTGGAAACCTCTTCCAACACAAACTAAGACATTTTTAGATGTTCACAAATTGACACACCAAATTCACAAAAGATATAAACTTTCAAACCAAATAGAATCAAGAGTGCGGTTATTGGGACATCCAAATTTGCTCAGTTGACCTCATTTTATTATGAGTTATTGAATGTTAGATGTGTCCTCTTACTTACATAATGATTATTAAGGACAATAACAAAAAGAAGTAATATATTTATTCTCTCTACACTTTCCAATTCAATAAAAAATATTGTATTATTTATTATTTTCCTTATGTATTTTCATTTTTTAATTTTACTACATATTATTAAAGCATTTATTTATTTAAGAAGAGCTAAAACTCTTTTCTTTTCTTTTTTTTCTTTTTTTAAAAAGTAAAGAGCTAAAACTATGATTAATATCGATCATTTGACATAAAAAATTATGTTATCATACATGTTAGAAGCATATACATTATACAAGATGCACAAACATATTTGCAAAAAAAAAAAAAATCGATTATAGTAAAATTAAACAACTATTGAAATAATATATCATGAATTACATAAAATAGAGGAAGAAAAAAAAAACATACATAGAGAAAAAATGGTTATCCTTGTTAGAAAATTTTCTTGTTGACAAAAATAAGTTTATGAAAGTCAATACCTTGTGTTATTTGATTTTTTAAGAGATTTATGTTCTTTCATAAAGGAATGAAATTATAATTAAAATATATAGGTGTAATGATTAATATATTAAAATATATGTGAATAATATAAACAAGGTTATTTTATAAATTTGAATAGAGGTCTAGTGAGAAAATACATGTATTTAAAAGTAAAATGGAGGTGTGAAAAATATGAGAGATACACTGAGCAAATTCGAAGGTCCCAATAATCGCACTCTAGAATCAAAAGGTTACCATCTAGTTAAAAAAACTAAAAAAACAACATGACATAAATGAATCGAAACCAACTGTTCTTACCTCTTTTGGTTCGATGGTGGCGCTCTCGGGTCTTGGATTCTTTCTCTTTCCAAGCACATCTCCTTTCTTATCCCAAAATTTGAGAATAAACACATCTTTCTGATTCCACCCATTGCTTTCATCACAATCATAATCGTCACTGTAACATGCATAAGGCCCAGTTGTTAGATAAATCATTCACCTCTCCCAAAGCACCAAATGACAAGTAACATTCTGAATTTGAAACATATGGCAACTAAGTCTATTGATTTGGATCAGAAGTTAGAACTATCAAATCACAATGTTTATGCAACCTTGTTTCTTGTTTTATGTAGGGCACCACACCATCCATCAGCACCAAAACCCAAGCAGGGTCCAGATTAGAAAGATGGTTCCTTTAAGAAAGTGTGTCACTTATCTGGCCGAGATTTGGATTCAAGAAGTAATTTTTGAAGCGTAAGAGCGCGTGCAGCTGCTCCACCTAAATGCCTTGCCTGGCTTTATGCTCCCAGCCTGGCTGGTGAAGAAGTAGGGACTTTTAATGGAGGAGTTACTACTGTATCTCATCAGTCAGAAATGCTCAAAAGAGAAATAATTCTGAAATGAAAACTATATATGCCGCCCTTCCCCATGCCTTACAGTTTTATTTTTATGTCCAGTGTTCTCGCGCCGCCCAAAAGGGAAACGAATTTGGATCTAATCAATCGATTGGGAGTGGAGAGCCTTAGAAGGAGGAGGAGCCAAAGAGATAAGCACAAATTATTTTAAACTTTTCATTAGTAAGAATTGAAGTTGATGCAATCAAAAAGTCAAAATTATATGTAATATTGCAGAAGTTGCTAACCTTGAGCAAAAAACTTGTTTGCTACTCGTTTGCTAAAAGTTCAGGACGGAAAGTTGCAATGCCTTGTATTTGAGTGAGTTGTATAATAAATCAAGAATGTCGTTTAAGAAAAGGAGTAAGAACGATGTTGTTTAAGAAAAATGTCAACAAGGATGATGTACGTTTATAATGAGACCTTCTGGTATATGACTTAAATTAATAGGGGGCTTGCTCATCTCTTTCATACCTATATACTTTAGTGAACAAACAAAATATCATATACTTCAAATTTTTATTTCACGTTTTTCCAGTTATCATTCTGATCATTACCCTTACTGCCTCTTTATGTATAACATCATTTAAATTCATTTAAATCATGTTATACAAGAATTACTTGTTTACGTACATACAATTGTTATCATATCGTATAGGCCTATTCATTTTCTATTTTTCCTAACAAATTATTAGCATATACATATACGTCTAGAGGCAGAAGCATGACCAAGACACGCAATATGGTTTATCTTGTGAAGACATGTTAAGATACAGGTGGGACGAATGAATTGGAGGTTTTCCTTGTTGTAAGTAGACTTTTCATTCGAACCCCAACTTGGAAAAAAACATTCTTTGGAAATTGGCCATAAAAAACAAAGAAATCACTTTAGACGGCTAAACACTGTCGTCAAATATGTAACTAGGTCAACCGTCGTCTGTTGAGGCGTCGATTGATGATGGTCACACTTAAAACCGTCGTATAATGGTTGTGGACAAATGTAGACGTATGACTTTCATTTAGATGACGATATTTTTTTTATAGCCATTGTGACTTTGATTCAACATTGCAGGTGAGATATAGAACGATTTGTGTCAATGCATGAAGGTGTTACTCATCGATCAATCAACTTCTGCAAGACGGTTGTGATACTTTTGGAGCAAATTAGACATAAAATAGGGCTGGCTTAGCATTACGCATGTACATATATTAGTACGTGTATGCATGTGAAGCCAAATATGGGGGTTTGTAGCACTGGCGGATCCAGCCCCAGGCTCACCTGGGCTTAAGCCTAGATGAGTTTTCAATCATTTCACATCTAATTTTAATAAAGGCTTGAAAGATTACCGTACTTCTAATGCACGCAGCTTAATCTTAATCAAGCCTATTTTATTTTTTTCATATGTGATGTGAAGGTTTTTCCTAATTCATAAGTATAGATGCGAAGGCTCTATCATACTTTTTTAGATGCTGTTCTTTGTAGGGGGGTTCTTCCCTACTTCTTAATTAAGCTACTTCACATCTAATCTTAATTGATTAAGGCTTGAAGGATTACCCTACTTCACCACACCCTGAATTAAGATGCTAAAGAGCAGTGACTAGCATTTTCTCAATTCCTAATATCAATGGCCCTCTGTCCGTATTTACACTTTCTCAGCCCTAAATTCATAATCGCGACTCTCATTAACTTCATTTGTTGGTCGTCCACAACTTCTTTGTGATCAAGGATCGCCATCAGTGAGTCTTTGTCCCAAGCTAACTCTCTAGAATTTACCGGTTTCAGTGGAGAAGAGAGAAGAAAATATTCATCTCATTGCCCAATTTCATATGTGAACTACTTGTATATTCGTAAGTAGTTTAGTAAGTAGAATCTTTGAATCAATTTGTTGATTGTGAATTTGTCGTGGGCTCAAGTGCATATCATTTATGAATGTCTGATGAAAAAAGTGCTTCGCACGGTCGATATTCGTGAAAGTTTTTTGTTGTTACAAGTAGCCCGAATACCTTTTTCATCCTAGATCCGCCACTGGTTTGTAGGCTTGTAGCTCTAGTTGTTAAGAACATTTACCTTTATAACTCCAAATGGTTACTCTTATAATTTCAGGAGTTTTCCCACCTAGCTGGAATGCCATATAATCGATCGTAAAAGAAGCTCAGTAGTGCAGCAGAAGATTGAGACTTCATATGACTTAATTCCTTTCCTACTGATCATGACAATCTGAGAATGTGCCATGTGAAGGTAGACAAGTTCTTTGGTTTTTGAAGGTGAAATACATGGCATATACATTGCATCCACATTAGAGTACGTTGTTTTTTCCCATCCATAAGGTTTCATATATCTTTTTTTTTTTCATAAGGTTTCATATATCCTTTTCTTTTGGGGCAAGATTCCTACCCATCACCATATATATCACATGCTTTCAACCGGACATGACCAGCCTTTTATAATAGCTAACTTTGCTTCGAAGTAAAACTCATACAGTGTGAACTATTCCAATTTCGATTACTCAATTTTCTTCACCATAAATCTTTACTAGCCATCAGAATTCAGAATCAAGATGAAATATTATGTTTTCGTGCAAGAAAAATATATCAAATTTAGTTATATCAATTTTAATCATCAATTCTTGACGTTATGAATTTAAATCTTAATCATACTTAATGTTTAATGCTTGTTTATTTAGCATGAATGATCTAAGATTGCTTTTGCACTAATAAGATGGTGACTTCTCATCGATCCTTTACACGTACGCCCCTTTCTTTATTATGTACATGTACATAACAAGAAGATAGATACCACCGAACCTGCAGGTAGCTCCATTTTTCAACATCCAACCGCCATATATAATGCCGTCCTTCTTCGATCCATCATTGACTTGTCCAGGGCTCCAAGCCGGCCATGTGGTTCTGATTAATGAGATCCATTGTACAATGTGTTCCTCCTACCCAAATATATTTGAAGTTAAAGGCTACTCCCCTCATTCACATGATCGTTCATTTTCAGGATTGTATATATATGAATCATGCAGCTGCTTGATGGCTCGCACATGGACCACGAAACAATACTGCTACTGGAAATGTGGAAGACTAGCAGTACGTACGTGCTGCTGCAGCAGTGAGACTCCACAGAACAAAATGGGACTGTGATCGCAATGCCACACAGAGAACAATCCCCGTGAATTAAGCTCCAGAAAGATGTACAATTCTTGGTACATATAAGGGTGGGTACGTGAATTTAAGAGAGTAGAAAGTGAAGAAAATTCCTCAAAATTTTACTTACGTTCATGTGTCAAGGCACGCGTCAAGATGCCCCGACAACTCCATGTACGTGTTTGTGCGAAAATCATGAAAATGACTCCAATAAAGGTATGAGATGTGTTTAAGAAATTGTCTCAAAGACGCTGAGGTAAAGACGACAACATAAGTAAAGTTAGTCTAACATGCAGACTCCATTCAAGAGAGTAATCAAGAAAGATAAGCGAACAACAAATTCTGGTGCGGACTTGGTCTTCTCTGAGACTAATGAGTAATGAATTTTCACAACTTTGAATTAAGCTAGCAGTTATTAGGTCGGAGGTGTGCAAGTCAAGAATATCGGCATAAACGTCGCTATTGATTCATGTAGCTCTATCTCTGGCTAGTTGTTGTGAATCAAGTTATTGAAGTATCTATATATCTTTGCTAATGGTTTTATCTGAGGAGGCATCACATGCATGCATGGCTCTTGGCTCATGCTGCTGGGATGGTTGCCTCACTTGCCTGGTTGGTATATATCTTGGTCCATAGTACAGTATTATATGTAGCTAGCTGAAGTCTAGAACGTTTGAAGGAGTCGTTTTCTCATCTGGTCCAGTGATATTGGGAGTTTGTGAATTGTGATAATCTTTCTGACATCTCAATCAACTGTGGTGGCCGGAACAGATGGAGAAATCTGGGTGTAATGGGCCACTCAAGCCCCCATTATATATATAGCTCAGGCAAGTACTGCAGATAATAGAATGCGATACATCATATGTTGCTTGTTCCTTTATGGAAGTGTAGACAATGGATTGTGATGTGGTATAGCGTGCTCCGTCACTTTCTTCAATTGCTCTAGCGTCTACCATTAGCAGATTATATATGTTACAGGCTAGGGATCGGAAGAAGAAGAAGAAGAAGATAGGGATCGAGCTTATGGGTTTACAGGTAAAAGCTAGACTGATGATCATCATCAGTAGTAAATGGAAGTAGGTTTTCATAAAATGAAGATTCCTACGTATGTCTACAAACAAGAGATCGAGTGTTAATCTCTACCTTTTTAGGTTACCATGATTAGATTATAAAATGGACTAGAGTATATGTCTACAAACGAGAGATTGCATGAGAATGTTAATTTCCGTTCTTACATGTTACTAATCTAGAATTCTCTCAATAATCAAAGCAGTTCATTCTATTAGTTTCTTTTATTGCACATATTCAAAAAACTAAAAAGGAAATTGAGTGAAAACATAATGATAAACATAAGTTTGTTTGGGTTTCAAGAAACAAGGTTAGTGTTTGAATCAAAACACTAATTGGGAAACCTAGCTAGGTATTGCCATTTTTGTTTATCAACCTTGTGAGTTGTGACTTTGTGGTAGTCTCTCATGTTACTCAAACTATACTATATGTAACCAAGTGACTGAAATTTATTGTGTATGTACTAATAATGTTTCGTATTTTCAAATAATTCTAAAGTCACTTTTCGAAAAGTGAAAAAATGGAAAATGATATTAAATCGAGAAGGATAAAACAATAAACATTTGTTGCAAAGAAGTTGTTAAAGTTTGTCTATCGAGTCTGATAGAAGATAAACAAAATTATTGAACGAGCTAATTAAATTGATTTTGTTAAAGCGTAGCGTATCATTTTAGCCATAAACATATGTGAAATACAAATTTCATCATTTATAAAATGAAATTAGTCAATTCTTAGGTATGCAATTAAAGACTTCGAATATTCCACTTGGTTTGCCAAAATCCTAATCCCTTTTATCTTTTGCGGTTGGTTGGAGGTTAGTCGTTGATCTTTCGTGAAGGGTGTGCAATTACCAAAAATCATGAAAGTCTTTTAAGTAGGTCCAATTATATATGATTTTGATATAGTAGGACCATATAATCAAATGTATGGCTTTCAATTCTAGTCTAGTAATGATTATTAGTGAAGCAAAAACTTTTAAGATACCATTGATGAAAAAAGATTGAGATAAGAGCAACTCTTTAGCAATACATAAGAACTAAATTTAATGGACATCTTATTGCGCATAGATAAATATACCAATATACTTGAGTTTTCTATTAAACTCGATTAAAGTATATTGAGTTCAACCGATAACTTTACGTTTTGAGATTGTTTCAGTTTAAGATAATTATAAAATAAGACCGAATTTGAGCTTTAAAGCTTTAGAAGTGTCAATACATGAAGTTATAAACATAAGTGCATAACCTAAGGATTAGGAAAGTCGGTTGGCCATAAAAATCATGTAACAAGTCGAAGGACGATGATGACAAATGCAACTAAATCATGTGCCTTTTCTTTTGGTTTTGATAATTTTGTGAATGCCAAATGGTCCACCGTCACATGTTTCAGGTCGGAACACATGGGCCGACGTCAATGGTGAAAAGCCCTCGTCAATCTCTGACACTCCACCAAAGCGTATGAATACGAATTAGAACCTGCATCGAAGTAGACACGGCGTTACATTACAAGTAATTGACATTAAAACTTTATCCTATGGTCTAGGTTTCATTTTTCGGGTAGAATCGTTGATATAAACTACGGAGACAGTTTGGAAGCAGGAAATTATAGATTCTCCTAAGTATTATGATTCGAGATCAACATTATCAATGTAGACTAGGACATGAGTTAGTGTCGCCAAGTGAAGTTTTTGCGAAATCGACCGTTTTGATTCACAATCTATAAATGAAATAGAGTTGTAAATAGATTTTAGGTCACTCGATTTTACTCTATCATAGGTTTGAAACTTGCACATGCAAAGAATGTCTAAGTTGAATTTTTCTTTTAGTGATCCAGGGCTAGTAAAACTTACTCCTCAGTTATGTCTTTTTCAGGATTTGATGCTAATGAATCAATTAAACGACTAGATGCAAGAGATGCCCCAAAAGTCCAAATCAGCGATGATCCTCCCATCGGTGACTACACATGTGCCCTACCAATACATATCAATTTTCGCCCCAATCTAACGTCTAAATGCTTAAAAGAAAGAAGAAAAGTTGTATTCCGTTCAAAATTGGTTTAAGAATAAGGGAACCACAACAATTGCAACATCAAACTATATACCACTTTCACAAGTGACAATATTTATAAAATTTAGTTTTTTATTAAATTTTATTTATATATATCATTATTTTTGTGAGATAAGTCGTACTATGTTCGTTAGTATTAGAAGTTTATTTATTTATTTATTTATTTTTTAAAATCTAAATGGTGTAATATAAAAACAAAATTAAAAAAATAAGAAACGAAGAAGATGGCAGCCAATGAGTGAGCGACAAACTAATGAGTGAAGGAGTGAGTTGTGTTTGTAATAATATTTCTGCGCTGTGCTGTGCTGAGCTGAATGCTTCTCCTTCACTCCCTCCCCCCTCACTGTTTTGCTTCCCTTCTTCACATAAACAAAACAGTCAGAAAAAAGCACGGATCTTTAACCACACCATTCCCATTTCTCTACTCCCAACAGATCTCACTCCTCTCTCTCTCTCTCTCTCTCTCTCTCTCTCTCTCTCTCCACACATGACGTAAAACCTAAACCATTTGACACCCTCAGCTACCTCTCAATGACTCGCTGTCACTGTCTCTTCGCAATTGCCTTGCACGATCACCATAGATCTCGATCGCAATCTCATTCGGAGAAGAGAGCAATGGCGTCGGCGATGAGAATCGCAGCGTAGGAGGATTGTTTTGGCGATGATGAACCGGAATGCGAGGGAGTCTCTGATCGGCGGGAGGAACTTTCAGAACCACCGGCGAGGCGGCAGTTTGAATCTCCCGGTGTTATCGTCGAGTATGAAGCAGGAGCACCATGACGAGAGCAGTAGTTTGGATCTCTTCTCCAAGAGCCGCCGGACTCTCTCCGTCGCTTCTTCCGATGAGTCCTCCGACGGTAACCACCGCATTATTTGATTCGTTCATTTCTCGTGCTATGTAATTTACATAATTGTCCTTGCGAGTTTATGCTTTGAATCCGGTATGGAGGGCAATTCGGTCATTTGGGAGATTTACCCGCCGATTTGTCGGCATCTACTCGAGACGAGTAGATTTAGGGGATATCTGACTGAAAGTATTTCTTTTGAAATATCAAAACGGTGTCGTTTAATTCGGTTTTGCTTGAGCTGTGTTTGATTTGAGAACTGAGATTGATTTAGTTACTGTGATTTGATTGTGGGAATAGTGTCGGTGAAATTGGGGAGACTGTCAGTTGGATCAGGCAAAGTGGGAAGGACTGGGATTGATGATCTGCTGTCATCTGCAGATGGTGGAAAGCACGACTATGACTGGTAAAAGTCTAAAGCTTTTTGCTTCTTGAATTTGTATTGTATTTAAATACATGTAGTAGGTCTATCTTCCTGACCCATATGGTTTTCTTATTAGGATTCAGAATAGTTTCTTGCTATAATATGCTGATATAGGATCAAACCAGTAGGACAGGGCAAGAAAAGCATCGCCTTAGAATCACATTGAAGTTGATTGAATGAAGAATCAAGTAGAGAATGTCAGAAAACTAAAGAACATAGGTTTTATGGACTTTTAGACTCTTAGCGCATCTTTTACTGTCAGCATTTCAGAATCTCATTTACATCTCGGCTAAGCTGTGGTAATGTTATGAAGTATTAGACTTGTGGTACCATAAGGTTACAAGAAAAATGTGTAAAAATGTTTAAAATGGGAAGTTGAAGAACAAAAGTTATTCACAAAAAAGATGATATGTGTTCTCTTGAAGACGTGTTAGAGGTATGTAATCTCCTTGGTGAGGAAATTACTGTGAGAGATACCTCAAACCATAGTATAAGCATCCTTTAATAAATAGATTCTAGATTGAATGAAGTATGTTGAATATCCCTGGTTAACAGAAAACTGTGTCATTTTATTTCTTGAGACGCTTACCTAAAATTCAAGGCAACAAGAATTCGATAGATGTGTCTGACTTTTTTTCTTCTCTTCAACTTTCTGTCATCAGGCTTCTCACTCCTCCAGAAACTCCACTTTTCCCTTCATCTGATGGAAGTGAATCTCAACCAACCTTAGCTGCTGCAAGAGGCAGTGCTTTAATTAGATCAACTTCTTCGGCCAAGCCTTCAAGGGTATGTTTTGCTGCATTGACTTTATCCATGTTCCATGTCATATTCCATTTGTAGATATTAGATGGACTCGAATCACGTTCCATTTGAATTAGTATTTGTCTCATCTTATTTCTCTGTTTCAGCTTTCAGTTTCACAATCTGAGAGTAATCATTCATCAAGACCAGCTAGAAGCAGTTCAGTTACTCGTTCTTCAATCTCTTCATCACAGTATAACAACTATTCCTCAAACAGAAATTCCAATTTCCTGAACACGAGCTCGGCCTCAGTTTCATCTTACAGTAGACCATCATCCCCCATTACCCGCTCTCCATCTACAGCAAGACCTTCCACTCCAACCTCTCGTCCATCACTATCACGACCCTCAACTCCTTCAAGAGCTCGTTCTGTGCCGGCTAGCTCTTCCATTGAGAGACCTCGGTCAGTGGCAAGCTCAAGACCCTCTACTCCTAGTTCTAGGCCACAGATTCCTGCAAACTTGAGTTCACCAGCTGCTCGAACACCTTCTCGTCCATCTACCCCCACTCGTCGGCATTCATTGCCTTCTTTATCTCCAGCATCAAGTCCTTCACCTTCAGCTGGCCGTCTTTCAAATGGACGCAATCCAGCACCGACATCCAGGCCAAGTTCCCCTAGCCCACGTGTCCGTCCCCCACCACAGCCCATTGTTCCCCATGATTTTCCTCTTGATACACCGCCTAACCTCAGAACAACCTTACCAGACAGGCCAATTTCTGCTGGAAGGTCTCGGCCTGGTGCTGCTGTAGTAGTGAAGGGAAAATTAGAAACCCCAGCTGCCGTGGTTGTGCCAAGAAGACAGTCATCACCCGTTGTTTCAAGGGGTAGACTTACAGATCCCCCTGGAAGAAGCCGTGTACTTTCTAATGGGCACCATGATGTTCCTGAACTTAGAAAGCCCCAACATCTCCCTGACCTGGGCATGCGGAAGCCTGTGAAGACTTCATCAACTACAGCTCCAGAAAACACTGGATTTGGGAGGAATATCTCGAAGAAATCTCTCGATATGGCAATCCGGCATATGGTATGTATATTCTCTTCCTTAACATCATATGAATGAAATTTTAGATTGTGATAGAAACTTTTGGGTCCGGACCATCAAGTAAGGAGTTATTTGAAGAGCTGGATGAGGCTCATTTAAGTAGTTTATCCCTGAGAACCTACTTATCAATATATCTTAATGTTGTCCTTTTGTCACTATCAGCATATTATATCCACATAATCATTGTTATGTGGTCGGAGTTTATCTAACAACTTCATACACCATGTGAGCACAAGAAGAGTTTGTCTAGTTTGTTAGAACTGCTTTGATAAATTTATTCAACAGCTTTCTTGAGTAGTTTATTCATGCAGTAGATTCTAATGACTGATCTTCTATCTGATGTAGGATATAAAGAATGGAACAGGAAACAGTCGCCAACTTTCAGGCAGCACCCTCTTCCCTCAAAGCATTCGGTCTGGCACTCCCAAGACCCAGACTGTTCGCACATTGAGTTCATCAGCATCAGTGAACATGAATGGAGGCCTGCAATCCAGAGGTAATGGATTTGTTTACGAGAATGGAAACAACATGAGTAAGCCTGTACAAAATGGAACTGAAGCAAATGGGGGTGGACGCTATTCTTCCAAACTGACTGATGTGGACATCTATGAGAGCTCTCGCTATGATGCAATATTGCTTAAAGAAGACCTGAAGAACACAAACTGGCTGCACAGTTTGGATGATAAATTAGATGAAGGACCCATCTTTGATAATGGATTTGAGCATCTGCCTGAACCTTTCGGCCTCTTATAACATCTGATTAGTAAGTGGTGTTGATTGTTGTCCTTAGATTATATGGGTTCTTTTATATGGATGAATCACTTAAAACAGGAAGCTTGTAAAAGATAGTACTTGCCTACTGCAGTGAAATCAATGAATTTATTGTTGGTCTTCTATATTTACATAGCGTAGCAGAAATCGTTCCTCATTGAATTTATTGTAGAATTATATGCTTCATTTACCTGTTTAGCAAGCTTTGAGAGGCTTTCTGGTTGCTTGAGTAACTGCCATGACTTGAGCAGGCGTCGCTTTTAGGTTTTAGTCTTCCATCACAGGCTACATTTCTGTAGTTTTATTTCATCAGTCTATCATTTCTAAAACTGATTCGGTCCACTATGAATCTAATGATCTTGTTCTGGTTAAGGATACTCTTACATTCCTTTCATAGTCAAATAGGCTGCTTACCATCCTTTCGGAGCCTTGAGCCTTTGGGAAACCAGGAGTCTCTGAAATGGACTAAATATTTAAACAATCAGTTGAAAAGTTCATCATCAAAGGTCAATTAGCATGTCGGGCTAGATTAGTGAAGCCATTAGACCAGGGAATCAGTCTGCCTATGAATATCTTGATGATGGCATCGTACCCAGAATCTCAACCAAACTCTCAGGACCACCACCCTAACCAGTCCACAGTCCATAACATACTTGAAGAAAAGCAAGGGGGACCTCTTTGATATTTCTTTCTCACTCGGCATATTCAAAACGATAGCAACTCCTGGATTTGGATGTCCTCCATTTTTAGTCTTGCATCATGAGCATGTGCTTCAACTATTAACATGGACAATTCAACATTTCAGTGAGAACTGTTTCTATGAATATTCCAAGTTATGTTTTCTGGATTGAAAACGAGTGCTGGTTAGAATTGTCTCTGGAATTCAATCCACATCTGCCACAAGAAGTAGCTAGCTAGGTATGTGATTGTGTAGTTCGTCTCTTTCTGGGTAAAATTAACTGTATATTCGTCACTCCTTTGTCAATTCCAAAAGCTCTTTGTCCATATGTAAATAGGGTAGTGCGTTCTACATATTCATATCTATATTTGGGCGTAATGTGAACTTCGTGCTATAAAGAAACAACTAACATAATTCTCGTAGAAAACATTATGAACTATAGCTTACCTCTCAAAGCAAATCTATGAATCTATAGATTGTATTTGGTAAAAGTTTAGGGCGATTGACACATGTGGCAATACTATGAATCTGTCACTAACTTCTCCTATAGCTCTATCTCTTTCTGAGGAAAATTGTATTGAAAGGGTTGTTTTAGGAGTGACATAAGAGTTAACTCACGACCTATTACCAAATAATCAATCACTTAACCACCTCTTGTGTCATTGAATGTTAATGGTTCATTAGTGCATAGTAAATCTTATTCGACCTACCTAAGCAACCCTCTAATTCATTTCTTACTTGAATACATATAGATGATAACGACTCACGTAATGAACACACTTTGGCTTTGCCAAATTACAGCCATTGGCTTTTACCAAAGGAAACTACCATTTACTTTTCCTTCTGTGCCAAATCTAGTGTGTAATTCACCCTCTTCTGCTTTCAATGCACATTTGTTGGTTTATGAAGAACATGTTTCTGAATAGCAATGGAAATAATGGTATGCTAGAGCCTAGAGGTGTTGGACCATTTGCTCGCCCATGCATCCATTAATTCTTGGCTAATATTATGCTCCCTTTAGAATTTGGAAGTAACACCACGTGATTTTAGTCAAAAACTAAGTTTTCATTTTGTTTTCATGAGTACTACGATACCATATCGGGTGGTTTCTAAAAGTAAATACTAAATCATACATATTTTTTATAATTTTTTACCGTTGGTTCGTGGATTCTAAATCAGAGGCATAGTATTAGTAATGCTTCAAAGTTTTAACAACTTAAGAGTACATTGTCAAATTGGTAAGCTAAATGTGACTATCTTTAGTGTAATTTCATCATTTAACTCATGTTTTTTTATTTCATCACTTGAACTTCAAATAAGCAAATTACATTTAACTACAAATGTAGACAGATCCGTTCCATTCAATCCATTGAATTCTTGGGTGACACAATAATAGAGTTATGGAATTAAAACTTGTTAATCTAGGAGACGTTGGTAATTAAATTCCCCCCAACGGTAAAATCCAAGCGAAGCGTTTAGCAATAACCACATAGCGAAAGCCAAGGTAAAACTCCCCAAAGGATAAAAGTGAAAACCAAAGTCAGCAAATAAATACGGCTTGATTTTGCAGAGCCCGGTATAACTTCAACCTCAAGCTCTAAACCTGTAAAGAGTGAGAGAGAGACATTGTCACATTGCAGCGGAGGTCGAGTCATCATCATCATCATCATCATCATCGAGATCTGCGTGTAAAAACAAATAGGCTCCGTTAGCTTCACGGTGAAGCTTAAAACAATTAATACCCAACAGTAGACCAGTAAGTAACTAGTTCAACTCTCTCTGTCTCTCTCCGTATCTCTCTCTGTCTCTCTGAGTAGAAGTAGTTGTTGTTCTGGTGCTTTCGAATCTTCTTCTTCTTCTTCTACCTTATTAGCTAGCTACCCTTTTTGTTTTTGTTTTTCTTTTATGTTTGTTCGTAGGTGCGTGATTGTGAAGAAATGCCGTTAGAGCTCACCTACGAGCATTAAACACACACTCACTCACTCTCTGTCATTTGCTCTGCTCAGAACGCTCCAGCATTTCGAGTCCTGATTCGGCGCCGTAGCCCTCTCTTATAGTTCCTTCTGTGCTGTCAGTCTCAAATTTCAGGTCTTTATTAGGTACATTTTTGTTATTCCGATTTTTCGAGTTTTGGTGGTGAATTTTGATTTGCATTGTGTCTGTTCAAGCATGGGATTTTGAAATTCTGTAGACCTGCAAGTTTCTATTGTGGAAAATTGTGAGCTTTGTTCATGAAAATTTTAGAGATTTATTTCACAGCTTCTTATAGATTTGCTCTAGCTTGCTTCCTCAATTATAGGCTTACAATGCTATTTCTTCATTTCCTGTTTTTGTTTGTAAGTCAACGAATGGGAGCAATTGTTTGAATATAAGATTAGAAATGAGGATTTGTTAATTTTGGTAAATGGAATTGTTAAGTTCAGGATAGTTAAAGAGATGGCTTTAGATCTAAGCACTTATATTTTATCTTTCTTTGCATGTGAATAATTTTGATTGTGTTTTTTTGGGTAATGGATGATGAGCAAGGTAGTGGACTCATCTGGGCCATTAAGGATGAAATTAAGAAAGCTGAGAAAGGGAATTCTTTCAGCATTTTGAATGGCATGGCTTTAAAGCCTTTTGCTTTCTCTTTAGTGGCAAAGAACTTTGCTTTTGCCTTTTCTTTAATTCTTTAGTATGTTTCTTTCTGATGATTTGGGTTTCTATTCCAGATAAGATTAGGTTAAATACTTTCTTGATACTTCTCAACTACTGAACTTAATTTTTGGCAGTATCTTTTGATGCCTTCCTGGTGTCAATGTTGTATTGTCTTCTCCCATAGGATCCTAGAAAAAAGAGGAATTGATCTTTAGGGACATTTGAAGAGACTTCTTCTAGTTAGGGAGTACACTATCTATTTGTTAGTTTCATAGGTTACTTTCAGTGAACAAGCTAGTGAGCATATATGCAATTGAGTTCTCCATTCTCTCTATATATATATTTAGCCCCCTTTGCTCACTAGTTGTAAACTGCAAAAATGACCAAGAACAATATTCTTATTCATATGTTATTTTGCAGGGCAAGTGAGGCTTCTGATATGAGTCTCATAGTCTGAGTCCTTAGCTGATCTATCAACAAAAGATACTAGATGAAGCCATATTTAGTTTGTGCAACTGTTCTTTTTCTGTCATTCCTTTGCCACTCTATAGCTGATCTCAGTTCGGACAAACAAGCCCTTCTTGACTTCATTTCAGTTGTTCCTCATGGCCGAAAAGTTAACTGGGATTCTACTACGCCAGTCTGCAATACTTGGGTTGGCATCACCTGTACCTTGAATGGCACACGTGTGCTTGCTGTTCGACTCCCTGGTGTTGGTCTCTATGGTCAAATTCCATCAAACACTCTTGGCAAGCTGGATGCTCTCATGGTCCTTAGCCTTCGCTCTAACCTCCTTAGTGGGAGTCTTCCATCTGATATTTTCTCCCTTCCATCCTTACGCTACATATACCTTCACAACAACAATCTTACAGGTAGTATTCCCTCTTCTCTGCCTCCCAACCTCACCGTACTAGATTTGTCTTCCAACTCTCTCACTGGCAGCATTCCAGCCACTATCCAAAATTTAACGCATCTCAACGGGCTGAACCTTCAAAACAATTACCTCAGTGGACCTGTTCCTGACATAAACATTCCAAAGCTGAAGTCTTTGAATTTAAGCTACAACCACCTTAATGGTTCAATTCCTCCTCCCCTTGAAAGGTTCCCCACTTCTTCCTTTGAAGGAAACTTGATGTTATGTGGGGCGCCACTAAAACAGTGTGCTTCAGTCACTCCATCACCTTCTCCATCCCCCAACCGTCAACCACCAGGCTCAATAGTCCCATCCGAACCAGAGAAAGGATCTAAGATGAAACTAAGTGTCGGGGCTATCATTGCCATTGCATGTGGTGGTTTTGCAGTGTTGTTTCTCTCAGTTCTAATAGTGGTGCTGTGCTGTTTGAAGAGGAAAAACAGCAAAGGCGGTGCTATAGTTAAAACAAAAGGTGGAAGGAGTGAGCCGCCAAAGGAGGACTTTGGAAGTGGGGTGCAAGAGGCTGAGAAGAACAAACTGGTTTTCTTTGAAGGCAGTTCTTATAATTTTGATCTTGAGGATTTACTAAGAGCTTCGGCTGAAGTGCTTGGAAAGGGGAGTTATGGGACTACTTACAAGGCCATCCTAGAGGAGGGGACAACAGTGGTTGTAAAAAGAATGAAAGAAGTGGTTGTGGGGAAAAGGGAATTTGAACAGCTAATGGAGAATGCCGGGAAAATTAGTCGGCACTCAAATGTTGTGCCCCTTCGTGCTTATTACTACTCCAAAGATGAAAAGCTCCTGGTTTATGACTACATTGCAGCTGGTAGCTTTGCTGCATTATTGCATGGTATGCTCCATTTCATCATATTCTTTCTCTTTTCACTTCATGAATTTTGCTTTTAGCATGCAGACATAATAAGGATGCTTTAGTATAAAAACTAAAAAGTATAGGAATTCTTGTAAGTAGGTATTTAGGAAGTTTTTTACTTTTCGTGGTGCTTGTTACTGTAACAAATATATGCAAAGTAGTCTCGGATATGATATATTCTTTCTTTACAGGACACAGGGAAAGTGGACATAATGGACCGGATTGGGAAACCAGACTTAAGATTGCCCTTGGAAGTGCAAAAGGCCTTGCTCATATCCACTCGTCTGGTGGAGGGAAATTCATCCATGGAAACATCAAGTCCTCCAACATCCTTATCACACAAGACCTTAATGGTTGTATCTCAGACTTTGGCTTAACACCTCTCATGAACTTTGCAACTATACCTTCCAGAAGTGTAGGCTATCGAGCTCCTGAGGTGATTGAAGCTCGAAAATCATTCCAAAAGTCCGACGTTTATAGTTTTGGTGTGCTGCTCCTGGAGATGCTCACAGGCAAAGCACCAGTGCAGTCACCAGGGCGTGATGATGTTGTGGATCTTCCGAGGTGGGTACAGTCTGTTGTTCGAGAGGAATGGACAGCAGAGGTGTTTGATGTAGAGCTAATGAGATTCCAAAATATTGAAGAAGAGTTGGTACAGATGCTTCAAATAGCAATGGCATGTGTGCAAAATGTACCAGACTTGAGGCCTACTATGGAGGAAGTTGTTAAGATGATCGAGGATATCAGGCCACCGGATTCTGAGAACCGGCCATCATCAGACGATAACAAGTCCAAGAGCTCAAATACTCAGACTCCATGATTCTCGCATCAATATTCTGAAACTTCTTTCCCTAGAAGCTCCAGCCTGCATGAGCCAAGCAATTCATGAATCCTTTTCTAACTGTCATATATGCCGCATTTGTGATTCTTTGTAGAGCCCTACTGTAAAGGTTCATAGCGTCTGTTTTTCTTTTTCTAGTGTGAATTCGTGATTAGCATGACAGAGAAGTTTTTAAACAATTATGAAGTTTTCAAACAATTATGACTCTGAATCGATTGAGGTTCATCCTTCAGCATTCACAAGATGTAAACATGATTGTAATTTGTCGGTTACGAAGAATAGTGTCATGGTACCTAAATTGGCAAACCAAAACATCTGAAAACATCCAAGCTAAAAACGTTCACAAGCTGAGAAAGATGGACATCAAATATAAAATTCGAGTCTTTCCTTTTGTTTCTTCAATATTACATTTTCCAATAGTTTAACAATGTAATGGGGCAGTATAAAAGGCCCGCCTTGATCTCTGAAAGAAGTATTTCATTCTTTCAACAAAATATGGGTTATGCCCATGTTGAAAGCTACACGCTAGAGTTAATACTAACTTTTGCTAATCAAGTCAGCACCACTGACATATCTAGCAACAAATGACACTAACCGGAAAGGTGCACCAATAAGGGGAGCATCTGTAATTGAGACAGCTTCGTTTGTAACCTCTGTAGCAGACTGCAACTCTAGATCCTGGACTTCAGAGGCGTCCAAAGGAATTTGCATGATTTCACTTTCCCTGGACTCATACGATATGGGTGAATTTGGAACTAATTCAGGATGCTGAATATCCAAATTACCATTACTTTGCAATAAAGCAGCCTGCTGAGAATCCATGTTACCGTAACTAGGTGTCTCCACTTTATGCGGAACAACTTCTGAGGAATAAAGCTTCTGGCCTGATGTAGACATATCCTCACTGGATCTGGGCATGGGATTGATGATAATGGCAGTTTCACCAGGTAAGACTGCTGTACTTAAAGGAAGCCCACCTTTTGCACTATGCCGCTCAAGTTCAACATATAACTCGTTCATCTACAAAACATAATAGTGCATAAAATAACAAAGGCTTATAATCTGATCACTCAAAGGCTCAACATACAACACAATTGCATGAAAGATATGTTTGCCTCCAGTTATAGAAGTAGTACACTTTACTCCGGTAGAAATTATGGAGGGGAAGCTTTTCACCTTTTCAACAAGGTCTGCATTCTCTGTAATTAATTTCTCAACCAGTGCACATGCTGCTTCAATTTGAGAGTTCAGCTCTTCACGTTCTGCAGCGTGCTGCATTCAACAGAGAGAAATAACTAAGACCCATTTTTCTTCTACTTTCCTTGATAGTAAATTGGTAAGAGATCAACAAAAGAAAGAAACCTTCAGCAGAAACAATTAAAAATTATATTACTTGTGCCAAAACTGAAACATATGTTACTCATTATTATTGAATAAATTTTTTTGTACATACAGTCCTTTGGAAGACACGTCAAAACAGTATTCCTCATTGTTCATAAAAGACAACAATTAATTTGGCCATGTGGTAAGCAAAAAGAAGCTCACCTTTGCACCTTCAACTGATGCGCGACTAGAGGAAACACTCTCACGATCCTTAATTTGCAACTCTAGACTAGATAAATTTCCCATCAGCTGTTGGTTTTCTTGTACAAGATTATCCCTGGATTGCTCCAATTCCAACACCTGCCATGCTTTGGTTTTATTTTCCATATCAGAAAAAACAAAGACGTTCTGTGCACTGCTTGTGACAGATACGGAGGACAGACAGACTCGACACAAACTTATGTTACAGCATATAAGAGAAGCAAAGCAATACACGAATTCCTCTCAACTCAATAAAGTAGGTAGCATGTAAAAATCTGGTACAAAAAAATTAATTAAAAGTGACCAATAGTAAATTATTTGGATCATTCAAGCCACATACCTGTGCTCGTAGTTTAGCAATGTTATCTGTCTGAGTTGCGATCATTTCTTTGAATGAATCCTGCAAGAAATAAATAAAAAGAAGTCTCTGAAACAAAATGTATAGAACATTTACATATAAAATTTATGTATCAAATCAATAATGTTATTCCCATGCATTCACCAATCATCATTACATACGAAGGTAGAAGTCGCAAAATGTGATCACAAATGTGTGTGAGAGCTTTTCAAAAATCCAATCTACTACCATGGTTTATTATCAAATTAGTTGTTTCTTTTACAAGAACAGGGACACAATTTCTAGTACTTTTCAGGTGTTGATAAGAAAAAAAAATAACATATGGAAAAAGTTTATGGCTCAACTGAACTCAGTTTTCAACTACAATATACAGTGAACACCAAACAAAAAGAAAATTCATAGTAATTACCTCCTTTAGATTCCAGTTATCTCTATCACTCTGTAGATGTTTAATCTTTTCCTGTAAGCTTGCCTGTGCAACAATATATAGTAAGTTTGGCAAAAGCAAAATAGGAATGAAGGGCATCAAGGGAGGCCAGACTAACAATAGTCTATGGGATTAAACAATAAAAAGGGGGAATAGTAGAGAGGATAACCTCTTCAGAATCCAAAGTGGACTTTTTGTCTACTAATCGCCTAATTTTCTCCTCCAACCCAACCTGCACATAACACACCTTAGCACCAAGTCCACTAGTTTGCGATTTTGTTCAGTACAAGGTTGCACAAAAATCTAAAGCAACCATGATTAGATGCATGCTTGTGAAGAAACTAATGGTGTCCAAAATCCACAATAGCCTTTATGACCCAACTCATATTACCTCCTTTTTGAGCCAGGAATCTTTTTCACTCCGTAATTGTACAATTTCCTTCTGTAGGATGTTCTGCAGGTGATCCAAATAAATAAAGTAATCTGTAATATATATGAAGAAGTACAGGTTTGCAATATAAGATATATAGGGTGCAACTGTTAGCTTATCATCTTGACTATACTATTACCTCTAGATGAATATGTGAATCAGTTTCCTCCTGTAATTGTTTGATAGTATCTTCTAACGTAACCTGAAGAAGACATACATAAAACCAATACAAAATGTCACACATAGAATGCACACCTGAAAAAGTTGAATGACACTGTCTCACTCAGGCATTTGAATGCGACCATAAAATATAGTACCTCTTTCTGCATATGTGCATCTTTCTCATCCTGTAATAGTTTTATAGTACCTTCTAACGTAGCCTAAAGAAGATATACACATTTCAATTCAAAACATCCGAAAAGGCAAGCAAATAGACACTGAATATTCAAGTATCTCAAAGTTGGAAGCAAAACAAGTACCTCTTTCTGTATAAGTGAATCCCTTTGTTTCTGTAATTCCTTAATAGTACCCTCTAACGTAGCCTGAATAACAAAGCAACACCACAAAGTTCAGTAACATGTTTACTAATCTCGTACAATTCTCGGAGTTGAAAATTACAATAATTTACCTCCTTCTG
Source organism: Fragaria vesca subsp. vesca (assembly GCF_000184155.1). Taxonomy (NCBI): domain Eukaryota; kingdom Viridiplantae; phylum Streptophyta; class Magnoliopsida; order Rosales; family Rosaceae; genus Fragaria; species Fragaria vesca. The sequence goes on from NC_020496.1 coordinate 6,458,297, forward strand.
CATCTGCAAGTCTTTTTCTTTTTCTAATTGCTTGATCATTTCTTCTAGCTTAGCCTACAAAAGAACATGATTACTTTTCGCCGATTAAAACCTGAAACAAACACAATTGATTAAGCTAATGCCCAGACTTACCTCTTTTTGAAGCCAATCCTTATTCTCAGATTCAGCTAATAACGACTGCACAACCAAAACAAATTTAACCACAAAAAAAAAAAAAAAAAAAAATCAAATATTTGAATATCACAAAATGCATGCAGAAAAATCCATCCTGTTCAATCTAGCTCACAATCGATCCAATTCAAACTCAAATTCTATAACTAAATTCATAAACGATTTCAAATCCTAACTTACACGTTCGGTGCCATTGGTTTCAGCATTATCGGCGGGCTTTGGAAATTGACCGTTGCCGGAAACCTGAACACCGTTGGAGATAGTATCTGCAGCGGCGGCGGCGGACGATGAAACCTGGCCGTTCTCCGCGACGGAAGCATCGTCGGCGGCGGCCTTTTGGTTCTTCTTCTTCTTGTTGTTCCTCTTCTTCTTCTTCTTATCCTCCGCCTCCATTTTTTTTTCAACGGCCTCTGAAATCCGTCAGCCTCTTTCGCCGCCGCCACAGAAGAATGAGAAGCCTGCTCGTTCGTTCGGACAGATCCAATATCCGAATCGTTTCGCTCCGAATTTAATCTCTGCGTTTCAGGAAAAGCCGGGAAGGAAAAGGACCCTGGATCCGAAGCACACGACGTCGTTTTTTTGTGGTGACGTGGTGATTGGTGGGGAGAGTGTGCTGGAGAGGGAGCAGGGGATCATGGCCCTTTTTGGGGGTTGGACAGTTAAAGAAAGTGACGGAAGCGAGTTACTGCGTGACGGAGAGAGGGAGTTACCTGTTGCGGAAAGGGTACGCTGTTAGGTTGACTGGGTGGGACCGACAGGGCATGTGACCGGGGAACGGGGTCCGTTGAAAATGGGAGAGCATGAATGCATGATATGCGCCGCTGGAATTTGAGGGCTCTACAGCCTCTCTACCGGTGGATATATGATTTTATTCTACAAAAACAATGGTGATAAATATCTTGTTTTGATTTACCAAATTTCTTGATCAGGCGTGAGATATACAAGATTACAAGTAACATTTTCAACATCACTTTGTATTTTCGTTGCTTAAACATTTGGGTCCATATATTTTTTTAATTATCGGTTTAGAGTTTTATTTTGTTGAGTCTACAATTACGGGTTTAATTAGGTCACAAATAGTTTAGATTTGAATTTTTATTTCGACCAAATTAATAAGTATTTATTTATATCGTGACTTTCAACCTAACTACATTTCTTAGATATACATTCTCCACACTCACGTATTTTATATGTTAAAATTAGCTTACTATGTTTTGACCAAGTCCAAAACATTACTTAATTTTTGAAAACCATTATAGTTTGACCAAATTATTTGATGAAAGTACATATACTTTGCAAACAAATAGATTTAAACAATCGTGACAATACCAAACAAAAAATCGTATTTCTTATGAATAACTTATCTAGTGGGTCGTCTCATCTAGCTCATTTTTGTCCAAATCAGATCAGATGCTACTATGAACTTTGAATTTTCACACTTTTTTTTTTTTGGAGAAATTTTCACACAAAATTTGACGCAGCCGTCATAAATAATACAAATCAGGAAAAATAACGGATAAGAAAGCATCAACGGGGTGACGATGGCACGGTGAAAACGCTTCTGGTCTCACGATAAAAGGCGCAAAGCCTCGGTGGCTCAAAGTCTCCGAGTTTTGGGTGAGAAAAAATCAGGGGGGTCTCTTCAAATTTTGGTGATAGCGGAAAAGCCTTGGGAGGCGGCTTCGTGGATCTACTCGATTCCCGGCTTCCCTTTGCTTCCCGCTATTCCCGTCCGATCTCTGGTACTTTCTTCCAGCTCAACCTTTTATCTTTTATCTTTTTCTTCTTTTCATCGGAAATTGTGCTTGGGATGTTCATGATCATGATTATGACTTTTGATCTGGATTGGTTGGTGTGTGATTATAGCTTTGCAGGTCTCTGGTGTTGTTCGGGAGTTTTGTAAAATAGTAATAAGTTGAGTTTCTGTCATCATGGCGTCCAAGCGCATCTTGAAGGAGCTTAAGGATTTGCAGAAGGATCCTCCCACTTCCTGCAGCGCCGGTACGCCTCAAAGATTTGTTATTTAGTTTCGGTTTCTTTGATCTTGTATGTATAAAGGATCGGAATTTATCGGTGTTGATCGTGTACCTATTGAGCTCAATTTGGTAGTGTAGATGTTGGATTGTGGTTTTTCGATATGTTAGGTAGCTAGATGGATGTTTAGAGTAAATTTTTGGTGGATTTGTAATAGGTCCTGTGGCTGAGGACATGTTTCATTGGCAAGCGACGATTATGGGACCCCCTGATAGCCCATATGCAGGAGGTGTATTCCTTGTGACCATTCATTTCCCTCCTGATTATCCTTTTAAACCGCCTAAGGTGACTTGTCGAATCTGCAAGCTTTGATTTTTTGTGTGTGTCTGTGTGTTTATGCTTTTCTTTGGAATGAAGGATGACAGTTTTTCGATTTTCAGGTTGCATTTAGGACTAAGGTCTTCCACCCGAATATCAATAGCAATGGAAGCATTTGTCTTGATATCCTTAAAGAACAGTGGAGTCCAGCCCTTACTATCTCTAAGGTTCGGCTTTGTTATCTTTTCAATCTCCCAATGAATTGGTCCTGACTATCGATAATGTTTGCGTTCGTATATACTTTAGAAATGATATGTATATGCTGCCTTGATGCATCAAAATATTATTTGGAGAATAGAGAGAGGGATATGTTTAAATTATTACGGAGGTCTTCCCAGAGAAGTTCTTTGTGGAACAACACAACTCAGAAGACTATGTGTTCCAACTTGAAGTAGGGAATTCCTATGTAATGATGGAGATGCTTGCTTGTACTTTGAAAAATCATGTTTTTGGATTCTAACTTCTTTGGCATATATTCAGAGTAGAAGCAGGTAGCTGTGATGTGCAGCCTTTCTGCAATTTGTTGTGCCAAAGTTTTGTTTTGAAGCTAGGAAAGAGTTTTAGCAAATATATACTTATTCAATTTCCATCTGCCTTTATGTTTTGAGTCATTCTTCCTAAAAAGACTTTATATGTAGTTAAAAAAATATTTGCATAAGATCTAATTCATGGCATTTCCAGTTCTTACTCTGGATATTAGCCACTACATTTGTGATATGACTTGATATGTTATAAAGGAAATTTGATGTTGATTTAGAAACTGATTCCCCTAAGCTTTTGAGTTTTGGAATCTATTTCAACTTTAAAGGGGGGATATTTGGTGGCTAAGGAAATGAAGATTGTTTTTATTTTTATTTTTTATTTTTAGTATACTGAAATTTATCTTACTGTTGGATCTGTATTCACTAAGCTGTTTGTGCATTTGAAATCAGGTATTGCTCTCAATCTGCTCATTGCTGACTGACCCAAATCCTGATGACCCCCTTGTACCGGAGATCGCCCACATGTATAAAACTGATCGAGCCAAGTATGAGTCGACTGCACGTAGCTGGACTCAGAAGTATGCAATGGGGTGATGATGTCTTCTCCGGGTTTAGAATTTGTACTTTTTGGGGACAGGGTTAAGAGTTTAATCTGTGGGATGAAGGAGATCTTCGTTCTTCCTATGTTTTGTTATATTACCAAAGATATGAATGTGATTTATTTCCGGTATCGCCAGAACTTGATGTTCCTTCCAGCTTGGACAGTAATCTATCAATTGTGGTTTGTTTACTCTTGATCCCCCATCCACTAAAGAGTTATTGTTGTTTAACCATTTCGTTTAGTTCTTACTTCTAAAACAGAACGAAATGCAGTGCTTTGTTCTTCAACTGTTCAAGTAAACTGTCCATGCAATGTAGTCTAGAAATACAAATTGCATGTCTCACGACCGCAATAAATAAAGAGAAAAGTGTGATAGTTATACAAGACCATAATAAAGAGTCACCATAATAGAACCCGATAGCCATCACACCAAACACTAGCACACGAGTGAAGCGACTAGCCGGTCTGGCTCGACCAGGGTGGTCTCGGTTCAACTGCTGAAATCGCAAGACTTCTATTTCAGAAGACGATATTCTTCGCATAATGTGGTTTTCAGACAACCTGAAGTCTTCCACTCCCCCTTCAACCAATTGGCCGTAACTATTTAGACTTCCAGTACTCGTGTCAACTCTATCCAAATTGCCATAATCTTTCAGAGATATCAAGCTCTTGGTATAACTACAGATCCTACTAACACTTCCACTCCCAAATGCTACAACTTTCATCGAACGACGCTTCAGGTCCAAGAAAAAGATGTTACGGTTCCCCTGCAGATGCTTGAAAAATATGCCATGCTCCCATTCACCACAGATGATATCATTCGACAAAAAATTCAAACGCAGTCCAGCTATTTCAATACTTAGGGTGTAATCTCTTGTCCATAATCTCTTATCGTAGTCTTTCTGCACCCACATCTCAATATTCATAGTCACATCAGTTGATGAACAAGTATCCACTGTGGCCAGAGATCCTCTTAGAGTAACTAAATGCAAGTTAGATAACAAGTGTGAGTGTTCCCATTTTCGTAACCTGGGATGCGGAGACGAATGGAACTCTTCTTTCTTGAAGTCGAAAGAAACTATATGGCATGTTCTTTGATCCATATCTATTGCCATCCAGTGCATATCTCCATAAGCAGACACTTCAAAGAGTGTAAGTCATAATAAGGAGGAACTGAGGGTATATCTCGCCATGAAGAGGTGCCCAATTCGAAAACATGTGTGACCAAAACTTGCTCTCCAAAACTACTCTTATAATCGGAACTACCATTAGAAATTCTGGAAACACGAACAATTTTATAGGTACCAGCTAAACTATCAAATCCCATACCATAGCAATCACCCCAAAATACAACCTTTCTATCTCGGATGTCACGGGGTGGAAGCCTCAGAATTTCTCCACGGAGAGGATTTAAAGGTCCTAGAGGGAGGGAGGGGGGGGGGGGATAGGCCTTTTTGAAATTTTCGTTGCCTTCTGTATCCGAGGATAGCAATGACTTGTGCTATCCCAGAATCACAGGATACGAGTTTGCAGAAAGTAAATTGCAGCAAATAAAGAAACAACACAAGGATGTTTTTTAATCGCAGAAACCCTGAATGCAGGGAGAAAAACTGCGTGTCTCTAACTCTTGAGAGACAAAAACTTCCACTAAGTTGAAGTAACTTCTTACAAGAATAATAGTTCTAGTGATACACTACCACAGTGCTATCCTTCCTAGTCCCGAACTAGTCTAGACCTATTCCCTCTCTTGTTTCTAAGTTATTACAACATGGGACACTTTTCGAAGCCTTGTTCGTGAATTCAGCTAACCACTAGCAGATTCAACCTTGAACGCTTCTTGGGTTGGTTGCACTACACATCCCTCATGGTATGCAACATGATATGAGTTGATGAAAGAAGTTTTGAGTTCAAGCTCTAAGGTTTACAGTCACGAAGAAGACTTAGAGCAGCATGAACAATGCAAGACTAAAAACTAGACTCAAACAAAAGAAAACGCAATAAGGCTAGTTTTCAACAACCATTGAGCAAAGCCAAAGCTATAGATATATATATATATATAGGCAGACAAGGCATCAAGGATGATGCAAGCTGACCTCAACATGTTTCAGGAAGGTTTGGACAGAAGTGTTTGGCTCCCATACTGAAAGTGATGTGTCCAAACACAGAGATGACACAAGCAATCTTAATAAGACAAATAACCCTTTCCTAAAACATGAATGATTCAAACAGGGAGCAAAGAGGTTTCAAACCCTCTTACTCAGTCCATTAGTGGACCTTGACACAGCTGATAGCAACTGGTATTTGAACCATACAGGGACCAGCTTATACATCGGATAACGTATCATGAAATCCCAGCTGGAGCCTTGAGCATCAAACCATTTGGTCACGGGTTGGCATAACAAAAGATCTCAACCCTTTGACTGGTTTGAGCGCTAAGGCACTTCCCACAAACTCAGTTGTCCATTTTATATTAAACTAATATAACAGACTTTGAACCTCAGGACAGCAGAAGACTCAGTACTAGGATAGCAAGCGAAGCTGCTAACCTCTGTGAAAAACAATGATATGCAGATGCATGTTTTACCTGAAACCATAAGGGATATTAGCGCCACTTGTTCTTGATCAGATAACATTATCTCAAAGTGTTTTGCAGGATGAAAGGATTGCCAACTATCCTTATACCTTCAGGATTAACTAAGAAGCAATGTCCATAATACGTATCTTGTAAATGTACATTTCTAAAGCAAAACAAGTTGTAGAAAACGAAGTCTACCTTGTATTGGTGATGATCATACTGTTCTGATGTAAACAAGGTAAGTGCATGTTTTTCTTTTGTCAAGGTTGTCTCGCCATCATACTTGAGAGATTGCAAAGCTGCTAATTCCTCGTAACCTTGAGGATCTTTAAATGTTGGAGGGTTGAAAAATCTGGTAAAATACATAAGTTGAGGCACATTATGAGTAGAGGCCACCAGCGACCGGGTGTGCAGCGCAACGAAGGAGTGGCTGTCAACCATGTCTAACATTGCCTTGGACACACATCGGATGCAGCAGAGTGATTCAATTGGCAATCTCACGAGGATGTGCACCAAGACATCCAAAGGTAAGTGTTTGATATCCACATTCATCACCATAGGCTTCGCGCTGTTGTTAATGCAGCAGCAGTCTCATTGTCATCTCAATATTCCCTAATGAATAGAACGTTGCAATAACAACTCAAAAATACAGCAAAGGATTGAAAAAAAAAATACTGATTGAAAGTTTCTTCCAAACCAAAATCTATGATCCCCTTCTTTTCGGTTCAAACCCTAATTTCTTAATTTGTAACCAAATATTTATCCTTGTACTTCAGATTCATAACCATTCAGTTCTTTTTGAGAAATCCGCCGGAACTAGGAGACCATATTGCATTACGATTACCAAATAAAATCAGAATGAAACAAAGTTCGATACCGCAATTGAAATAGGGACAAGTTTTGACTATTTCATGAACAAATCGAAAACTTGGGATATTTATTTTAGTTTCATACCTTTTCAAATGAAATGATGAGAATCTCGCCGTTGTCCGCGGCACTCCGATATCGTGGTGTTACTATTCTTCTTTTCCTTGGTTCTCTTGTTGGATTATTGGAGTGGAGTGTGGGTACTGGAAACCGATCGATAAAAAATAACTGAAACCCTAATATAAATGTAACAAGTGTGTGTGGAGTGTGGATGCTGATGATGATGTAGGGTGTGAAAAACAAAATGACGCGGCAGAGAGGATTTTATTTATTTATTTATTATTATTATTATTTTTTATTTTATTTTTTTAACTGAGAAACATACAACTGAGCATAATGAAGATCTGAAATAGAATTTCAAAAACATCTGAAATTGTTCCCTAAAAAAGATGTCCTGCTCCCCATTTGCTTTCTACCAACGTTTAACCTGCTTGACATTTGTAAACTGACTAAACTCACAGTCTACCATGATATCATTGGTGTAGCTTACCCCCATTTCCTTTCCCTCGATCGGTACCATACACTTATCAAACTAGTCATACAGAAGACAAGCAAAGATATCATTCCCTCCAAACATTGATACACAGGTAACACAGCAAATTAAACATTGATACACAGGTAGCACAACAAGCCAGAAACTTGGCAACTTTGGCCAATAAAAACAGACAAAAAGAAAAAATTTCCCAAACACAAAGAATCTAAATTCAAAGAAAAAAACTATCAATCTCACAATCAAAGAAGAGGATGAAGTGAACATGATCATTTACATTATTTATTTTATTTACAATGCCTTTATTTCATTCTCCTGTGAGAGGATTGTCGAGGAGGTGGTATTATTATTGAAAATGTGGATTCAAGATTACTCATTTGAATTTCAATGTCTTCAGGTGTTCTCTAACTAGTCTAATCATGTCTATAACATAACAAGCTGAAGATTCAAAACAAACATCCTGACTCTATCTTCAATAAAGACCCAGAGGCGTGAAAACCGGCACACCCACCCACTATTTGCTCTTAAACTTCTCTGGAATCAGCAGTTTTCCTCTTCAACTAGTATAGATGAAAGATTGAGGTTTGAACAAAACTTGGCACGGCCCATAAGAATCTGATTAGCATGCTTCCGCTTCTCGTTATTGTGAGCAGTACCAGATTAGAAAAATACCAGATTTCTGGATGTATAGCAGCCAGGGTTGTAAAAGTCTGCGGTCCCCGTCATCATCTTCAATGGCCGTCATCTTCACAATGACGGCTCTTCTAGTTCCGACTACTTAACGTAACTTGCAATCCTAACCTAATATGGATTATAATCCCAGCTGTACAATAACGCAATTCCTTTGAAAAAAACAGAGTATTTGTTCTTGCAATAAGACATGTAAAGAGCTAGTAATTGCTGGAGACGGAGTTGGGGGCAGAAAGACTTTAATAACCGGAAGATCAGATTGTGGGAATAGAAGTGTTGGAAATTTGAAATGGGAAATGGAAAGGACTGCATGATAAAATTTGTAGACTTGACGATTTAAGGATGTTTAAGATTTTTCTAAGCAAAATTGAGTTTTCTTTTCATCCTGGACTTCTGGTCTGGTAAAGCTGCCATGCATGGCTAATAGTAAAACAAGGTGGAGATTATATAGCAGAAGATTACACCAAATCCTGGTAGTTGGCACAACTCAAGTGGACAGTCAACAAGTGCAGGGATCTGAGAGTCTGAGTGGTCAAAACTGCTAAACTGCATGAAATTTGTGCTTGTTTTATTTGATGTCCTAGCTTTGTTACAAAAATCAGACTGACAATTTGTTACGTACAAGATAATAGTATCCAAAACATACAATGGTACACTTTTGACTACATATAATTTTCAAAGTCGTATCAAGAGAAATGTACAAAAACATATCTGAAACAAATTAACAAGAATCAAAAGAATGTAATCGAAAAATAATACAAAAAATTAGAAGCCTAGATTGATCTGATAGGGCTACTGCTCTTTCAAGCCAAACGGAATCCGGGAGGGCTTGTCGTTGCACCCGGCCAATAAGCCCAGCCGATCAAGCTGCTCAGACCTCCGCTCAGCCAAGCCAAAGTTACGTACTTTCCGACGGTGTCTGCGATGCGTTCGATACGGGGTTCCGATAACGGCGTGCCGTTGTCCCTAACGAACTCGTCGTTGACGGGAAGGGGTCTGTCGGGGACGGTGTATTTGCCGACGGGGAGGCCCATGTCGGCGCGGTGTCGAAGAGATGACGTGACGGATCCAGAGCGGTTGACGACGCCGTTTCTGCCCTTGATTTTGGAAGCCATGATGCTCAGTCTTGCTGCCATTTACGATCAAGCGAAGAGCCGAAGATGATTATTGATCGAGTTTGAGTCGAACCAAATGGTGTATAAGGATAATATGTGAGGTAACTTTCTAAGTTTTAGTAGAATTGAATGGAAGTCTTATATAAGCTGTAACCATGACTAGAAATCAAATTCAGTGTAGAACTAGGAAATAGTAATCCTATAGGAAACAAGTTCTTATTGAAACAAGAAACCTAATCCTACAACGTACATTTAGGAAAATAAACCTAAGAATGGTAGGAAAGTGATGCTAAAAACGACTTATGCTTACGTGACTCGTTAGTCAACAAGTAAGGGGATTTGGTTGGTCAACAACTACTCAAATCTGCCAAAATTGCAGGAAATCTCTGCACTTCCAAGATTTGATGCTTTTTAGATGAAGACGAGCCATAAGCCCGTATATTTCTGCACAATCTGCATCAAAATATCAATAACCATTGGTTTGCCTTGACCGAAGCCTCGAAAGGGTTAATGAAGAACTTAGCAGTGTAGCTTTAATATCTCAACTCAAGCTAGAGGTTCTGTTCAAAACTTCAAATAAGCTTCATTTTATGTCTTCAGTAAATTATAGTATGGTATATATATGCATCTAATAAGTTGTTAACTGTTTGACAAATTTGTTGTTTACAAGTGAAGGTAAGATTTGTAACGCAGGACTGCAGGCATGTTTATTCTTAAAGCAGGTTAGACGGTTACACCACAGACTCCACAGGTATTCAAGTTTCTGACTATGACAGATGAAGAACCATTTTATGGTCGTGCATGTCAGCATGAGTAATCAATAAATCAAACTCGTATAATAACTTTACAGGAATATTGATGCATGCCTTGATGAAGATTAGAACCACACATATTCAAATAACTACATGTACAATCAAATTACAAGTACTATTGCTTACTTTGAATCCTAGTTTTCCAACGTCAAAGCCCCTAACCTCAAACTGTTGGTGAACTTGATATTTTCAATTTTAGTCCAAGCGGTTGTGGATTTGAGTGCACTAAAAAGAAAGTAAAACCACAGAGTAGTTTCTATTATAGCCAATTTCAGAATTGCTAGCTATATCATTCTTAACTATGATAATCATCTTCGTTGACATTCTCCTGATTGTCTCTCCATGCATCATCTTTAGCAGCTTTGAAGGTGATAATTCGCTTCCCCATAAGTTGGCATGGTGGACGGGACTTGGGGACTGGAAAGTCATCTGAGGTCTGAGGATAGGGATTCCAGAAACGTTTGTACGACTGGCTATGCATATGTAGAGAACGTCACTGAGTTTCGGGAAGAGGGCGTTGCAAGTTCTTCGTGAGGTGTAGAGATGCAGAACCAATTGAAACCCCAGGATCAGGCATGTAGAGTTGCTCGTAACTTGATATCCTAGCTTAATAATGTAGAGTTTTTCATGACGTTTTTGAAACGTCGTTGAAAGGATCAGGAAACCACAACTCCAGTAAAGACGGCTCATTAAAGTCCTATATATCATGACGTTTTTGGAACGTCATTGAAAGTTTTTGTGTAGTAGCGATCGCAGTACAAGATGGTATGAAACTTTGCAAACATGGTACTGGCTATGGCGGTTCTATACAAAGCAAGTTAAACTGTTAAAGGGTGTGATGGCCGGAGATGGATAGTTAATTTGAAGGCGCAAAAAGAATGTTTAACCGAATGATCAGACTGTGAGAATAGGAGTATTGAGATTGGAAATGGAAAAGTGAAGGTGGAGATTACACGACGATAAGAGAAGGGACTTTGAAATTTCAAGCAAAAGTTGGTTTACGTTTAAGTTTGTGTTTCTGATATGGTGCCATGGGAAAGAGAAGAACAGGTGCAGATATTGTAAACGGTTTTACAGAAAGCTTAACGTGGCGAAATCCTAGTGGCTGGTCAATGATCAGAACTGCAAACCGGAGTTGTACTGTGAGTCAAAGCTGCAACACTGCAGGATAAGATTCCCCAGGATTTGATGCCTAGCTCTTAGCTAGGGTTTTGGGGAACTTATAATTGCCCTTTTTCTTTTTCTTTGAATTATGTTTGGTGTCTGGTGAACTTATCGGTGTAGCTACTAATCCAAATAGTTGTTCAATTGATCGATTAGCTCAGTTGTAAACAAGTTTCAATTCCCCTTCTTTACCGGATACATTATTCTAGCTACTACAAGATGGTTTCTATTCAAAAACATGGTTTCTCTTTTTTTTATTTTTTATTTTTATTTTTTATTTTTTTTATGAACCAAAGAGAAATTGATCGTAATGTAAAGGAACTTATGGAGGTAAAGAAATAAGGAATTGTTTATGTCTGTGGGATAAAGTGCTACAAATTCTTAGCACATACTGAAAAAGGGGATATGGAAAGAAATGAACATGCTTAAGCCACCAGGTTATGTGGTTCCGAGTTGTATATGGAAGATCATGTTATTAAGGCCTTGAGCTTTTAGAGTTGCCTGAAAAATGCGAAACTAATTAGTTCAAGACCAAAATGGACGGCTGCAATACAATAGTTGTAGATTGTATGCAATCACACCTGCGTTTCACCAGATCGGACAGGCCAAAGTATACAGCCTTCAAATATGAATCTCTATCCTTTTATATAAACAGAACGTTCAAATCCAGATATTGATAACACTTGATGAATACACAAAGGGAAAGAAATGCACAGTAGCAACAACCAAATGCTAGGAGAGAAAATGCAACAGTGTTACATAGATGAACATGTAAAAGATTTTGCCAAACTTAAATGTGTTAAGCTTAAAAACTTTTGATCCAGCAGAGCTAGCATATATAGTACATTGTTCTGGAAGTTGTAAAATATTATCTTGCAAATGTTGTATGGGAGAGTACACTCCCGCTCTATAGCAAGTTGTTGGTGCCGATTTTAGCACCAATGGGTCAACGAGAGTTTCATTGGATTCCAACGTGTAAAGTGGTGGGGTTGTTCTCTTGTAGTGGACATATCTTCTCCTTCGGTTGGTTTGACCATATGCGTGGTCCTGGTCGTCTATCTCCAGTGGTCTCATTTCAAACTTCCTTAGCCTAATGTTGAGCTTTCACGCTCCACATACTTGATGGGTTCACTTCATCAACTCCTTTGGTTGACTTTCTCCACTCATTTGGTGAACTTCCTTCGGCTGATGTTGTGCCTTCACGCTCCACTTGATGGTGGGCTTCATCGTCGACTCTTTTGGTGGACTTCCTCCACTCCTTTGGTGGATTCCCTCCACTCCTTTGGTGAACTTTCTTCGGCTGATGTTGGGCTTTCACGCATGTACCACTTCGTGGTAGACTTCCTCTCCTTGAAGATGAGCTAGCTCCCTCCACTTCATTGGTGAACTTCCTCCACTCCTTTGGTGGACTTCATTAGGCTGATGTTGAGCCTTCATGCTCCACTTCGTAGTGGGCTTCATCCACTTCTTTGGTGGGCTTCATCCACTCCTTTGGTAGACTTTCTTCAGTTGATGTTGAGCCTTCACGTACCACTTCGTGGTGGGATTCCTTTCTTTGAATGTAAGCTAGCTTCCTCCACTTCATTGGTGGACTTCCTCCACTCCTTTGGTGGACTTCATTCTGTTGATGTTGAGCCTTCATGCTCTACTTCATGGTGGGCTTCATCCATTCCTTTCATGGACTTCCTTCAATTGATATTGAGCCTTCAAGCTCCATGGGAATTTCGTGGACTTCCTTCAATTGATATTGAGCCTGCAAGCTCCATGGGAATGACCTGCAAATATGAAGCAATAGATGGTTATCAGAGGACCAGCCTAAGGCTGGTCAAACACTCTCCAACGCCTAAGTCATTGAAGTGTTTGAACATTAAGTAGAGATTGGAGAAGAATGAAATGTGCTCAAGCAACATGATAGTGTGAAAGAATGTGAAGATCGAGATGATCCTAGCAATAGAGTAAGAACTATGTATTTTGGCATGGGGCGATGGACTCCTAGCACGCCAACAGAGAGAGAGAGAGAGAGAGAGAGAGAGAGAGAGAGAGAGAGAGAGAGAGAGAGAGAGAGAGAGAGAGAGAGAGAGAGAGAGAGAGAGAGAGAGAGAGAGAGAGAGAGAGAGAGAGAGAGAGAGAGACGAGAGTGAGAGAGAGAGAGAGAGAGAGAGAGAGAGAGAGAGAGAGAGAGAGAGATTGTGTAGGCATAATTGGGAAAGAAGAGAGAAAAAATGAAGTTTCTCCTTCAACCTTGAAAGGGTAGTATTTATAGAAGGAGAGATTGGTAAGGTGGAAAAAGAGGTATGGGCAAGGGATGAGTATGACAAACTGACACTCCAAGGGATGGTCGATCTGACAAAGTAGGTAACTGACCCCATGTGATCTGATAGAGTTGGTGAAAGGTTAGGACACGTGTCGCGCGCATGTACGACACATTCTTCCTTGAATCACTCTTAGACATGCTTAGGAGACATGCCTGGTGACGACTACTAGACGTCTTAGAAAGAGCTTGAGGGTTGAGGCTCTTAGGTCTTAGAGGTCAAACTCGTGGCCTTGGAAGTTTAGGCTCATGGTTAAGTCATGATATGTTATAATCTTATCATGCTGAGTAAAAGGTGAGGTAACCACTTGGTGATAATGTTGGTGAGCCGTGGCGTGGTTGGTTAAGGTGGTTAACTAATAACTTTGACGTCATGGGTTCAAACCTCATTGATATATGTAGGGTGTGTGAATTATTTAATAAAAAGTTTATAAAAAAAAACCACTTGGTGATAGTCCAAGTTACTTGGTGACATGCCAAGACGCTTGGTGATAGTCCAAGAAAGACTTTGAATGCTAAGTCAGACATCTCACTATTATTTACGTGTGAGGATCATCTCTGTTTCTCGAATAAAGATTTGAGTGTGTTGAAAGGTTAGTTTCCTACGTGGCTCTTTGACATTTTAACGTTTCCTACGCGGAATGGGTTGAAAATCAAGTTTTGTTGTCGAACCAAATTATTTCTTTGACATTTCAACGCTTCATACGCGGAATGAGTTGAAAAGTCAAGTTTTGTTGTCGAACCAAATTATGACATCAACACAAGTAAATTGTGCAATTGAATTGTCGTCACTAAATCTTATAGGACAACTACAGAAGAAAGAAAGAATGAAGAGAATCTCCTTTAAGAATATAAATACGACACATCATATATCCACTCCTAGGAAGAACTTCCATCTGGTATATATCAAAGACTTTCAGTGACATTTTACAAACAAGGTTGTTTTCGCAACTACATTTTCTCTAGCTAAAATGCACGAATATACCATATGTAAAAAATTGAGTACATCAGAACATAAGCTTAAAAGTTAAAACTTTAAGACATACACATTTGAGAAATATTGGACACAAAAAATTAAAGATCTTCAAGTAGCAAAATCAATTTAATGTTAGTGATGTTACACATGTACAAAGGGAAATCAACGACTAAATAGAGTGGATATGCCTTACATGTAAAAGTGACCTAGATGTAGTGGCTCACCTGCTTCTCAAGTCTTCAAGGAATGTTGGTAGTCACATTCGGTTTGTAACAAGTCCCGAACTTATAATGAATATCATTCGGAGTAATTATAATTATTACCTACTTGTTCGATATTTTAGTGAAAACTAAAAAGAACTCAAAAACAATCTAAATTCAATATTTAAGGGAAGACACATGTATGTGAATTATAACAAATACCCCAAACTTGAATTTTGGTTGTCTTCAAGAAAACTAACACCAAACCAAACCGACACAACAATATAAACAACACTACCTAATCCTTCCAACAAGATTCTTAAAGAACCACCATAGTTATACGACATTAAAATCAAGCTAGGTCTCAAAATTTCATGGATTATTGATCAAATGTTTGTGTTTTGAGATGTGTACAATGCATCTACTATGTCATATCAATCTACCAAAATCGAGAATGTATGTCAAGCCATGTTAACCATAAACTCACACGATGTAGTCCTAAAATTCTTCTGCGTTCTTTATATTTTTTGATTTGTTCTTTCAATTTCAATAATCCTTGATTCCTATCATGGTATTAGAGCCCATGGTATCTGATCTGGTGCCTTGTGGCTTCTGTTTATCTTCTTCCGCTTTCGCACTTTCGATTTCTTCGATTTAGTTTTTCCCAAATTGAAAACCCTAGCCTATATTGAGCTTAGATCAGAAATTGATCGTCACCGCCTAGCCGTCGGTCTTTTCTGGCCTCTCCGGTGTGACGCTCTATGGATCGGTTCGGCGTTCATGTTCTCGATGCATCGTTGGTCTCTGCTTCTCTCTAAAATTTGAATATATTATTTGAGTTTCTGTCACTGTGCGTATGAGCTTCTGTGACGTCATGGGGATGTAGAGCATATGGATTGGGTATATTGCATATATCTTGTATATGGATTAGAAGTGTCACTGAAACTCAGTTGTTGAGTAAGCAAAGTTAGAATACCGTAGCCAACAATGTCACCCAACTGGCCAGTAAGTTCATTACAGCTCACCTGGTGAGTAAGCAAACTAAGAATCTCATAGCCGTCAAGGTTATTGCAGTTCAATTGGAAGACAATCATCCCGTGGTTCCAGACATTATTCACACTGTTGGTGCCCAATTTGAACTAACATTGCCACCTCTCACTGAAAAAGACCCTTGGAAATGGCTCAAGCTGATGATGATGGTTGTTCTTCTGTCAATCATTTTCCTGGTGGCGAAGTGCATCTGGGGATGGATCCGTAGGCTTCTTAATTAGATAGTTTATTGGTTCTTTGGTTTGCAACCAGTAGGAGCAGCAGGAGAAGCAGACAATGTCCTCATGCCTAGATGGAAGTACTACATCAAGGGGATCTACAGCATCCAAGGTCAAGGTGTCTGGATGGAAGAACTTATGCTGTATAAGTGAGGCAAATACCACATCAGAGCAACCAGCAACAGACAATGGCTTATGGAACAAGGTCATAAGAGTGTTTAAGAATAACAAAACCATTACAGTTTAGCAATGATACCATGCAAATTTTTTCTCCTCCAAATGCAGATAGCCTTATGGAATTGTCGAGGGAGTTCTCGTCCAGGTTTTCTAAGTCAAGGCCCTTTTTAACAGAACTTCTCTTGCTATGGATATGTTTTGATTTTTGGACACTAGATTAGATGATTCTAGTGCTTTGTTTTTAACAGAACTTCTTTTGCTATGGGTGTGTTTTGATTTTTGGACACTAGATTAGATGATTCTAGTGCTTTGTTCTAGGTTTCCTTTTAAAGGTCCTAGAGGGGGTGAATAGGCATTTTTTGAATTTTCGTGGACTTATGTATCCGAGGATAGCAATGATTTATGTTATCCCAGATCCACAGGATCCGAATTTGCAGAAAGTAAATTACAGCAAATAAAGAAACAACACAAGGATGTTTTTTACTCGCAGAAACCCTGAATGCAGGGAGAAAAACTGCGTGTCTCTAACTCTTGAGAGACAAAACTTTCCATTAAGTTGAAGTAACTTCTTACAAGAATAATAGTTCTAGTGATACACTACCACAGTGCTATCATTCCTAGTCCCGAACTAGTCTAGACCTATTCCCTCTCTTGTTTCTAAGCTCTAACAACATGGAATACTTTCAGAAGCCTTGTTCGTGAATTCAGCTAACCACTAGCAGATTCAACCTTGAACGCTTCTTGGGTTGGTTGCACTACACATCCCTCATGGTATGCAACATGATATGAGTTGATGAAAGAAGTTTTGAGTTCAAGCTCTAAGGTTTACATTCACGAAGAAGACTTAGAGCAACATGAACAATGCAAGCTTAAAACTAGACTCAACAAAGAAAACGCAATAAGACAGTTTTCAACAACCATTGAGCAAAGCCAAAGCTATAGATATATATAGGCAGACAAGGCATCAAAGATGATGCAAGCTAACCTCAATATGTTTTCAGAAAGGTTTGGACATAAGTATTTGGTTCCCATACTGAAAGTGATGTAACCAAATGGAGAGTTGACACAAGCAACCTCAATAAGACAAAGATACCTTTCCTAAAACATGAACGATTCAAAACAAGGAGCAAAGAGGTTTCAAACCCTCTTACTCAGTCCATTAGTGGACCTTGACACAGCCGATAACGACTGGTCTTTGAATCACACAGGGACTAGCTTTGTATTGGATAATGTATCATAAAATCCAAGTTGGAGCCTTGAGCATCAAACCATTTGGTCACGGGTTGGCATAACAAAAGATCTCAACCCTTAGGCTGGTTTGAGCGCCAAGGTGCTTCCCACCAACACAGTTGTCCATTTGAATTTGAAAATCAACAAAGACCTAATTAACTAATATAATAGGTTATTTGAAAATCAGAACAGCAAAAGACTCAGTACAATGATAGCAAGCGAAGCTGCTAACCTTTGTGAAAAACAGTGATATGCAGATGCATGTTTTACTTGAAACTATAAGGGATGTTAGTAACACTTGTTCTTGTTCAGATGCCAATATCTCAAGGTGTTTTGCAGGATAAAGGACTGCCAACTATCCTTATATATACCTTCACCTTTTGTAAGTCTTTTGTGGTTGCTTCTAATGGACAATATGGTGGTTTATGTTTGCTTTAGAATGAATCTTCTTTTGCTTAAAAAAAAAAAATAAAAAAATAAAAAAACTCACAAGATACTTACTCTATTTTTTACATTAGTGCTTATGGGTTAACTACACTGCACTTCAATCATATCTCCACTTATCAAACAAAGACACATTTTGAATAAAAAAAATTACTTTTATTGGATATAATGAGGCTTAGGGTAAGGGTTAAAGCAATGAAATGGCATGGAATGAAATAAAAAAATTTCAAACAACTTAATACGCAAGACGAACTTAAGATCTAAAGATGCCAATGATTTTCAAATTTTTAAACCACTCCCCCAAACTTCAAAGAAAACTAAAATTGAATTTCAAATTTTTTTTTTTGAAGATTGATCTTTTTCCTGTCTCATATTTTTGTGCTCTCAGCAACTCCAAGAGATGACCTTTGGATGAAAGAGATTTTTTTTTTCTTAACTTTTTTTTCTTCTCCTTTATTCTTTTTGTATTTTTCTCTTACAACTATAAAGAAGACTATGAAATTGAAATTGCAATGAAGCAGTGAAATTACACTCCTACACTTATTCTTTTTCGAGTACCATTAAACTTATTTATTTAGCATTATGACATCAACAATCTCGTGTTGCTAATTAAGAAGTACACCCCTACGTACTTATTCTTTTTCGAGTACCCACCAAACTTATTTCTTTAGCAACATGACATCAACAATCTAGTGTTGCTCAACAATATCAGAGTAATTGTAATTATTAACTAGTTAAATATTTTAGGGAGAGCTAAAATGAACTAAAAAACAAGCTAAATTCAATATTTAGAGAAGACACATATATGTAAATTATGGTATAAAAATACCTTAAACTTGAACTTTGTTTGTCTTCAAACAAACTAACATCAAACCAAACTGACACAACAATATAAACAACATTACTTAATCTTTCTAACAAGATTCTCAAAAAACCAC
Organism: Fragaria vesca subsp. vesca; assembly: GCF_000184155.1. Taxonomy (NCBI): domain Eukaryota; kingdom Viridiplantae; phylum Streptophyta; class Magnoliopsida; order Rosales; family Rosaceae; genus Fragaria; species Fragaria vesca. Next base: position 6,477,220 of record NC_020496.1, read on the forward strand.
CATAAATTAAAGCATTGAAATCAAGCTAAGTCTCAAAATTTCATGGATCATCAAATAAAAACTTTACAAAAAAACAAAGCTTCATATCCCCAAACTTAAATATAACATTGTTCACAATGTTACAATGGGGCTCTTAAATGATCATCAATGGAAAATTTAAGCATGGATAAAGTAAAACTAAACAACACAACTATGAAAACAAATAACACAAAACACAGAATGTGGCTCGGGATGTAGTTTGATATAGAGATGACATAGTTAATTTAATACGGTTAAACAAATGTGTTGATAGTCTAAAGCCTTAGAAACGTCAGGAGGGGGGGGGGGGGGGGTTTGCAAAAAACCTTAATAATGTGTTAGGGGGTGATGATGATGTTCCCGATGAGTTTTGACTGAAGATTACGTTTACTTGTCGATTTCTTTTGATCCTTGAATGCGGAGAGTCATTGGCAATGAACCAAATGTTGTTTCAATGGGGACTAAGACGTCTGTCAGTGAAACCATAACAGGAGAAGGGGGAAATGAGTTGAGAATCTACCACAAATTCGGCCATAGGAATAATAAGACAACCAATCAAAACAAGTGGTATTTGAATTTGTGTTACAGGGTAAATCAAAATTGGGCGGTAGTGAGATTCTACGAAGATAGCAGAGGTTTTGATTATACACCCCCCGCAGTGCCGGTCGTTCAGCCTCTCCAAATTCAACATAGCGAGCAATTTGTAACTCATACTGTTTTGCAGGCCCGGGCAAATAACAACCTACCTTGATTGGAATGATTTGATAGATGTAATCGAAAATCTTTATTTTTCAAGAAAATTATGGATTTGTAATTTGAGACTTTGTCAAGAATATTGGATGATATATGTAATTTGGATGATCCAAGTATTAGATGGTTTTCATAATCCTATTAAGCCATCTAACCTTAAGTTTTGGAACTAGTAGAAAAAAAAAGGCTTAAGCGACGGGTACTTTCATATTTCGTCGCTTAAACAGTTCCTAAACAATGAAAAACGATTATCATTGCTCAAAATACATTTTCGGTTGCTACAATTTTCTGGGGCGACAAAATGTTTTTGTCGCCTAAACTTCGTCGCCATAGGTCCTACTAAGGCAACAACAAGGATTTTGTCATAAATTATTTATGTAGCGACGAAAATGTTAACACTTAAGCTGCGAAAAAGTTTGTCGCATGATATCCTTAACCTAACTGACAAATTTATGTTTCGTCGCTTCACTTTTGAGCGATAAAAATGTTTGTCGCATGATATCCTTCACCTAACTGATAAATTGACTTTTCGTCGTCTTAGGTTAACACTAAAGCGACGAAACGTTTGACTTTATAGCGACGAAATTGTTTGTCGCATGATATCCTTCAACTAACCGACGAATTGACTTTCATCGTCGTAGGTTAAGACTAAAGCGATGGAACTTTAAGTTTAGAGCGATGAAAGTGTTTGTCGCATGTTATCTTTCGCCTAAGCGACGGAACCTTTTGACTTTAGCAACAAAATATCTGCACAGATCAATCTCGCAAATCTCTGGCTTATTGCATACAAAGTAGTGAAATTACACCCCTACATTTATTCTTTTGTGGGTACTATCAAATTTATTTATTTAGCATTATGACATTAACAATCTCGTGTTGCTTATTAAGAAGTACACCCCTACGTACTTATTCTTTTTCGAGTACCCACCAAACTTATTTCTTTAGCAACATGACATCAACAATCTTGTGTTGCTCAACAATATCGGAGTAATTGTAATTATTAACTAGTTAGATATTTTAGGGAAAGCTAAAATGAACTAAAAAACAAGCTAAATTCAACATTTAGAGAAGACACATATATGTAAATTATGGTATAAAAATACCTTAAACTTGAACTTTGTTTGTCTTCAAACAAACTAACATCAAACCAAACTGACACAACAATATAAACAACATTACTTACTCTTTCTAACAAGATTCTCAAAAAACCACCATAAGTTAGAGCATTGAAATCAAGCTAAGTCTCAAAATTTCATGGATCATCAAATAAAACTTTACAAAGAAACACGGAATGTTACAAATGTTCACAAACTTAAATATAACATTGTTCACAATGTTACAATGTGGCTCTTAAATGATCATCAATGAAAAATTTAAGCATGGATAAAGTAAAACTAAACAACACAACTATGAAAACAAATAACATAAACACGGAATGTGGCTCTGGATGTAGTTTGATATAGAGATGACATAGTTAATTTGATACGGTTAAACAAATGTGTTGATAGTCTAAAGCCTTGGAAACGTTAGAGGGGTTTGGTCAAAAAAATTAATCTTAATAATGTGTTTGGGGGGTGGTGATGATGTTCCTGATGAGTTTTGACAGAAGGCCATGTTTACTTGTCGATTTCTTTTGATCCTTGAATGCGGAGAGAGAGAGAGAGAGAGAGAGAGAGAGAGAGAGAGAGAGAGAGAGAGAGAGAGAGAGAGAGAGAGAGAGAGAGAGAGAAGAGGATAATATTCATCTTTTGTGGAGGCAGACATGGTAGTAATGGTAGTACTGCGATTTTTATAAACAATTCGAAGGGGAATAAATTAAGGAATAAATATTCGAATGAAAATAAACTTTTACGATACATTGATGTATTTATGTAGATTACATCAATATTTTGATTTGTTACATAGATTTAGCTCGGAATATAGTTTGATGTTGAGTTAGAATAGTTAATTTGATACAGTTAAACATATGATGTAAAAAATGGATTATCTTATTCTACTTGGTTTGGATGACTTGACATTTTCAATCCAATGTCAATGAGTGTGACGGAAGACCCTTTTTAGAATAAAATTTTGTCTTGTTCATGATGGTTTCTTTTGGGCCTTTTTTTCTCTCTCATCTCATCTCATCTTATTTTCTTTTATATATCTTTACACGTCTCCTATCTTTTTATTAGTTAGCCTTTTATCCTTGCATTAACACGGAAGTAGAAACATCTAGCAAGTGTGGGTGATTAATTTTGGTTTGATATTGATTTTTTTATATTTAGAATAATCAGCTCATTACTTAGTTTATATATCCCACTACAATGTCACTATTAAACTTTAGTATATGTTTTCTAAAAATTAATGTTGTTTTACAAGAATCTGGATGAACTATATACATAAAGTTTTTACTATCTTCCTTACTTGCACATATCAAACATTCTCGATCTTTCTTAATGATACTGTCAACCCATGAAAATGCAAGTTTTTGATAGTTAGGTATGAAAAATAAAAATAGCATCATAGTTCGGATGGTGTTTTATAATTGATCCTTAATGATAAGAGAGTCACAAACATTGGAATCGTTAGTCTAACAACCTCATAGACATCAGTCTCCACAAAAATAGGCAGAATTCTTATGTCTTGAGCAATTGAAGACTAACCTCTAACTCATCTAATAAAGCGGAAACAAACATTCAATCTAAAACATGTCCATGCCACTATATGATCATCCGAGTCCTCCAAAAAATCTTTATCATCATTAGCCTCAGCCACTGGTATACCCCCAGTTTTGAACTTAACCGGAATCTCATTATACTTTAGATGACTATATTTATACATCTATCAATGTCAACGCATACGAATAACGAATTTCTAAGAACAACTTGAAACCAAATTTGAATTTGCTTTGTAGATTGACAAAAGTTGTTTTCTGAGTTTCTCTTTCCTTGACTAAAATCTATTTATAGTTATTAAAATATTATTGTTTGTTCTTCTCAATGATCAATTCAATCAACAACTTGTGTTAGCAAACTTGCAGGTGATCCTTTCTTCTTCTCTTTTTGGTTATATATTCTACTAAACTTCACAAGTGTATGTCTACCAACAACTATATGGATCGAGGAAATAAGATTGAGTTATGGAAAATGCTAGGAATAGAGGATTGAAGAGTGAGAGATTAAAAGTTTTATAGCTAGACATGGACGACGAGCACGAGTGAGTTCTTGACAATGTTGAATGGTTCTCATTGGGTAGATCAACTTTTTTTCATAGTTCACGTCTGTTAATCTCCAAAAAAATTAAAAACACTTACATTCGTTTTCAATAATTATACGGAAGATCGGAGTTATATCTTAAAAATTGTCTATTATGTTTTCAAGATTTAAGTTTTCGAACTCGTATATATTATATGAGAAATTTTAAATACATACCCCTTGCTTAATACACCCCTCATCTAGTTTTTCATTTCAAAATTAAACTTAATACACATCTCAAACTGCCTATAATACCTTTATATCTAAAACTAAGAAATAATATGTTATTTAGTATAATTATTATAAATTTACTATATATTTTGGTAACTCTTTTATGTATTTTTTTCTATTTTCTACTAGAAATTTTTTATTTACATCGTCAAATTTATAATCAAAAGACTATTATTACACAAACTCCAAATCTCCGATGCGACATCAATCATTTGGAATTCAAAAAAAATATCAACCATTTCAAGTTTTCGAAATTCACAGGCTAGTAGAAGTACACTAGGTCCCTAGCTATTAAACATATATACCTACTTTTTTCAATACAACATGTCAAAATGAACATGTAGTACTTCAAAATGGTCTGCAAGATCAAACTAATACAAAAAAAAGAACTAATTTCAGTTTACCCCCATCAACTTTAGGTCGATCATCATGTTAGTCCTTCTTTTTCAATTTCATCAAAAACACCCCTTAACTTCCAATTTTCATCAGCCGCGCATGTCCAAACCTCTAATCTCTATCCAATTCCTTTGTCAAGTGATGACTTGATATCAATAAGAAAGAAAAAAGGAAAAATAGACAAATTGCATTCAATCCCACTAAAATCACTAAGGTTAGGGGGTTGTGATGGGAACGAAGATGTGTATCGATATGGGGGAAAAATGGTCTGAAAAGTAACTTTCAGAATTTGACTTTCTTCTTGATATCAAGTCATCACTTGACATAGGAATTGGATGGATATTGGAGGTTTGGACATGCGCGGCTGATGAAAATTAGAAGTTGAGGGGTGTTTTTGATGAAATTGAAAGAAGAATGACTAACATGATAATTGATCTAAAGTTGATGGGGGTAAACTGAAATTAGTCCAAAAAGAAAAAGAAAAAAAGAGACAGAACCCAAATGAACCGATGTTAATTGAATGATACATGTGGTAGCACTCGAAATTCGGGTCATGAATTCTAAAAGTAGTTTTTTTTTGGTTGCGTATGAAACTATGAATTGTGGAGAAGAGTCAAGTTTAGGGAAGAAGTAGTTGTTTCAATGGTCTTAGGGTAGGAGATTAGATTTCTAATTGTGATTTCCTTTTCTTTTTTAATAATAGATGTCTGTTTTAGTCATTAAACATGCATAAAATATTTGATGTGAAACATAAATTAATACGAGTGTGTATTAAGAGATTAGGGGTGTGTATTTAAAAGGAGAAATTATTGGTCACTCCATTAGCTTTCATGCGCTCGACAGTTTACTCCATTAACTTTCAATTTCAATCGATTACTCCATTAACTATCCAATGTCACACAATTTGGTCCATCCGTTAAGTCGCCGTCCAAATCAGTGGTTAAGTTGCTGACTGGACATATTTTTCAACTGAAAATTCCATTTAACACCCCACCT
>NC_020496.1:6482866-6522894 GCF_000184155.1 Fragaria vesca subsp. vesca
TATAATAGGCTTTGGTTCATAAACTTTTGTTGGATTTGAGTGAGTGGAAAGTGAAGCCAAAACCACAGCTTACTTACTGTTTGGGAAGCCATGGCTGGCCAAAGAGAGAGAGAGAGAGAGGTGGGGTGTTAAATGGAATTTCCAGTTGAAAAATATGTCCAGTCAGCAACTTAACCACTGATTTGGACGGCGACTTAACGGATGGACCAAATTGTGTGACATTGGATAGTTAATGGAGTAATCGATTGAAATTGAAAGTTAATGGAGTAAACTGTCGAGTGCATGAAAGTTAATGGAGTGACCAGTAATTAATTCTATTTAAAATTACTTGTATTATATTGATCTTGGTTTCATAATACAGAAAACAGTTTTGTAATCATGTATCGAACATGCCCTAAATAATAGGAAACATCTTTGATTTTCTTCTTTGAACAAGTTGCCTACACATATTAGACATAGAATCTAAGGTGTGGAATGTTTGAGCCTCTGTCATATCTTTCTTATATGATGCAGTGCAAAGGGGTTAACTCATTTGGAATTTCAAGGAGTCCATATTTAAGTTTAATTAATATTATTATTTCAAAATATGTCTATTTACTAAACTTGTTGAATGAGTATGATTTAATGTGGGATTGGAAAGTGGGTATTCTAGAATGTATTAGAAGAAAAGGGGGATTATGCATTGTATTAGTATTTACTAGAGGGTTGAGTTAGCTCTTTAAAAGGGACATCCATGTATGAGAAATATAGACTTTGTTTATGAATATTTCTATTAAGAAAAATAGAGCTTTACTCTTTTTATCAATCTCATTTCTTTATATGTGTCGTTGTTCTAGTTATCATCCTCTACTGATCCGTTCCCGCATCATTTGGTACTAGAGCCACGCTACGCTCTTTGGGTTGCTTCCACTAATCTCATGGCGGTAAGAAGAGGTGGAGGAAAGCGTGGAAACCATATGAAAGATGAGAAATCAATAGGTGAAGAACTTCATGCACTTCGAAGAAAAGTTGAGAGAATTGCCTTGCTAATTGAATGCCTAGAAGCTCGTAAGAAGCATGGTGGATCAAGAAGCGGGTATCCTTATCATGAGACCAAGACAGAGATACGATCAAATCATCGACGTCGTCCATCTCAAAGGTCTAAGAATCACTTGTGGAAGGTTGGATCATCAAGATTTCAAGAATGGCTTGAAGTTGCAAGAGGCACTTATGCAAAGGAATGCGAGGTTGAAGATGTTGAAGATCTTGAGATGGAGGTCAAAGAATTCAATAGGGATTCAAATATGAAGGTATGTCATTTGTTTCCTTTTGAGTTAGAGATTGAGCATGGAGATAATATTGAAGTAGATTGAAATTCACCACCCATCTATGATGCATATCTTGATGTTGAATCTTTTGACCCAACAAAAGAAAATATTGATGAATCTCTTCATGACAACAATTTTGGTGATACATGCCTAATTGGAGACCAAGAGTTTGAGTTTTCGAAAGAAGTACTTGCATGCTCAGATGAATTACTTGAACCTAGTGATTTGGATGACAAAGTTTTATTTAATGAACAAGGTAAGAGTCATGGTGCATTTTTGGTTTATGAAAATGGTGGTGTAGATTTGGAAACTAAAGTTGGGTTTTCACATGCCTCACAATGCTCCATTAGATTTGAATTTCACTACCATGATCCTTTTTGGGATGATTTCATGAAAGCTTAGATCAATACCAAGTCAAGAACAAAGAATGAGTTATTGCAAGTGTTGGAGCTTAATGCATGTAATATTTGTGCATCAGAAAAACTTCTTCAAAGGATTGAGTTGTGCGCCTCTTTTGTCGAGATGCTACTTGTCAGCATCACGAAGGAAACAAAGAGAAGCAAGAAGATAGGGTGGTGACATTATGAACTTTTTGATGAATTTGATTTCAAGCATGCGAACTTATGGACTAGTTCTTTCTCACCCCAGGGAGAATGATGCAATGCAAAAGGGGGATTAACTCATTTGGAATTTCAAGGAGTCCATATTTAACTTTAATTAATAGTTATTATTTCAAAATATGTCTATTTAGTAGACTTGTTGAATGAGTATGATTTAATGTGTGATTGGGAAGTGGGTATTCTAGAATGTATTAGAAGAAAATGGGGATTATGCATTGTATTAACATTTATTAGAGGGTTGGGTTAGCTCTTTAAAAGGAACATCCATGTATGAGAAAGATAGACTTTGTTTATGAATATTTCTATTAAGAAAAATAGAGCTTTGCTCTCTTTATCAATCTCATTTCTTTAGATGTGTCTATCTTGTTCTAGTTATCAACCTCTACCGATCCGTTCTCGCATCATTATAATATGCAGACTCCAATTATAAAGTAAGAAGTTCATCTTGCATAAAATCTTGAGAATAAAAGCTCTTAGTATGAGGTGGTGCAACTCGTTGGAGCTATCTCAGATCACGAGACCATTAAACATTGGGTATAGATATAATTAATGACTACACGTGTGTTATATGAAGGTTGCAGAGAATCAAATGCATGTGGCAAGGTTCTTTCGTGCAACCAATAAAACCAATGAGTATTGCAACCCCATTATTATGGCTGCTTTCAAACCTTTGATTATTATTTACCTATTATTGAAGATGTTTGACCCATTATACAAGTGTTTATCCCGAACGTACCTTTCCATTTGTTTGGGATCCAATTTAATCATCTTTTAGACACCGTTTAATCTGGTTATTCTAGATACCGTTTAATCTTTTATTCTGGACATTGGTAACTTCCCGGGGTTGTTGGTGTTCACCTTAGTCACCGGAGTTTTGTCTTTCTTTTTTGTTGAACTCGTGTTTTCTGCAATTTGTTCTTCGGCTTTCTCTTCGCTTCCAGTTCGGTTTAGGGTTTAAGGATCTTCTGTTTTTTTTTTAAATTCCAATTCGTACTCCTGTGTTTAGTTCCATTTTGTTCTCTTCCTTAGTTCTTTAGTTATTTGGTTTTCTATTCAATTGCTTTTGTTTGCTTCACTATTGTAAACCTTGGGTCAGGCCTTTGTTATGGCTATGTTATATTCCTAGGTCTTGAGCCTTCTTTAATGAAGTGGTTGTTTGACCCAAAAACATCTAAAAACACAAGATCGACCAATATTGTAGTAGATCCATTTGTATTATTGTATACATCAATAATGTTAGTACCGTAACAGTACAACATCTATAAACAACTTATCATCATATCATCATATGACAATTTTTTTCCAGTTCTTATATTTTATTTGTATTATTGTATAAATCACATGGATTTAATAACTTCATGTTGGATAGTACTACAATAGCTTTATCACTATGAATCCAAGTACTCGGGTTTCAATAATCAATTGACTAGAAAAAAAAAACTCATTTAATATAAAGCGAACACAAACTTTCAAATCTCCAACAAACTTTCAAATCTCCAGCAAACTTCATAAGCACCCTCCTATCTAATTAGATTCTAAAAGTTTTGATTTTGATTTTTAGGCAGTCACTTGGGAAAGTGGGGACTGAGGAGACGGGCTAAGGGCGACAAGCTCCGGGCCTCCGACCGACGGGCAACAGCTGCACGGTGCAAGCGACAGGGGAAGTAAGGATTGAGATTGAAGAGGAAGGTGTGAGATTGAAGAGGAAGAATTACGGAACTAGGGACCTAGCTAGGATAGACTGATGTGTTTTAAAATGTTACTCGCAAGCGCACGAATCAGTTGCAGCACAAATATGCAAGAGCGAGATTGAACCCACAGGGAATGTATGAAAATAGGAAAAACTAATCGAATCCAAATTAATTTAACACCAACGTAGTTGAATGAAAGTTGATGGTGAAGTAGCTAAAACAAATAAAATAGATAAAAGTTACATTGATGACGAAGTAACTAAGGCATCGGATTTCACCACATTACTCAATAAGATATATTACTTACCAATTCCCGAATTATGAGTAGCAATCTAGAAATCAATATATTGCTTTATCAAGATTTAACAATGAAACACATATGAAATTTATCTAAAGTAGACTCTTCTTCGCTTCTTAATTATGAACACCAAAGCATCACATGTACACAAATTTATTGAAACTACAAAAGATCAAAGTGTTTACAAAGCATCAAATGTGAAACAAGCCCATTTGAATGACAATAGACCAAAGGATTTCATTTTAAATATTTTACAAAGCGAAGCATGGATTAATAAAAGTGATTTCCAAACTACCAAAAATGCATGACATTAAAGGTGAAAGGAACAAAAATCTTATTAATGCATTTTGAAGCAAGAGTCATAGACATGAATAACATAATTATGGGAATCGACAGATAATTAAGAGAAACTTATTTTATAATGTGGTTTCCTCCTTAACTTTAGTTAAGGAAATTAGCAACACATAGTACAAATTGAAAACATGTTTAAAACAATACAAAACATCATAGGAAAAATAGCTAAAGAAAGGGAAGAACAAAAGCAACAATATGTCTCTCAATCTCCACTCTCTCCCCCCTCTCCTTATTCTCTTGAAAACAAGCTCTATTTATAGAGCAACATTGAGCTTCATTACAACTTCATCTCCATGTGAAAATAACTTTCCTTCTTCAAACTTCTCATGCTTGATGACAACATATTTCTTCACCCATAAATGTTTTCATACATCACTTTCTCTTCATCTACAACATCATTTGCTTCTCTCATTTTTCATGTACAAGAGTACGTAGACAAACTTTGAAGAATTAGAAGTGAGCTCCTAGATTCATACAAGTTTGTTCCATGCAATCTTGTCTTTGGAAATTTTTCATGCACTTTTCCATTTGTATCAATGCATATCTACGTACCTATGAATCAAATGAGTAAAGTGAATTCAACAATTGAAAGCTAAGGTATATATTTTCAATACAACACACATAATGCAATGGGAAAGCATTCCACCAATAGGCACATGCTATTAGAACAATGAAAACATATGTTACACTTAGTTATTTAATTAAAGGGAAAAAAGACTCATGTTTAAAACAATGACTCAATTTACTATAAAAATAGATAAATTGCTTCATAACTTTAACATTTCATTTATTTAGACATAACATCTATAAGAACACAAAAACAAACTAAATAACTCAAACTAATTAAAACAAGTAACTAACATATATAAATCAGGGATAATAATATGATATAAAATGTGCTCATCATAGACGACTAGACGGGGAAGTAGGATGCAACCTTAACATGGAACGACATCATTTACATATATATATATATAGACACACACACACACACAGAGGAAGGATTGAGAGCGAACGTCCGCGCTTTAAAATGCAGACAATCCACTTGTGAGCACTTTATTGGTTGGTACAATCGTTCAACAAGTCGACCTAATTTCAGCTATATACGTGGGTCCCATCGACAACATCTTCTCTAATTTCCCTTCAAGTGTTAACTATCACCACAATCTCCCACCGCAGTTTCATCACCATACTTCTACTTGGATTGACTATGATTTCTATGAATCAATCCAAAAGAAACAAAAATGAAAGCTTCACATCATTAATTGATCGCTTTACATCATTGATCAACTGTTAGAGCTTTTCATTGATTTATAATCTCAAACCCACAACAGAAACCCAGATGCTAGATCCAACCAGGTAACCATGAATTAATGCAAACTATCAAATAAAAAAATCATATTTTCAATACATCAGTGCCAAACAAAACATCTAGTGCAAGTCATCCTCTTCGTCCCATCTCAATCTTCTGCCAATCTACCTTATCATCTACGTGGCTTTCATTTACCCTAGCTAGCCATGGCTTTGCCGGAGTTGGACGACGATGGGTCACTGAATCTGCCCAATAAAATTAAAAAGATACCCAACAAACTAGAAATAAGAAGAGCAAAAACATGTCGATTGAATGAAGAGTTTGGATTTGGAGGCAGAAAATGAAACGGGTCGGAGAATGATCCTAACCCATCTTGTTATAATAGTTAGTTCCTAATGAGCATATAGACAAGTTAATATTGTGGCTTTGATTCTGGTTTTGTCAATTGAATGTTTTCTGGCAGAACGATTGATTAGGGAAGTAGCGAAGGATTTTGGGTATGCAGCTTTTGAAGAGAAAACACAAAGGCCAGAAGATTAGAGAAGATGATGTCGGTGGGACCTGCGTATATAGCTGAGATTAGGTCGACTTGTTGAACGATTGTACCAACCAATAGAGTACTCACACGTGGATTGTCCGCATTTTAACAAAAGCACGAACGTTCACTCTCAATCCTTGTATATATATATGATGTGATGTAGTTTTTTTTTTTTTTTTTTAGGCTTCAAATTCTCACCTTGGCTCTAGTCCGGTCAAACCTAAAGCTGACTTCACCTCTAGACGTGGATATCAGGCTTCGCCGCCTGAGCATAAGAAGAAAGCAATAGTATTTGGTTTTGTTTTATTCAAGAAAAAGAACAACACTTTCTCTAGCTGAAATGTAGTATATGCAAAATTTCAACCGCTATTTCCTAATATAATCTGCTACACATAGCCACAAAGTATTACTTGATTGAGTAGCTCATGTCATAAGCTTACACAAGCAAGACATACACGCTTGAGAAATATTAGAGAAGAAATTTGTTCAAGTAACAAAATGGATTTCATGTTTTTTTTTTTTAAATGTAAATCGTTATATGTACAAAATGAAGTAAATGACTATATAGAATGGCTCACCTGCTTCTCATGCCCTACATATGTACAAAATGAACTTCAGCTTTGGAATGAAATTTACCCCACCCCAAGGAGAGTGAAACGAAAACAGATCTGAGAGTTTTGTCTCCTCCCCTTTCTCTCTTGCCCAGATCTAGATCTATCTGGGTCTCGATCGAAGGCTGAGAGTTGGGGGTGGATCTTACATCTCCTTCTTCTAGCTTCCTTAGTAATCTTCTCACCCTTTTGTAGTATTATTTTACCCGTTTTGTGGTGATTTTCTGGTTGATGTCTAGATCGGGAGGATTTTGTTCCTCAAATTGTCTTTTCAGTTTTTCTCATTGTCATCCAATCTCATATGCTTCAAGATCTAAGATTACTCAACCCCTCAATAGATCAACTCTCTCTACTCATTACCTCTAAGAAGATGTCTATGGTTGCAAGTATAAAGTGCAAGTCACTTACCCACGCGATTATGGGTGCTCACGCATGGGTTTTACACCCCCCCATTCTCCATCGGTCTCGTTCTTGTTCTCGTTCTATGTTATGGTTCTTGGTTACAACTTGGTAGCCATGTTTCTTTCTTGAGAAGTGTTGTTATGGTGGAAGGATTGGTGTTGTTTTGTGGGATCTCCTCTCTTTGGAGGCTGAGTGTTTTATGGTCTGTGGTTTAGGATTTGGCTGGCAACGGAACATCAACTTGCTCATCCATGCATGTCGTTCTGCCTCCGGTGGTTGATCAATGGCTTTATAGATCGGTAGCGACTGCGACGGCGACGGCGACGGCGACGGAAGAGGCAGCAGCTAGGGTTTGCTTGGGTGGCCGCTGGTTTAGCTTTGATGTGTTTTGTGTAATTTTATTTTTATCTTTAGGGTTACCATTTTTACCTTTTCATGTGGATTGGGTTGAGTGGTAACTTCCCTAATGTTTATCTGTACTTGGGCCTTATTTGGGCTCTTCCATTGGACTTTCCCCTTTGGTAATCATTAATAAAACTTTTCATTAATTCCAAAAAAAAAATGTACAAATTTAAGTAGATGTAGTGGCTTGCATGCTTCTCATACCTTAAAGGTCACATTCGATTTGTAACAGGTCGCGAATTTACAATGGATTTCACTCGGAGCAATTATAATTATGAAAAATTGTAACAATTTTCTTTTTTAGAATGAATTAAAAGCAACTTAAAAGGAAAAAAATGGTGGAATAAATGTAAAAAGGTGACATGATGTCATATTGTAAGGCTTGGGTCCAACATAGGTTACAAATAAGGTAGGAGACATAATCAAAGGCTTTTATTTTCTCCTGAGCTGGAAACGATAATTCTTTGTCTCTCTGCGACTGCTGTTCGTTTCCTTTCTGGTATTCTGATCCATCTGCTTCTTCCTTTCTTATTCGCTTTCTGGAACTTCTCTGCAAATCTTTATTAACACAGCCTCTCTGGGTCAATCGCGCAATCTCAAATTACATTGGCTTTCTGTATGGTGGGTCGGTTTGCTCATCAATCTTAGTCCCAAGGTAATTTTAGCTCTGTTTCTCAGTAATACGTATTCAAATTTACGTAGTCAGCATTCTTTGATTAAGAAATGTATAATTTCCTATGAAGAAATGCATTAAAAGATGTTCATAACCTATTAAATTTGGATGCTTTATCTTTTCTGAGGTTCAATTGAGTGTTTCACTATTGAATTGCGCATCTGTTGTGCACAATTGGCGGCTTATTGTCTGCTATGGGATACTGGGATTGAATTCTATTGATAAATCCATTAACCTTCATTAAATTGTCAATTTTTCCGAGTTTTGTTCTGAAAATTCTGATACTTATGATAGCTATTGACATTTCAATGGTGAATTATTAGTCAGGGGGTTGTTCACTTTCTTACTTAGAACCAAATACTTGGATACCATGTTTATTTCTATGTTTTTATACTAGTTCTGTTGAATGTTGGCTGAAGTGGCCTGATAATTATAAAGATTTAACATTGATTCTGTGATATGCTCTCTCCCAACGCTTTCACTGACAAAGTTGATGGGTTTTTGACTTTTCAGTTTGCCGTGTATCAGTAGTTTGGTGTTAAACATCAAGATGGGAGCCTGTGCGTCCAAGGTGAGTGTTATTTCATTATTGCTTCTGTTTCCTTCAGCAGATTAAGACTTTCCATATGTCAATTGGTAATAACGCATCTTCCTCACCAGAATTTTGTAGACAAATTGGTAACTACTTCAGTTTCTATGCCTAATATGCATGCAAAAGATGTAGTTAGTACTCCTCTCTGGGTTCTGCAATAAAGAAGTTTACCATTTCTTAATGACTATGATGCTCTTTGTAATGATTTTGATACTTCTTGCATGCCACCAAGTGTTTACTTTTCTTGCCTTGTTTAATCTGACAAGTTATCATGCTTGTGATGCTTGTAGTCTAAAACTTTGGGAGATGACGAGTCTGAACATACTGTTGAGTTCACTGGTGGGAATGTGAACCTCATCACCACCATAGAACAGTGGGATCGAAAGTTGGCTGAAGCAAAGACAGATGGCAAAATGGTAAGCTTGAGAACATTTTGCCTTTCCAAGAGAAATGCATTATGTTGAATTATATCTGGTAGTTCACTAACCTGTGATATGCTTTCACTGAGTTAAATTCAATGGTTTTCTTTACTGATGTATATTTGATTAAGAATCCGGCACTGTGGCAATAATGTAGTGATTATCTCATTACCACAACCTGGGATGAAATCCTACAAAATGCAGCACCTTAAAAGAGTCAACAAAAGAGATGAAATAATAGTACGTTTATGACAGAAATTTGTCTGTTGAAAATTTGAGCATCTGCAAATTTAAGGTTTTTTTTTTTTTTTTTTTTTTTTTTCTTTCTTGAAAGGGCAAATTAAGTTTATGTTAAAGGAAACCTTAGTGTTTATGGATCGTATTTTAAGACTGCAAGGTCATATATGCATCATTAGTTCATTACACGACCCATGCTGCAGCTTCAATATGTCCATGCTATTGTTGCATACTGTGTAGTTTAACTAGATTTGGGTTTTTGATTTGCATGCATACGAACTTACTTGTTCTTAGTAGGCAATTTCAATTTGAATAATTTGTTAGCATGGTTTTGAAGATCTATATAAATTGAGATTGATATGTTCAACAGGTGATTGCAAACTTCAGTGCAACATGGTGTGGTCCTTGCAAACAGATCGCTCCCTTATTTCGCGAGTTATCTGAGCAATACACTTCGTTAATGTTCCTTGTGGTTGATGTCGATGAACTTACTGTAAGTTGGTAACCAATTTGCTTAATTCAATAGAGTTGGTGCTATTGATGCTGATAGTCTGATGTGTCCAGTACATTGATGCGGGTTTAGTGCCTATCATAAGTTATTTAATGGTAGGTGATTCTAACATTCAGTTTTGTATGGTGCAGGATTTCAGCACTTCATGGGATATCAAGGCCACTCCTACTTTCTTCTTCCTCCGAGATGGTCAGCAAGTTGACAAGCTTGTTGGAGCCAACAAGGTAGAGTTGCAAAAGAAGATAGTTGCCATTGTAGATTCAGCCCCATGTAAGAAATGACTACTATACTGGTCCGTTAGTCATTCAAAGTATCCTTACATTTGTTGCAGGTTTCTTGATATTAATGTGTATTTTTGGTTGCAAGTTCTTGGATTGTAAATAATTAATTATGAATGAGATCAGATGAGTTCTGTTGATATGAAATCTCAAGATCTTTCATGAGGATTTTACTATTGTTATTTAAACTTAATTGGTGGCCATTACTCTTTTTTCTTTCACTCTTGCAACCAAATCTGATCAATTTGTAGCCATTACCAATTGCTCAAACCTCCTCTGCTCTATTTGTGTGACCACCAATTACATCTTCTCCATTCGGTTGGGGGAGAATTACACAAATTAGCAGAAAGATCCTTCACCCTCATGACTGTAATAAGATGTTCATGCGCCGCTGGTATGCCTTCAAAAACGCGGTTCTTCTTCCATTCGGCGAAAATTATACAGACGCACCCGGGTGCGCTGAATACGCTCTCTTCGTTCGGATATATATCGGTCGGAATGGCTTATGGAAGGTCTTGACCATCTCCATGTAAACGACTAACTGAAGCTTCTGGATTGTAAAACGCCATCGTTTTATGCAGAAGAAAGTTTGACCATCTCCATGTAAACGACTAACTGAAGCTTCTGGATTGTAAAACGCCATCGTTTTATGCAGAAGAAAGTTTACTAATGTCGACAACCTGATTAAACGTGGAGAAAGAAATCAAACCCTAGCCAGACATCATCACCAGCCATCAAAATTCAAGAATATTATACAGCTGATTAGCTAAAAGACGATTACTTTCTTAATCAATCGATTACTTGTTCCTCAGCCTCAGATGTCAACCTTTCACAAACAACACAGCCGCGTTAACAGTCACAATCATTCCACTAAGGCACGTAGTGCTATGCCAGCTTGACCAAGATAGATATTCCTCCACCAGTTTGTCAATCACTACTGAAAGCTACAATAGTTCCCTAATACTGTCATACATGATAAGACATCCAAAAAAATATTCATACCAGAAATAATCATAGACCCCATGCACATGTTAGTGAACCTTTTGTTTGATATTGAGCTGAACTGTTTAATTCTT
The DNA here is from genome assembly GCF_000184155.1 of Fragaria vesca subsp. vesca. Taxonomy (NCBI): domain Eukaryota; kingdom Viridiplantae; phylum Streptophyta; class Magnoliopsida; order Rosales; family Rosaceae; genus Fragaria; species Fragaria vesca. The sequence goes on from NC_020496.1 coordinate 6,494,188, forward strand.
CATAAGTTTGGCCGTGATAGAGAAACATGATCTGTAACACCACCATAGGACATGAACATATGGGAGGCCAAATCAACAATCCCTCTCTACCAGAACAAGTACACATAAACACTCCTCATGTAATTATAGATACAAAACTACAACTAACTTGATCAATTCATGAAGAAACGATTCTGAGATAAGTATTAAAAAATAACACAAGTAAATGAATGAGTAGAGGAAGAAAAAAAAATAACAGCAAGCAAGCTTCATTGCCTGATCGATGAGAGGAACCATATCGCATTATCAGATTGTAGTGGCTGGTATGGCATATGCAGTCTCTTCAGTCTCAACGTCCCTTTGGGTTCATGATTTGTGAGAACACAGCACTCGGTGTCAGTCCATCAGAATCGTCACTAGCCAGGCTGCGGCCACCCATGCTCATGCTGATGCCGCTGCTCCTCGAGTCTGTCCCATTGCCATCAAACCCTGGTGATGCATCCAGGTCCTTCTTCCCTTTACAGGCCATGAAAGGCTCTTCCTCAATGTCCATTCCAATACCCTTGCCACTCTCTTCAGCACTCTCCTGTAGCTGCAATGCAAACTCAAGGTTCCAGAGAACATCTCCCATAGACGGCCTGTCAATGCTCTGGTCCGACACACACTTCATTGCTGTCTCTGCAAACTTCCTGAAACATTCAGGCGTGATCTTCCCCTTGAGGTAAGGGTCGAGGATCTGATCAAGCATGCCTTTCTTGTGGCAATGTGCAGCCCACTCTGCTAAGCTCACTTGCTCCTTTGGAAGCGTGGGGTTCAAGGCTGGGCGAGCACATAAGATCTCAAAAAGGACAACTCCAAACGAATACACATCAGACTTGTCGGTCAGCTGTTGCCGTCTAAAGTACTCTGGATCCAAATACCCAAAACTACCTTTGACAACAGTGCTGACATGAGTGTTATCCAATGTAGGACCTGTTTTTGACAAGCCAAAATCTGAGACCTTAGCAACCCACTTCTCATCTAACAGAATGTTAGTTGTCTTAACATCTCTATGAATGATTGTGTGCTTGGCACCAGTATGGAGATAATGTAAACCACGAGCAGCCCCAATGCAAATCTCAAGCCTTTGCTTCCATGGTAGAGGAGGCTTTTGGGTCTTGTACAAATGCTCCCGCAGGGTTCCAAAAGCCATGTAATCATATACAAGAATCATCTCAGAGTTATCCTCACAATAACCAATCAGTGAAACAAGATGACGATGACGAAGCTTTGAGAGCATTTCAATCTCAGTCTGAAATTCATGCACACCTTGATCAGAGAGAGGGTTTCCACGCTTAATGGCTACTTTGGTTGCTCCACCATCAATGTCACCCTTGTATACTTTTCCAAAACCTCCCACCCCAAGGAGTCGAGCCTCTTCAAAGTTGTTAGTGGCAGCTTTGATCTCAGCAAATGAGAAGTGACGACAGAGGTTTGAGGGGAGGGAGGAAGCGCAACTTCTTGTTGTGTTTGTCTTGGCAGAACTTGCAGATTGTGAATACAAAGACAGAGGGAGCCAACCAGATGGTCCTTCACTTGTACTTGAGTCCTTCGGTTGTCTACGGCGGCGTGACACACACATAGCAAAGAAACCAAGGACCAGTGCCAAGACAACTCCAGCACTAACTCCCCCGGCAATAATAGCTTTCTGATTACTGCTCTTACCCTTGCCACGACCTGATCCAGATCTAGCCTTAGATGGATCAATGTTCAACTGCTTGGGACGGGGAATAGGATTAGGCCCTCCAAGATTGCCAGTAGTATCATTGATCTTGAAGATCTCGACTCCATTAAGGATGGCATCGTACCACTGTGGCTTAGTACTAGGATTTGGATGCAGTGCGAGCCAAAGATCCTCCTGGGGGCTCCCATTTGGAACCATTACCACATAATCCTTGTACAGCGGAATTCCATTCCCTTGTGTGATTCCAGCAACATCAAACCCCGACTCGGCAGTTTGATTATTGAGATAGATATCAAACACTCTCTGGTTCAACTTGGTTATGTTTGCAGCAACCTCACAGAAATGCAGCCTCACAAGGTACATGAATCCAGAATCAATTGAGAACACCCAAGTCAAATTGTAGTTGAGGTTGATGTTGTTATTCGGCCCCATAGACCTGGCTGTCTTATACACATCCTCTGGAGCAACATAAGTAGGCATGTCCTTGGGGTAAGCAATCGACATGTTGCCATCAGCAAATTCCGGAACACCAAATGCTGCCCCAAACAGATAGGCAGTGTCATCATACCAAGACCTAAGCAGACCAGTATCCTTACTGGGCGATATATCATTTCCACCCACATTCAATCGATACACATTCTCCAGCGCTGTACTATTATCAATATAGAAAGGACTTGATTGCCCCACAATCATTGTGGTACCATCAGTAGAGCTATATATATCCGGCATGGACACAACCTCAATCCCATTCACAAATGCATAAGCATTCGGAACACTACTAGAGGGCTTAAACGTGACATCTAAAGACTCCCCTTCAACATTGACCACAAACTCCTTTGTAACAAAAGCATAATCCAGAGCCTCAGTGGTCTGAACAACACTGAAATTTTTCAAAACAGTATAAGACTCAACCATTACCGAAAACACGGCACCGGAGGCATTGAGCCCGGCGTAGGAAGCCGGATAAAAGGAAAGACGAACAAAAATCCGGCCGGAGGCGACCGGGAACTTGTAGGTGTAATCAGAATGAAAGACCCTGGCAGTCATGAAAGGGGTTTCAGGGACTGAAGGGTCTTGAGTGGCGGCAGGGGAAGTGGTGGAGTTTGCGCCGGAGGCGAACTTGGAGCCGACGTCCGATGTCCATTTCTGGCCATCGGCGTCGGTGGACTCTTGCGGACCGCCGCAGTTTAGGAAGATTTTATCAGATGGGATGTAATTTGCGGAAAATACGGAATGGATCGTTGAAGCGAACCAAATATAGAAAAAGAAACACTTCATAATATACCCAATTCCGATTTCAGCGCAAAGATCTATGCTTTATCAACTCAAAATCAAGAATCCAACCGAGACCAAGTGACCAAACATAAAATGAAGCTGACCCTAGTTTGATGAGAGAGACTTACTTTATGAGAGCGATGAAATGGGATTTGGATTGTGAGCAAGAACAGATCTTTGAGGTGGAGATTTGGGGGATTTGGGAGAGAGGAGGGAAGGAAGGAGCAATAAATTAAAGAATGGAGTTTTACTTCATTAGTTACAAAACCAGTAGTGCTGCTTCTTTCCTTCTTACTTGAGCGGCGCTGGAAGTGCAAATGACGGGTTTGACCTTGCATGCGTAGCACTAATTGCGGGAGTTGCCATTTGTGAGAAACTCGTAAGTGCGTGGTGGTAGGAAGACAGCTCAGTGAGTGAAGCGCGTTACGCGTTTGGCTAAGCTGTTATAATTGGGCCCGGGTGTGGGCCCGTCGGCCTGGTTGTTATGAGTTGGAAGGTGTTTCGGTTTTCAAATCGGTTGGTTGGGATTACTTTATTGTGAGGAGGAATATTTGGAAATTATTACACCACCGGAAAGAGAAAAATAAGAGTTTTGGGGTTTCGTTGTGCATGCCACGCACTACGAGGACAAAGAAATTATATTCCCACATTTTTTGTTAGAGCGTTACGTGATGGAGGAGACAAAGGTGATGACTTCATGAGTCTCCTCTCTAGTCTCTAGACTCTAGTGTTAGAGATGATGAAAATACATGATATATTTATTAGGTTGTGGAAATTTCGACCTAGAATTAGCCTTGTTAATAAGTGCGGAGATAAGGTATCGAAAATACTAGTGCGGAAACAAACCACGGAGGATGAGTTCATGAGTCCACTAGCTAGTATAGAGATGGCGAAATTACAATTTTGATTTCGACTTAGCCTTATTAATAAGTGTTGAGATAGGTATCGCAAGAAATTATGTATATGAAAAGACAAGCACGCCAAACTTTTGTATTTTGTTCATGTTACAAGAAAGTATTGCGATTTTGTTGTAAAGTTTAACGTCAAATAAATATAGAAAATCGTTTTTCGATTGAGTGATATAGAAAATCGTTCATATGCTTTATCCTAACCCTAATTAATCTACCATGAATAAAACAAATTTCAGAACTCTGATTTTTGGACTTTGAGGGATTCGATCGGTCTCTATAATTGTCGTCAATATCTATTTCTTGTCCATGCCTCCGAGCATTCCCATTGAACTCGCTTGCTTCATCAAGTTCTGTATGCCACCCATCGTCTTCAACATCTGTGGATGTAGGACTTTGCTCATATTCTGTAGATTTATGTCGTTAGGCTTCTTAGGAATCATAACTCCTTTCATTTTGCTCCATATCTTAGCAAGGCGCTTGTATTCTCCAAGCATCTCCATCACTTCGCTTACTAGACGACCAGATCCTCGTGCTATTCGCACTATACGAGACTCAGTCATGAGTTTAGTATTTGTGCCGTCGAGCTCTTCATCTGTGATTGAGTCCATCATGGTCATGTACCTCTTGATTTTGGCCTGGCTTTCCTTATCGTTACCTTTCGGCATGAACTGATCAGCACCTGGAAGCATCGAAGTAAGCTGGCTTAGCGGACCCATTTGAAGCATGTTCTGAACCTGCTCAAACATAAACCTCAACGTGACTGTCCCTTCTGAAAGTTTCTGCAGAAGCTCTGTCTGTTTCTCCAGTTTAGGAGCAACTTCCTGAATCTTGTCCATGAATCCAGACAAGTCACCGAGGCCTAAGAGACGACTCACAAACCGTTTAACATCGAAAACTTCAAACTCATCCATATGCTCTCCTGTTCCGATAAATATAACAGGACTCTTTGTTGCTGCAACAGCACTAAGGGCACCACCTCCCTTTGCATGACCATCCATTTTGGTAACAATAACAGCTCCAACTGCCGCGCTTTGCTTAAATGCTTGAGCTTGATCAAACGCAGCTTGACCAATACTGCTATCCATTACAAATATAACAAGATCAGGCTTTGTCGCTTCTGCCACCTGACGCATCTCTTCGAAAAGAGCAGCTTCCTGTTTATGACGTCCACTAGTATCAACAATTATAAGATCACAATTCTCCTTCTTAAAAGTCTCCACTCCTTCCACTGCAATTTTCACAGGGTCGGATTCCGTATAGCTTCCGTAGAATGGAATCTTCGCCTTGGTGGCATTCTGCTTCAACTGATCAAATGCACCAGCTCGGAAAGTATCCGCGCATACCAGTGCAGGTTTCCAACCTTTCTTCTGATGATGATATGCATATTTGGTGCAAGTTGTAGTCTTTCCGGACCCTGAACACATATCAAATACCAAATAAATAAGCCTAAATTGATTTGAAGCATAAACAAAAACCATGCATCAAATGCAATTGCAAAAGAGACAGTAACATTCCGTTAAAAGGACAGAATATCATAAGCTAGTGCTTCAAAAACGATTCGAGTAACGTGAATGATCATAACAAAACTACCTAACATGCATGCAGCTAGTTCAAATCAGATTGCAACACAATTCAATCAACATAAACTCATTGATGTATTGGCCAAGAAAAGCATTATACCTTGCAAACCGACAAACATAACAACATTGGGTTTCCCTTTATTGGGAGTGAAGGAGGGTTTTCCTGGATCAAGCATTCTGCAGAGTTCATTAGAAATAGCATTCTGGATGATCCTACGCTTGTTGTGACCAGCAGCGACATCTTCCAAATTGACAATCTTCTTGATATTGGTCTGCATGTCGCGGACGAGCTTGAACTGCACATCGGATTGGAGGAGAGCGCGTGTGATCTCGTTGAGGCAGTCGTTGAGGACCTTCTCGTCGATCACGGTGGCATTGCTCATCTGCTGCAGAGCACGGGAGATTCTCCCTTGTAATTCCGCTAGCACCATCTTCGCTGATTCTGATGTGGGATCGGTTGCGATGGGGGAATTGGGGAGAATTGAATCACTTGATGGCGAGAACGAGTTAGGGTTTTGGGTCTTGTAGAGTTGTAGTCTTATTCTTCTGTATTTATTTTTATATTTTCTTTAATGTTTGTTGTATCTTACAAATGAACCCTTATTGATGTTTTTTTTTTTTGGGACAGGCTTTATTGATATTTTTATGTTTGCTGGAAAAAGATGAAAATTTGGTTCTCATAAAGTAAAAATTTTGGTTCTCTATTCATGTTTTAGATCAATGTTGTTTGCGAGTACATGACAGTTTGCAAGGTCGATCAATTTCGTTTCTCATCTTTGCTTAGAAATTAATCTGGATTTTGAATACTCCTAGGCTTCGAATTCAGTCGCTACATGATTTGTTAAGCAAACTCTCCTATAGCTAAATAGCAAAATGATAGCAGTACGGTCATAGACTTATGTTTGTCAGGTGATGATGTTGTTTTCATGATTACTCGGATTGTATCTTTCTTTGTATTGGGTCTAATGCTGTGTTACTTTTTGGAGAATGCTGAAAATGCTCACATACGAGTGATATGACCCTGCTCAAAGAATCACAGCGAAGAAAGCAATGCAACATCCTGATTTCAACCAAGATGGCAATGAGTTGAGAGGTGGCGTCTCTGAAATTTAACTGGGATGCTCGGTTCTCTTGGTTCCTAGTCACTTGGAAATAGTTGGTACGTACTTGCTACTAAGCAGTGTTGATGAAATGGAGGGGGTTAATGCAGGCTGACCAATTCATCAAAATTGTCATAGGATTCCAGTTGCTTTTAACCTTGCATTGTTCTCCGTTTAGATGTGAACCAAAGGTCCAAAACTCTTATGTGCTCTGCTTTTGGCTTTTATAAAGTCGTTTCTTACTACTGTTTATAAACAACCTCTCTTAGTTCTTGAAATTCTGAGACGATCTTGATTTTTTAATTTGTATTGTTCCCCAAGTTCTTAATCAAGTTCTATTTCTTTCTGGAATATTCAATTTTTGATTGAAGAATGTACTCAGCATTAATTGCTGTTAATTGTTGATTTACCTTCAATTTTTCTTTTTACCAAAACTATGAGTATATAGATAAAGAGGCAAAGAGGGTGCAAAACCAAACAACATCAACTTTCGTCAGCGATCCTCTTCCTCCTCTCTTTATCCCTCCATTGATCTGTCACTGGTGAAATCATCTGTCAAGTTTAAGTGGGAAAGGTAAGGCTTGCTGTTTCTTTCAACTTTGCTTCTTCTCATACTATGCAATATAGAATGAACCAATCTCCTTCAAGGTTTCTCTTAATGGTCGATCAAATTGCACATAAACATGTAATGATTTAGACGTCTTAGCTATAACCGACAGTTACTGGTTTCTAAACAAAACCATAAAATGCAGATATATGTCTCAATTTCAGCCTTTAAAAATTGTCAGTTTGTCACTGCTTTGTAGGACCCCAGCTGAGAAAGTTCCTTGGTTCTGATACTAGCTGCAACTTTACTCTTACACATGAAAATGTATGGGCGAATCAGATCAAGGGAATGTCAGATCAGCAAAGAAACAATTTTGCCTTCCCTTCAAAGTTTGAAATGTGATAATCCCCAACTGCACTTTTTCTCGAGCGTACCATAGTTTCAGTACTTGCCCCATTCAAGAAAACATAGGCATCACTAGATATAAATACCTAGTCCTATAGAATGAACATGCATTGCCTTACAAATTCACTACCATGGATACACAAAGAACAAAGTCGGTGTTACAGAACATTCTTGTAGTGACCACCATTTTCATGACTTTGATATCTACTTTATGTGCTGCCAGTGGAGTTGAGCAATTGGAGACCATGGTGGAGGAAGCCGAAGATCATCTAGCATTTCCAAGCACAAGCAACTGGTATGTATGTGTCTATTAGAATATCATTTGATTTTCTATAGTATAAAGATTGATGTTTAGTTATCTGTAGGATTACTGAGATGAATGGCATGGAAGATGAAGAATGGGCAATGGTGCAGAAGAAAGGGAACCAATTTGTAGTGAATGATCAGCCTTTCTATGTGAATGGATTCAACACTTACTGGTTAATGGTTTTTGCTGCTGATCAGTCTACAAGAGGCAAAGTCACTGATGTGTTCAAACAAGCAGCTTCAGTGGGACTAACTATTTGTAGGACTTGGGCTTTTAACGACGGCCAGTGGCGAGCTCTTCAAAAATCTCCAGCAGTTTATGATGAAGAAGTTTTTAAGGCAAATTCTGACGTCTTTCTTTTGTGAATCAATGCTTGTGAGTAAATGAGTTTTAACGTGAGTTTCATGTAATGAGTTGCAGGCTTTGGATTTTGTGATAAGTGAAGCAAAGAAGTACAAGATCAGACTCATATTGTCCTTGACTAACAACTGGGATGCATATGGTGGAAAACCACAATATATCAAATGGGGAAAAGCAGCTGGCCTGAACTTGACATCGGACGACGACTTCTTCTCTCATCCAACACTCAAAAGCTACTACAAGGCCCATGTCAAGGCAAGTTAAACCACTGTACCTAAAAGTTTGAGTTCATACAACTTCAGTGATTGTTTCCACAATATGCACATTTTGTATTGATATTTTGATTGTGCAGACGGTGCTTAATCGAGTGAATACCCTCACCAACATAACTTACAAGGATGATCCCACTGTTTTTGCTTGGGAACTGATGAATGAGCCTCGATGCACTTCAGATCCTTCTGGTGATACCCTGCAGGTCTGTTTTACTCAAAAGTGTTGCTTAAATTAGCTACCTAGCAAAGTCATGTTCATGTAGTTGAACTTGAAGCTATATATATTGTCTTTTTTTCTTCTTCTAGGAATGGATACAAGAAATGGCTGTTTTCGTTAAGAGTGTTGACCCGAAGCACCTTGTGGAGATTGGTTTGGAAGGATTTTATGGCCCCTCAACACTTGACAGAGTTCAGTTCAATCCCAACACATACGCTCAACAAGTTGGAACTGATTTCATAAGGAACCACCAGGTCTTGGGTGTTGATTTTGCTTCTGTTCATATCTACGCAGACTCTTGGTAACTCTTCCCGAACTCTTTGTTTACAGTACTATTATTCAACTTAAAGCTAATATGATTTCCTTGATGAAGGATTTCGCAATCCATTTCTGATGTCCATCTTCAATTCACCGAGTCATGGATTAAAGCTCACATTGATGATGCTGAGAAGTATCTTGGAATGCCTGTTGTGTTTGCTGAGTTTGGTGTATCAACAAAAGACCCTGGTTACAATACCTCATTTAGAGACACTGTTATCAACACAGTGTACAAGACCCTCTTAAACTCCACCAAGAAAGGAGGGAGTGGAGGTGGGAGTCTTTTGTGGCAACTCTTCCCTGATGGAACAGATTACATGGATGACGGCTATGCAATTGTTCTCTCGAAAGCTCCTTCGACATCAAACATCATTGCCCTTCACTCCACAAGACTTGCCCTCTTCAATTCCAGATGTGCTTGGAAATGCAAATGGGGTTGCAGGAAGAGGAGTCCACTAGAATTCCTATACAATGATGACCAGTAATGTTCTGTGTTTTCCACCGTCACTTCCTTGCCGTTTATTTGTCTATGTATGAAATGTGTGTTCGTTTGTACATGACAAAACTTGAAGACTTAAACAGTTAAATAAAGCCAAGATATGGATCATTGTACCATCCGTGAGTTATAACTTGTGCCTGCTTGCATTCCTCTTGGTTACTAAATATAAACTTTTATCAGTATTCTTTGTGGATTTTATTGACTGTTGAGCGTTGTTAACAAAGAGATGTATTTGGATTTAGTGATGTTGCTGACAAGACTAATGCTACATTGCCATCAAAAATTTGCAATCATCAAATGAAATAGTAAACATGAGCTTGCTTGCCATGACCAAAGGCTTCATCCTATCAGTGGGATCTGCTCCCTACAGCATACTGAAGCGTTTTTGGGTATTCCTGGTATGGTGGATCACAGAAAGGTCTTGTAAAAAGAAGCTTTATGACATAACTCTCGTCGCATCATGTGTATCAGCAATTTACTTATGGTTTGCATGCACTTTGTTACGTTTGAGGATGAGAGGAGCCAAATTCAGACTACGGATTGGAAATCACTTATTGTCTGCTGAAATATCACCAGGACCAGTACCACAATGGATGCTTGATGAGTCTTCTCCATCAGTGATGCTGTACTGCTGTAAGGGAATAGGCATTCTGGGATCACTTTCTTACTACATAATTGTTACTATGATATTCTATGTATTTAACCAGCAACTTCTTAAGTGGTTACGTATCAGATAACCTGTAATAGTCTGCAAATATACTCACAAACTGGAGTTGTCGTCAAAACAGTTCCAAACAAAGGAAATATAATCAAACTGTGATTTCCAGCATATTCCATAGATGTTTATGTAGAATGTTACTGGTGTTTAATCGTTATATATCAATTGATTTTGTTACTTCTTCATGGCATAAATGAGTTTTCTGATACCAGGAGAGGAAAAGAATACTGTAAAGTGAATAAACAGAGTGGCCTTGAGGGTGTGTATAAACCTCCTCTCCTATATAATCTGTACAAAAAAACATTTAAATGAACTGTAATCTCTTGTAATTGCATCCGATGAAGTGGTAAATTGGAAGTGAAGTTCCTAGGTCACCTGGAACCAAAATGGCAACAGTCATATACTGGCAGGCGCAAAGCATTGCACGTCCATGAGCCTCTCCATTTTTTAGTTGCTGTAATTAAAGGAAAGAGAGGAAATAATAACTCAGTGGTTTTATATTGAATGTGATCTGGATAATGAACCAAAGACAAAATAATAGTTGAACATGCATATAGGACTGAGTAGCTGGTTATTACTTGTTATAAATAGCAGACTAGATTTAGTTTCACGAAATCAACGGATAATTCTCTGATGGAATAGTTACTCACATGTTGAAGCTGCTCACTATTTGGTGAAACTTAATTTTGAAAGAACTGCAGCTGCCTGGTCAGCAGCTAAAAAGAAGTAAGGATGCCTCAGAGCAGCTGCTGCTGATAATCTTCCCCTTCTTAGGGAACCTCTCTCTGAGACCAGCTTTGTAGCCAAATCCCATCCTCTACCCGAATCGAGATCAAGAAGTGATAAGTCAGGCCTCAAGCGAGTAGACTCTCTCCATTTATTCAAGTCGTATCCAAATCTTTTTATCTCCCCATTGAAATTTTTCAAGCCTGCCGCAGACCTTAAGGATGGTACCGCCATTTGCAATAGAATGATACCAGCAGAATACATATCAAAAAGATCAGGACTGTTCAGCTGCACCAACAATCGCATAACTCTTTAACAAATAAACACATTGCCTATACATATCCCAAATATCTCCTACAAAGCACTGAAGAAGCACATCTTTTTATCAATGTTTAACGTATAAAAAAGAAACAAGAAAAATGTTAAAGACTTTTGTACCTGCCAAAGAATAGGAGAAAAAACTGCCGCAATAGGTTCTGGAGGAGGCACCGGTGTTTCCTCTGGGAGCACATATAGTTCAGGAGGACAGAAGTCGGGGTCAAGCATGCCTCGGTTTGGAATAAAGTTCTTCCCAATCCGGAGGTCCGTGGCTGCCCCAAAATCGATGAGCTTGATCTTCCCCTTTTTTGTCACTACTAGATTTGCTGGCTTTATATCTCGGTGAACAATGCCTGTGTCATGGATTTTTTTGAGCGAAGTTATAATCTGTCGCATTATTTGCTTGATGACCAAGGCACTGCGTTTGACAGAGTCTACATCTTGCAAGACACGTCCAAACATGACAGATTCCAAGTTAAAAGGGAATTTCCGATCTGTCATGTAATCAGCAAGATTCCGGTTTCCCTGTCAAATTAACATCCCTACAATTAGTTTAGGGATGGGGCATCCTCAAGTGAGCATTAATAAAAATCCAGGATTCAAAGTAGCATGCAATACATAGCATCAAGTTCTAAATCATCATACTGACAAAGCATCCTTTTTATGGATTTATGGAAGCTGAATATAGAGAAAAAGGCTTTTGATTACTGAGCAAGTGATCCCGGATGTGTAAATTAAGTACCTCAAATTTCCAAACAAGCCACTTTCCACCCTTTGTAAACTGTGAACTTGTTCTATCAGCAACAAAACTTCCCAGGAAAGTAGCACATGTTTCAGGTGCTGCTCTAGACAACCTGTAATTGAACCACTCCTCGACTTCACCGCATTCTTCAGCCCCTTGCATTTCTACCTTCACCTGCATATTTCATAACTAAAACATCAGAGATAAGTCCTCTTTTACGTATCACGCAGAAATCGATAAAAAAATTAGCAACACTGAATCATGATTAATCAAATAGGACGTTACCTTTTTGAGGATGACCTTCTCCTTAAACCTCTCATCCAGCTGCAAAGCTTTTCCCCTTCCACTCTTCTGCATTCTCTCTTCAACATTCATGTTCTTCGGAACAATGGCCCCAGAATAAACAACCCCGAAAGACCCTTCTCCCAACTTGTCCCCAATCACAAAATCAGTCATCTTCAATCTTCTCCTTCCAGCCACACTATCCAAAGCCAGTTGCAGTGGAGCAAGTAGGTATGCATCAATGGCACCTAAGAGAATACCTGGCCTTGCAGTTAAGTATATCCATGTTATCCCAGCAAAAACCAGAACACCCCATTTCTGTTTCTCTGAAAGGTCACCTGTAACTCTCTGAAACTCCATGATCCCATATTGAAAAGCAGGAAACTGCTCCAAATGCAAAGTGTTCTCCAACACATTTCCAGGGATGTCATCAAAGAATGCATTACATCTATGTGGATGAACCTTGAATTGGTTTGTCAAGAAGCAGAGATTGTCAAGCGATTTGGGTTTTAGCGGAGAGTAAAATAGAGGTTTCGGGTTGTGTTTAAGTGTAGTTAAGCTTGGAGAAGGCAGATAAGCCATGGATGTAGTCGTTATGGAAGTTATGTGGTGAACTAGTTCAGCTTTTGTTTTGTGGGAGAACCAGTAGAAGTGTCAGCAAAGGCCAGAATTTTGACACGTGTACGATGATTTATCCACATGTGGTTTTTTCCTCCCCTTACAATATAGAGACTACAATATAAGCATACTACCAAAAAGCAAAAACAAAAGCATAAAAATTTGGGTTAAAATTAAAAATCTTCATATCAAAGAAGAGAATATCTTTATTACTGCTCTCCAGCAACACACAGAGTTGTTATAATCAAGTTCGTGTGGGAAAGAAAGGAAAACATAGATTGAAAGCTTGTATCAGGGAGACAACCGAACTTGGTACATAGGGGAGCTAATTCTGAAGAAAAGAGGCTGCAGGCCTAACATAACTAAAGCCTGAGAAGGGGTTTCCAGTAGCATTCGGACTAGCAGCTGGGGAGTCCACAAGTGGCATGTCAGTCCAGCATTTGTCAAAGTTGGCAATGCAGTGGTGCCCAGCAACATCAGGTCGGAAGCTAGGTTGGATTTCCCGAGCATCCAATTTCTTCCAATTAATTGGCTTGAACCATTTGTGACGCTTGATTTCATCACTTCCCAGAGGTCCACAACCTAGGCGCTTGCTTGTGTCCTTCTCTAGTAGCTGAAAACATAACCAGGCTAAGTAAATTTCATAGTCAATTGTAAACATGAAATGAGAAGGCATACACATTTGAAGATCAGCATCGTTTTCCAGTCTTGACCAATCAAAAGAAAAAGCATTTGGCCTTGTCATATCTAGATATCCTTCATTTGAAACTATTGAGTATTGACTAAGATCCTTGATTACCCCACGCTTAAGATTATATTGGTAGCATAGATGAATATAGAACAAAAATATATCATATAATTCAGTAAGTAATGCCAGAAAGAAGCTAGCATGACACCAAGACAAAAAGGTTCATCAACTGGTTTGAAAGTGTTCAGATCATAATAACAAAGTAAATTATAAGAAATAAAACATAAAAAAATAATAAAAAATGTTTTAAACGTAGATTATCAATATTAGAACAGAGGAAACTTACCGCTTTCAACAGAGAATGTGCTTCACTTGTTAAAAAGGTCGGCAACTTGACTTTGTCCTTGACTATCTTCTGTTGAATTTTCTGACGGTTCCCAGTAAAAGGAGGCTAAAGAAATAAAAACACAGGAAAGAAACATTACCACTGACGCATTACATATAATCTATACAGTAAACTGCACCAATACGCTGACTTATCTTGGCCCTCTATACAGACACCAGTCAGACATGTAAGAACTATCAGAAAACTGCATACCTTTCCAGTAAGCATCTCAAACAATAGAACTCCCACACTCCACCAATCTGCTGCCTTATCATGGCCCTTTCCCTGAAGTATTTCAGGCGCCATGTATTCTACAGTTCCACATAGAGAATTAGATCTTGTATTTTCGTCAAATTTCTTTGCCAACCCAAAATCAGTCAACATGGCCTATTCAACAAATCAGTGATCATGTTGTCAGGTACACTTCTTTGGAGCAGTTAATCAAAAAACAATTAACAAACGAGAGTGAGAAAAGGATGTATACATGGCCATCTGCATCCAATAAGATATTTTCAGGTTTAAGATCCCTATGCATTATGCCATTTGCATGGAGGTGAGATACTGCAGAAACAATCTCAGCAGCATATATTCGTGCCAGCTCCTCCCTGTAAATCAGAAGTGTAAATATTAGTGTCTGCACTAGAGCTCAAAACAATAGAACTCTTAAACCTCAGTACCTGAAAAGGCCATGGTGGTAGAGCTGAAAGAAAAGGTGACCTCCATTGACAAAATCCAGCACAAGGTATAGTCTGTATTTGGTCTGTAAGATGATTAAACCAAGTTAATACATTATGCAATTTCATCCAAGTTGCAAAATCAGCAATGCATCACTCCACAGCATCTTTTGATCAAGCATATTACAGAAAAAGGCAAGTTGGAATAGAAAGCTTCTAAAAGTCAGAAGGAAGGATTTACTTGGAATGAGTATCTAAGCTGGATTACGAACGGATGATCAACTTTAGTTAATATATCCCTTTCAGCTTTCATGTATTCAGCATGGTTCTTCTCCATGATCTTATCCTTTCGCATGACCTTCATAGCATATATTTCTAATGTCCCCTTCTTCCTCACCTGATATACTTTTGCAAATGCTCCCTGCCCAACAACCTTCAAAACCTCAAAATCTTCAATGCCTACGCTCTCGGTTTTCATGGAATTCTCCTCAACAATTTCTAGAGGTTTTCCAACAACCCCATCACCAATAAAAGGTCCCTCAGATTCTTTCACAGTATCTTCATGGAGAGACTCTACCAGATCCACTGAATCTTCTGTGTCACGAATAGTGAGTTTGTTGAGCTTCAGTGAGTGGCTTACATATGATGAAGGACCGACCAAAGAATGTGATCGGTTGTGAATGACGACGGGATCATCGTATATATGGTCAACAACATCTTCGACAGAGTCTACTGTGGCCTGGACTGGTACAGGACCAAATACGTCTGAAAAGTCGAGCTCAACGTGATCGCAAACTACAGCATCTGTCGGGCCCATTGGAAAAAGCAACTGTGTCTGAATTGGCTTGCACTTGCGGGTCTTGGACGAATCAGGCAGCTGAGATAAAACCATTATTGAGTTCAAGCAGGGATGCTAACTGCAAAAGGCAGCCGAATCGATCCCTCCTGTAACAGTTAAACCGAAAACTCCAAGACCAGTGCTCAGAACAATATTAATCTATCCAAACGTCGCCAAGACTAGTGCTCCAGAGGGACTCCTGTCAATTGCCTTAACCAAGAGGAAGTTAACAAACGCAAACGGGGTTCCCAAGAATTTCGGCAACAGACAGAAGAGAATCCAGGTGAAGAAGAGGTTGTTCTTGTTCCCTGATTGACAAGGAAACACGGATGCTTCAGTAGCTCTTGAATTCATGAAGATCAAGCTGTCAGACCTGCGTCCAAATCAAATACAACAAAACAAGTTAGGCATTAACTACTTCTCCTTCATCATAACACATCTTAACACACCCTCAGCAAGCAAACAGAAATTACAACAATTATGACACAACACGAAATTAGTATCATATTTGATATCATATAATACTGGGCAAAGCAAAGGATAATTCTTTTACTGATCTAATCCAGGTATGATAATGATATGGGGCTAATTTGGGCATAGGTTAAGGAAACACCACAGTTTGAACAAGACACATTTAGGAGACATTAAATTTTTCTATACTTAAATTTCAGGAGATGCTATTGGATGCAATTAAGAACATACTACAATACCCAGAAACAAAAACACAACCCAAAACAAAACAGAACAGAAAAACATAACAGAGTTACAATAACAACCTCAAACAAGATGGTACAAAAGCCAAAGCGTTTGAATTTCAAGCCAATGTGGTAAAGCTGGCCATTGCAAACAGAGATTGGGTTTTTGTTTTCGCGCCTGAGAAGTTCAGCAAACGCAAAAACAAAACCCAGATCTAAAACACGCGTTCTTTGTTGTTTGTTCTTTATTTAATAAAGCACGAAGCTTTAGATAAGCTGGAGAGTAACGGAAAAAACGGTGTTTGAAAACGGAATTGGGAAGCATAATCGAGAAGAGAGAGGGAGCTTACTTGGGTAGGATTGCAGACGAGACCAAGGAAGGAAGAGAATTGAGAGAAGAGAGAGACGTGTTTTGTGTTTACGAATCTGAAAGAGAGCGGAGAGGTCGCGTCGCCGCTTATATATGCCAACTAATATTTCATGTGGGATATGAGTTGTGATGCTCACGTGGCGGGGTGAGCGTGGTTGGTTTAGGGGGTAGGACTTGCAAGTGCACTCCGGCTTTTTGGACTCCGGAATCGGAATATGCTTTATGAATCCTTTCGGTATTGGTACTTTCCACGGCACGCCATGCCAGCATTCAAATTGCGTCGACCACTAATTCACGCTTTCATTCAAGGAACGTTAATCATGCATGCTCCTATTATTCTGTTTTTCTTTTTATTCTGTCCCTTTCATTTTCTTAATGCTTGCTTTTCTTTTCTTCTTACAATAGCCTGATTGAATACAATATATGATCTATGTAACAAGATTTTTGGATGATTCTACTGTACTTTGCATCGGTTACTTTGGAGGAGATAGATACATAAATTATCATAACTTGAGATGTTACTAACGAAGAAATATTTAGTCATGATCAATCTTTTATATGTTATTTACAGATACTCTTTTTCAGTACATATTTATCGTTGAAATATTTAACAAGTATCTACATAGATGTATCTATAAATCATATATAAGGTGGGCTAATTCGTTGATGTTCCTTTTTGTTGGACGAAACTTAAGTTTTTTCTTTTTCATCTCCATAGTCAAATGTATGTAAGAACTTCCGAACTTATGACCTATCCAACTTGTCTATATGGAACTGTTGAAATTCTTTTTTATGATTCATGTTACCATGGGAGAACTTTCTGTTAGGTTCCAAACCTATTTAGTAGTCTTGGATATAGATACATCTTTGATTGTGTGTATTAAAACGTTATACAAATCATAACATTAATTTCTTCTAATATCTCATTGGAAGTACAAGCTTAAAATTAAAATTCAAATATATTGGTTGCCTAACTCTGCACCTTCCCTCCCTCCCTAAATGATAAAAACCACAATTTTTTCATTGTTGTTTGCTATCACATCAATATTTTGTGTTTAGTGCATATAGCCATATTCTATTTATGAGAATAGTTTCACGAAGATTGTGTGATGTATCTATTAAACACAATCAAATTTGAGAGATCAATACTAAACAAATTAACTAGCTAACAATCTTTATTAAACAGGAGCAAACTCCTTTTCAAGTACATCACATATATGATAAAAGACAGTCACATAGTTGGCTTCACTAAAAGCTGAGGAAATATAAGAACCCGTAATCTGTAAAAGATCACTGATAATGTCATTATGCACACAATCCCAAAGAGAAGTATGTGAAATGTTGCTCTGAGTTGTATAGGTAACAACGATCTAGTGCATTATCCAAGCATATAAATAAATGTAGTAGTCTGTAACTTGCGTCACCAACCTTGCCTAAATAACAAGAACTAAAATAACAAAGATGAAAAAGAGCGGAGCATATCCAAGGAAATGGAAATACATACTAAATAAGCCCCAAGGAATGCAAATGGGGAGTAACTTCTGATTTTATTGTAGGACACCCATGAGATTTATTCCCCCATAGTGTTAGTAAACACAAATTCGTTGAGGCATGAGAATGACTTCTCGTTGATATATTTACACTACCTTTAGGCCTAGATTTGTTCGCGTATATTAAGAAAGAAAGATTGTTCATTTTATGCATTTGAGATGCAAAACGACAGAAAATACATTCTTGAATAAGGAGAAAACAAGAGTGTAGATGCATATACCCAATTAACCATATTCAGCAGCACCTAAGCCAGGCATAAGCGCCAAATTACCCTGAATCACCCATACCACAACCAAGACAACAACAACGACTTTTAGTATCTGTCAAGTCTCACCTGAATGGAGTTAGGACGTGCCCTCGCGCGACACCAAGTTGGCATCACAAAAACTTTGTGGAGGCTATGGCTGGAACCATTTAGGGATGCTAATCCACATCAAAGAGAAGGTGTGTAACCTTCTCCACCAAACATAGAAGGTACCATTATTTCTCCATAATAACTACACGCGCATTTGCTACTTACCTACCGTAATTCTATCAACATAAATACATTGACTGACTTAGGCATTAGAGCGTTGAAGACCGCCAAGTCGTGATCTCTTCTCCAGACGCCATTTTGTATTTCATTTGACAAAGTTTGGGTTATGTTCGTGGTTCTTGCCATAGCTATAACCGGGTCATCACCCATTAGAGATCAAGATTAAGTAGTATATTAATCCACTACATCAATAAAGAGAAAGTGGTTTATTTCAAACTTCAAATGAATTATTTTCTTTTACTGTATCCTTATATTACTCACAACGTATTATTTTATTATAAGTGATGTATTAAATCTTTTGAAAAATATTTTGAAACCTAGGATTTTGTGAGAAAAGCGGCAGCAACCCCAACGGGTGCTTCGACTGCCACAAATCACCTCCGGTGCATGTTTCGTTGTGGTCAACAGGGGCGGATACATGTAGTAGGCTGTATGAGCTGCAGCCTAGACAGAATTCTCTATATGTATTAAATGAATACCTGGTAATAATAAAAGTTGCTTTGGTTCAGTTGGCATTCTCTCTAACTTTACTTTAGTTTGGTCAGAGGTTCAACTCCTCTTAACGCTTCTACAAGCAGATTTGATGTTTTGCCTAGTTTTCCAATATTTTCTTCTTCCAATATTCATTTTTGACTCTACAAACCACACTTATGAAACCTATATTTCTTTTTGACTTTGCATGTTCTTTTCCCTTCTCATTTTCTTCACTTTCCTACTTTGGTTAAATGAATTCTTTTCCATTGTTTTGGCAATAATCTATTTTTCTATTAGCATTTTGTTTGTAATTTTTCTTTTTAAATGCTTTCTCATGTATTCCTACACTTCCATTAATGTTTCTTTAAATGTTTTCTCATATACTCCTACACTTCCTTTAGTGTTTCTTTAAAAGAAATTTTCTTTGATGAGTGTCTCATTTGGTTCCAAACCTCATAAAAAAAATTGTATCAAGAAATTCTAAATTTTTATTTTTTTGCACTTCTAATTAGCCTAGACACATATTGGATCCTGGATCCGCCACTGGTGGTCAAAAGACATAGAGGCCAGTCTAGGAATTCCAGCATTGTTTGGGTGTGTGGTGTGGTGTTTTACTCCATCTTCAGTGTGTTTGATTGTCAACGCGTCTTGTTTCTCTAGGTATGCGACGAAGGCGGACTTAGTTATGCTGATCTCAACTTCCGTTGCAGGGAGGAGATCTTCGGGTTGTAGATGCAAAGCCGATGTTGCGTGGTTTGGATCTCGTGTGAAGCAGGGGTTTCTTGCTGTGGTGGCGTGATGCTTCTCCGGCTCGGAAAGCCGCCGGATTGACTGTTGGTTGAAGACTCCGGTGAAAGGTCCAACACCGGTGGGTCTTGATGGGAGAGAGGGAGGAGAGATTTGGGATTTGGGCCTTGACTCCTCTGGGCTGCAGATCGGTTGGGCATTTGAGTCCATTCTTTTCTCTCTCTCACACAGGTCTGGGCTTATGTTTGATGTCTTATGTACATCTCTCATTAAAATTCACATATCTCCAGATAAATCTTTCTCGTTTAGATCTCCATTGTTGTTCACTTGTTCTAGGTCCATCTGGAATACCTATCAGGTCATCTCTAGCTAGTGATGACATCAAAGAGATGACATCAGCGAGCCAAAGCTACACGAGTACAAAATCCACAATCAAACTCATTTGACAATCAACGCACTTTTTTTCACACCTGATGATCGACGTCCTGAATAACATACTACATTAAAGCATCAAGAGCGAAGGCCATATAATAAGTTTGACATGTCAATCGTGATTGTATAAGAGTCGAGTCACCAGACCGACGTAGATATAAAATAAATTCCGACATAAAAGAATGATCACATAGAGAATTAGAGATGCAACGACTTGATGTTTTACACTTGACTCGGTTTTGTAAATGCCAAAGCTTCCAGAGGGGTTGGCTAGACCAGAAACAAAGTCCACCGCCAAAGTTACACGTACGAGTTTGTTGATATGGACAAACCCTCTCCCACCTCCCAAGAGGCCAACAGCTTCCTCTCCCACCTCCCAAGAGGCCAAGAGCTTAAGCTCTATATAAATTTTGTATGGCTAGCTAGTAATCCTAGTATTAATATATATTCTTTGCCTTCAATCACGTCGACTTTTTCGATCCCTCGACATATATATATATATATATATATATATATAGAACTATATATAGTGTCTCTACACATGAAGGTTATCACAATGGAGTGCAGTGCTCTAGCTGAAAGTGTGTCTTTATGGAATCGGCAAAGGGTGGAGGAAGAACTGGTTCTAGGGCTAGAACTCGCGAGCCAACTTAGGAGGGTTCTTTCTAATGGGGATTGGAGATCGGCCGAAGGCCTCGTTACAAAGATCTTGTGCTCCTTCAAGAACAGCCTTTACTTCTTGAATGGAAGTAATCATGGGTCTGAGGAGGAGCTGAGTTCTCATATTCGAGCAAATGATATTGCTTTAGCTAGCGCTCTTCCTCCTCAAATTCTAGAATCGTCATCTTCGGATGCTCATAAGGCTGTTAAGAGAGGTGCTGCGTTCATGGATCACAGAGGTTCTTTCAAGAGGAGGTAACTATCACGAATTTATGTGCTTGCTAGCTTTGTTTAGTTACAAAAGGTAGCTATAACTACATAAGGAGCTGATCGACTTTGTTGTAACTCGCTTGCAGAAAGAAGATGACTTCATCACAAGCATGGTCAAGAGACGGTCCAGATTTCAATGACGATGGTCATGCATGGAGAAAGTACGGACAGAAACAGATCCAGAATGCTATCCACCCAAGGCACGTATATAATGCATGGAATAAAAAATGCTGCTACATACGTACACTATTTTCTTGTTATTGATCTTCTGTAAATATATATATATATGCAGGAGCTACTTTAGGTGCAGTCATAAGCACGATCAAGGCTGCAGCGCAACCAAGCAGGTGCAAAAACTCGACGATGATTCGCAGCTGTTCCGGACTACATACTATGGAAATCACACATGCACTAACAACAGCTTCCTCAAGGCTCCTGAATTTGTCTTGGATGCTACAAGCACTACTCCAACAGAAGTGTCTGATTCCAAGTTTACGATCATATATGATAACTCAAGCAGCAGCGTCACAAACAATCAAGAACAGCCTTGGTTCTCATCCACCCAAAACGAGCTCATCATCAAGTCTAGTCATACTACTGGCAACCAGTCATCATTATTATCATCTAGCGGTTATCTTGTGTCACCTGATACGGTGGTGTTCGAGCCCTCTGAACCCATCAGTGGTGGCATACCAGAGATTGAGCTTGATCTTGAGGATATGTTACTTGGGGCAGAGATAGGACACTTATTCGAAGAACTTTTGCCCTATGAACTTTGGTGAATGCATTGCGAACTTTCAGAAGGTCACTTCTAAAATATGCTATTGAAATGAATGTCACACAAATTAAATTAAGTGATTTTTCTATTTCATTTGATGTTTATCTATAAGAAATCTATCATGGAAACCCCTATTATTTTCAACAACGTAGTCCACGTATTAGTTATTATTATTTTCTCACAAAGAATTGGGTAATATATCGGATAAACATAACGACTCGTCGTTAAACAAAGAAGTGATCTTGTCCTCAGTTACCAACTGATTCAGTTGGATGAGAGGACTGTTGAATGTTGTAAACCATGTGTGACTGTCTTCCCTCCAGCTCCCTCTACTTTGCTCTCACCAAATTTCAACATTTAGGTTTTCCCAAATCCAGTCACAGACCACAAACCCAACAAATTCCTCACTTTTCTACCCAAAATTCCTTGAATTCGAACTCCACATCTCATAGAAATGCGACGACTTTGTGCCTCAGCAGAAGGGCCAGTCAGAGCCCACCAGAGGCTTCTGGGTTTCAAACCCAATTAGGGTTTAAGGAGGAAAGTGAAGACCTTTTCGACCTGGAATCGAAACCAAGGGATGAAAAGCCAAATGGGATTGGACCCAGTAAAGAAGCCAATGCTACTTTACTGGGTTCGGATTTTCAGGAGCCGAAGAGTGGTGAAGGTGAGGATATGAAAGAGGATGGATTGAAACGCATTGATGAAAATGTTGGGTTGAAGAAAGTGAGGCAGTTGATGAAGAGGTCGAGTATTCTAGCCAAGCAAGTGATCAGTATTGAAAGTGCTCTCAGCTTGGGATTTGTTTCACAGCTTTGGGTCAATACCACTTCTGTAAGTACTGTCAAAGTTTTTAGCTTGATCAATTTGTGAGAAACTAAATGCTTTGCCTATTCACATTATTTAATGTCTTTAAAGACTTGAACTTTGTGTGAGTTTATGACCTTTTTGTTGTTTAAGCAGTGGATGGTAATGTTTGTAGAAGTGAGGAGAAACTTGCTTTCAGGAGAGTGTGAACGTTTTCCTCTGGAGGATGTTTTCCAGGTACATTTTTTGTGACACTTGCACTTGTTTCAGTGTATGCACATTCTTATGTAGAAGGTTGGTGGTGACTTTCAATTGTTATTATTTCCAGGTTGGTGATGTTGTGCTTGTGGAGGATGAGAGTGTGATTCAGAATGATTTCAAAATGGTTGGATTGGAAACATTGGTATTGATATTCTGCAAATATATGTACTTGCTCTTAGGACATTGATACATTTTTGTCTCCCTTTGTCTTTTGAAGGGGGTTCTTCTGTCTTTGTTCCTTGTATTGAATTTTAGCTACAATTTGAGTGCATATGAACAAGCTCGTTACAGTAATTTCTATTGCTAGCAGCACAGTTTAGTGATTGCTAGATAAAGTTGTTGGGTGCTATCCTGTTCAATATCTCTTAATCTTGCATTTTACCATTTGATTTTTTAAGTTGTGATTTGCTAGGTAGGATACGAAGTTGTAACACCAGGCCGACGAACTATTGGAAGGGTGAGTCTTTTCATTGTTACAGTGTCTCATTATCTTTTTACATATTCCTTGATCATCTAACTCGTTTCTTGCTGCATGTCTAGGTGCGGGGATATAGTTTTAACATCAATTCAGGGGCTGTTGAA
Source organism: Fragaria vesca subsp. vesca (assembly GCF_000184155.1). Classification (NCBI taxonomy): domain Eukaryota; kingdom Viridiplantae; phylum Streptophyta; class Magnoliopsida; order Rosales; family Rosaceae; genus Fragaria; species Fragaria vesca. The sequence continues at coordinate 6,517,832 of NC_020496.1, forward strand.
TCACTTGAGCTTGATTCATTTGGCATTGCACTTATCCCGTCAAGTTTGGTAGGTTAAGATGAGGTTTTACACAATAACTGTGAAGGCTGAAATAATTGTGTTCAAGTTAGAATTTCTTGCTTGCTTTGACGTCTACTTGCATTTCAATTGTATCTGCTTTCTATGACTTAAGGTGAGTACATATGCTTTGTTTGTCGAGGATGTGCTTGAAGTTGTATCTGATGCTGTCATTGTTCATGAAGCTGCAGCATCTCGTATATACAGGCTGACTAAGGTACATTCCTTTCCAACCAGCAGTCATTACATTACATTGTTTGTGACTAGTTTTTTCTGGCTGCTAATGAATGTTTAGTGATCATCACTCTTTCCTCATTAGTAGCAATATAGCACACAGTTAGTTTGAAAAAGATGTGGTAAGAGCTATACTTATCTGAACAGTATGAATGGTGTTAATCTATTGTAATTGTTTACTATAATTTTGAAAACACTTCCTTTTTCCTGTAACATGGTCAGATAGAAGCTGTTTTAACTAAGTGTCACAAATGATCGATGCGCAAAGTAACAGCATGTAACTGTTTGAGCTGGTTCTATGAAAAACAGGGTTTCTTGGACAACCAAAACGCTGCAACTTCCATAGATGACATTGAAGAGTATGCCGAATTTGAAAGACCTGTAGAATCTGATAAGCGCACTAGAAGAAGTACTGGTAACCAGAAGTTTCAATCTGGGAAAAGCAAGACTGACGATGATTGGGAACCAGAGCTCCCAATGGATTACTTCTGAGCTCTGATGATCTGGGACTTTGTTTCTTTGTTGTAGATATATACATAGATGATAGTAGGTTTGTCTGTGGTATTGCACTCAAATGTAATATGTTTTAGCTTAAGAAAATAGTGAATGGCAGCTTCAAACGTGAATGCCATGTCATGATAGAACTGTGAGTTTTAGGTACGACTCTTTAGTCTCTTACAGAAATAATAGTTAAATTTCTGAAATGGTGTGATACTTATTAAATAGTTAGATTAAGCAAAAGATTGTGTTTGTTTATCAAAGAAACAAGTGAGTTCCAGATGAAGAAAAGGTGGTCAGAGCAAACTGGATATTCAGCTTGGACAGGTGAACAGCTTGAAGCAGTGGCTCAGTCAAACGGTGGATTCTGACTATTGACATCTGTGACATGCATGGAGGAAAGCCTTTGATTAGGGATTACTGCTGCTTTTTACCAAACCATGATTTGCTTACCCCTTTATCTTTTGCTTTGTGCTTTCTTTCTTTAACATTTAGAACAAAGAACATGAATTCAAAGTTTCAAACCTCTCAAATTCAAGAGAAAATAGCACACACCCTGAAGGGAACTACAGGACCATTGAAAACTTGGATAGATTTGGTATTCGAGTTCATGTCTATGGGTGCCTTCAAACAGAATTCGCTACACATTTCAATGGATTTCATCAATCTTTTCATGTGAAGCACAAACAAACTAACCCTCCAGCTCGATTCAACAAAACGGGCAAAACTTTTCAAGAATAATACTACTGGAGCGGAAGAACATGTCTCCACAATTTGCTCAGTGAAGCTTCGACCTTTATTAGTTTTGGTCGATTGTGAAGAAAGCATAATCATCCTCTCCTGGGACGAATTGAATAAAGGCTCCTACTTTACGTCATCATTTCCAGACATATAATAATGAAAACTGAATTGAATCTGGTGCTTTGTTATAAATAAACAAAACCTATAAAACAAAATTAGCCGTTAGCGCCTGTCTCTTTTCAAATTTAAACCCCTCTCTGTCTCCTATCCAATCAAATCCCTCCTTTTCTTTATCTCTAGAATTGCATAATTTCTACTCCCAAGTCCCCAACCCATCTTCACACAACTCACCACAATGCAAGCCCTCCAGCATCATCCCCTCGCTGGAGACCACATTCTCCGGCCCAAAAGCGGCCGGACACCACTCAAGCCTGTGAACTCTCCAGCAACTCCGGTCAATGCCGGTCCGGTTTCTAAGGCCAAGCCACCAGGACAAGAATGTATCAACATCTCTGTGTTTGGACCGTCGAACAAGGAGAACGGGCAGGTTTATGGGGCTCAGATGATTGAAACTGCTGCGATGGACGCGTCTTTGGCGGAGGAGCTGAGTGCTATGAGGAAGAAGCTGGAGAGGATAAGGTTGGATAGAGAGAGAACGGAGAAGATGCTCAAAGAAAGAGAAGCAATGTTGGATTTGAAGACGAAGGAGATTGAAAACAGAGGTCAAATCCAGAAGATGGTTGAGATTGATGTTGATAGGGTGTTCAGATTGAATCAGCTCCATTCTCAGTCCATTGTAAGCTCCAATTTCTTTTACGGTTCTTTTTCAATCTTTCAGTTTTTGCTTATGGCTGGATTTGGAACAGAGATTTTCTCCGATTCGGTCTCTAAGACAGAAGGAGCAGCAGAAGAAGGCCACTGGATCAACACCAGTTAAGGTATTTCACTGATTCATATATCCCCAAATCTCATAGTCTCTTCTGAGACTTGCAATGAGATTGAAACTGATATATGGGTTCATTGTTTTCTGCCTTTCAACTTTTCAGATAGTGAATTTTGAGGAGATGGAGGAATCAGTAGGGGAAAACACACCACAGAAGCTGAGTTCTGCTTCAATCGAATCCGAAATTGTTACAGCAAGAGAAACTGTGATTACCGAATCTGCTTAGTTTCAATGGAAAGTACAGCACTTTAATTGATGAATTTTGGGAAAGAGAATAGTATAATACTTCATTATGTTCATGCCCATGTTTGTGAAATTTGAAATGAAAGTTCATTGTTCCAAGATTCCAATTTCTTTTCTCTTGGCTTCAGCCTTTAGCAATTTGAAGTGGATGATAGCATATCACAAAGTATTATGGTAAGCAGCTGGAAGATCTAAATTACGAAATACATACATTACAATTTCTCCTAATCCACAAGACCCCGTAGTATCAGCTGTAAGCTGTTCAAGAATACAACATGCAGTCCCAATGCTCAATCAAATCTTCCAGTCTTCATAAACAGCAGCTTGAAAGAATTGACGGCACTTGAAAGAACAGTGTGCATCACTGCGAACAGCTCCACCAAAATCGGAATCACATCCCTTAGGTTATAGTACAGCAAATGAGTCTAACCCAAAGGAATTGACAAACTAAACTCGACACTTGTGTTTAGACTATCCCCAGTCCGTTGTACCTTTTCCTCCAAATCTGATCCTGCTTCGCCCTGGTTAAAATAATCATCATCTTCAACACATGGAAGCGCTTATAACCAGTCATAGCACGAGTCCACCTAAACTCCTTAACATGAGACCCAAGCTTCAGCATTTCATCATCATCCAAAACAAACCCTTCAAAATTCCACAAATCGAACCGCCAAAGCTTCTTGCAACCCTGCAACAACGTGACAAGAGTATTCCCCTCAATGCGACACTGTTCCAAGGTCAAAAAACACAAGATTCGGCAGCCCTGCCGCAATCGCCAACGCCTCATCCTCACCCACACATCCATCAAAAACATGCAGAGTACGCATCCGTTTGCAGTGAATCCCAACCTGCACCAGAATCTCATGCAAATTCTTATTCCTAATCGGATGTACATTATCCAACAACACCAACAACTTCTCCTCGAAATCCCTACTCAAATGCTCCCCACCCTTCACTTGAAACTGCCTCATAATATTCTCCATGTTCCCACCCAAAGTCAAATGCTCCAGAAGCTTCCACTTTCCGATCACCTCCGGCAGAATCTGCGAATGCTTGAAAAACACCAAGTCGTCCGTAAAATGCAGATACCTAATCCCAGGACAACCATCCGCAGCATAACGCAACGCTTCTTCGGTACAAAACTGAGGCAGCTTCAGCTCAACAGCCTTCCCCTTGCTACGATCGACGACCAATTTCACAAAACCGGTGATCGAAAACCGAGTCCTATCCATCTTGTAATCCTCCACAAACTTATTGTAGAATGGGCCAAAGCTCTTGGGCTCAACATTGGTATCATCAACGGTAGTGAACAGAGGATAGGGCTCAAACTCGGGAAAATGGAGAATTTCCCAGCATAAGGGATTGAGAGATGCAGCGTGCCATGATTTACAGACGAAAGGGAGAGCTAGAAGGAGAGACTCCATTCCCGACTTTGGCGAACACATTTGCTAAACAGTCCGCGTCTAACTCTTCCCATCTTCGGCGAGATTGATCGTGGCGGCTATTCCCGGCGTCGTCGCTCCTCGCCGGCGGCTTCAGCTTCTTCTGCGGTCTCAGCATCGCGAATTTCTAATCCAGGTCTCTCTCGACACTGTAAATATATCCGAACTGTTAAATGGGTCAGTAATATGAAGTGGGGTAAGGGTAAGGGCAACTCCAACGATGGTCTTGGATTGGGAGTCCTATATCCATTATAGAACCTCTTTATTGCATTATTTATTTAAGACTCATTTTCTCATCTCCAACAATGAGTCCTATACGAGGTCCTATATTCATTTTTGTTGATTAAAATAAGTTATAGGTAGTATATTTATGAATATTATATTAAATAATATGTTAATAACCTTATTAAGTTAATAAAAGTTCACAATTTTTATTTTTATCACAAAATTTTAAATTATTCTTATAATTAAATATAATTTTGTTAATTAAAAAATAATTAATACATACTAATTTTTTGTCGTTTTATGTCGGCATATATGACAAAGAATCAAATTATTGACAGATATTATCTTGTGTTGCGTCGGTGTATACGACAAACAACTGAGTTCGGTTGTGATTATCGTCTCCACATGTCAAACACTAATTGACTATCTAGATTACGGGTTATATTTGTCCGACACGTGTCATATCTTATCTGTTGATATCATCTCAAATTATCTATAAATATGAGGTCATTGTCATCCTCATTCCTCACAAATTCACAACACTCTTCTCATCTCAAAAGCTTCATATTGTTTCCTTTTGATTTTGTGTAAAAACTGTTTTTCTACAATGAATCATTTGACAAAATGGTTCATGAAAGATCAAGAAGAGGCCGTTACGAGAAACCAACGAAGATCCATGA
>NC_020496.1:6523837-6526274 GCF_000184155.1 Fragaria vesca subsp. vesca
TTATCTCTTGTTGTCTCCTTTCCCAATAACCCCTCTTTCTTGGAGTATCAAATGTTGATAGATCAACCATCATAATACGATCATCCGAAGCGCGTTGCTCAAGTTGTTTAACTTGCTCAAATTGTTGTTGCCTTTGTAGATATTCACGCTCACTTTGTTCTTGAGCCTTTTGCATTTGAATGCGTAAGCCATCCGCATCTTGTTGCTTGCCTTTCTTCTTTGCTAGCTTTTGAGCTTTTTGTCCTTGAGGTCGTGCTTGTCTTGTTGTAGTTGGCTCCACTTCATTAGCATGTGCTTCATCTTCTTCCAAGTTGATAGGAGTCGGAATACGTGAGTTCATGGCTTCGGTGGAAGGCGTTTCCTCAAACTTGACAGTATTTTTCAAGTATCGCCAACAATGAGCATAGACAAAATCCGAGCCAACTTTGTCGTATAAAATTGACCTAGCTCTCATGAGCTACATACAAGATGAAGTAATATTTATTAGTACTCATGAGCTACGCACAAATCAAGTAATTTATATATTACTTACAATAAAATATAGTGTCTTACCATGAATAAAATTAAATGCTCATATGCTCATTATTACACACTTAACAACCTAGCTACACCATAATTTTTTATAAATTAAATGACAAAGAATAAATCAAACATTTTGTTAACATATGAATAATATACTTACATCGTCTTCCTTATTTTCGCCACTTCGGTGGTCCACTTCGGCTTGGGTAAGAGATTCACGCCACTTTGTACATAGCGGACTAAATACCTTCCAACGAGCCTTACAACTATCCGATGATCTCTCTACGCAAGTCGCCGGTTTTTGTGCATTGTACTCGGCCAATATACGCTCCCACATTGTATCCGCCGATTGATTTGTTCCGGTGGCACCGTCGGTGGTGATGGTGATCCAAGCTTGGCAAAGAATAGCTTCTTCATTGTGTCTCCATGAATCCTTTCTCTTGCCCATTTTTTCTCTTGAAAAAAAAAATTGAAGAACAAGATGTAGTGAATAAATGAAAAGTTTGGAAGGAGAAAAGGATTTTGGTGTGAGGAATTTGTGAAGGAATGGGTTGGTATTTATAGATTTCTTCAAAAAAAAGTTGCCAACGGATCTATACATTTTTTTTATGTTATTTCTGATTTTTTTTTCTGAGGTAAAAACGAGTTTTAGAGGTAAAAATCTGATGTGAATTTTTTTTCTGACCGTTGGACCTCTGCTGGACTAACCGTCCATTTCAAATTATGCTATCAATCCTGGCCGTCCATTTCATACATGTTGAAGCGCTCAACGGTCGACTGGGAGACCGTCCCACGTGCATGGGGCCCAGCCTCTGCAGACAGCAGCGCGACTGGAGCTGGAGAGCGCGTTACGCGCGTCTTCGTTTCGTACGGAAGCGGGAGAGCGCGTTTCGTGCCGACCTTGTGCCGAGCGCGTCTCTTCTTCTTCTTCTCTGGCCCAGCCCAAACGCAAGTGGACCCGAGTCTTGGTCCTGGAATTGTCTCAGATTTGAGACTGAGAATAGGACCGGGTCCTATATTTCCAAAACCAAACCCTAGGTTTTTGGCCCGTTAGAGATGAAATGTATGGATATAGGACTGGAACTGGGTTTTAGAACCCTTGTTGGAGTTGCCCTAATAGTTGGGCATTTACGAATGGAGGTTCAATATTGAAATTGAAATTATTTGACTAGATGCTTAAGGACAGCCGCACCATCATTATTTAAATTAAAAAAAAATGTTCTCGATCTCTCATATATTCTGTAAATTTGAAATTAAAAATTATTTGATCGATTTACAATACACAACTACTTTTAGGTAACATGTAGATGGATTTAAATTGTGTAAGATGATGAAGCTAGCTTTTGGATTTTGGTTTGTCTTATTCCTATTAATTTTAAATCTTTAGGAATCATGAAACGTTTTTGAACAATTTGTCATCTCACCTTTATAATAAGGACTTAGTTGAGGACTTTTTAGTTTATGCTTTTAAAAAAAAACTCACATTTCGATCACATTTTAATATCTCATCCGTTCAGTTTTTAAGTCTATATGAATAGATCACTTCTATAAATTTTCACCCAAATTGGTGATCGTTAAGTTAACGAACTAGATCAAATTAATAGACAAACGAAATATGTCAAACATGAACCGTTCAAGTTCATAATTGGTAAATCACACTTATGAATGTCTTAATGATTTTCAATATGGCTGAAAATTTACATAAATAATTAACTCATAAATACTTAGAAATTGAACGGTCAAGATGTTGATATAATATAAAATAAAAAATAGGATAAACCGAAAAGTCCTCAACTAGTCCTCATTATAGAGATCCTCATTAAAATGGCTTCCTTACTTGCTATTGAACATAAAAAAAGGCACCACCTGAAAAGGCATAGATAATTCGGACTATCTAATACATTGCTTTCATTGA
>NC_020496.1:6526294-6572635 GCF_000184155.1 Fragaria vesca subsp. vesca
ATTGCTTTTTGTAGACATTCTTACACTATGGGTTTTAGGTTCAATGACCCCCTTGTATTCTGCAGTTTCATTAATGGTAAAGGCGTGAGGGCTGCCTTTTAGCCCTTATATTAAAAAAGAATAAAATAGTTTATGCAATACAAGCGGCACACACATTATTTGAACCGACGTAAATCTGAAAATTCATATCAGATATGAAGCTAAAAGAACATCTTTTTAGGATTTAAGGTGTGTATTCAATGTCCAAGATTCTACTGGGTTGACATTGAGAGTTCAAGACCTAATCGGTGTTAGACCATAACCAAGATTCGGACCGGAAACATATCCAATTTGAAACCCTTTAGATCCGACCCAAATACGTTTCCAGATTCAAAACAAACCTAGATACCTAATTTTAGTTTTTTTCTCTTGCATCAACCTTTATTCAATTTCAAATGGATGTGATTTAAACAACATAACTACTGAATGAAATATGCTCATTGCACTGGAAATAAATAATAACGATTAACCTATTTGCAGTAACACAAGTCTGTGTTATACCTTTTTTATTTATTTATTTTACATAAAAAAAGACTAGAGACGATATAACAACACAAACTACATCACATGAACTACATATGTCTGAGCTCGTTGCTTTCAACTTTGATGCATCACTTGGAGTCTTGGAATTTGTACAAAAGCTCAAGGGAAACATAAATCTTCTTTGTGACATTTATTACTTTATTAGTAACAATCAAAAGTTAAATCTCATGAAAACAGACAAATGAGTTTAAGATTAGTCCAACAGACATTGATACTAAACTCAGATTTACGATAAACATAACGATCAATTCAGACTAGAGCACTAGACATAAGAAAATAACAAACACACTCTCACCTTAGTTTGAATTTGCCTTTCTACATATATGAATGCTTCTCCTTTCCAAAATCTTCTCCTTCAAGTCCAAATTGAAGGATATATGACCGGTTTGATCATGCTTACACTTAAATTCACTAATATGAGAAGCAAGATTTCGAATTCCTTCGTGACCCTCTTCAAAACCGTAAGTATTCCAAACCTTGAAGCGCCAAAGCTTCTTGCAGCCCCGCAAGAGCGTGACAAGACTGTAATGCCCAATGCGGCATTGTTCTAGGGTTAAGTCCACAAGATTTGGCAGCATTGTCACTAGTGTCGATGCGTGTTCAACAACAATGATAGTATCAAAAACATGCAAACTCCGTAAACTCTTGCAGTGAATGCCAATCTGCACCAGAATCTCGCCCAAGTTCTTAGTCACCATATTGCCAAAGTTGTCGTATGGCAACAACGCAGCCTCAAAATAACCACACAACCTCTGTTCAACCATCAAATCCAATTGTCTGCTGATATTGTCCATGTTTCCACCCAAAGTCAAGTCCTCCAGAAACTTCCACTTGACAATCACTTCCGGGAGAATCTGAGAGTGCTTGAAAAGCTCTAAATCGTCAGCAAAATGCATACACCTAATTCCAGGACACGCATCTGCAACATATCTCAATGCTTCTTCTGTGCAAAATGGAGGTAGCTTCAGCTCAACTGCTTTTCCCTTGCTATGATTGACTATCAATTTTATAAAACCGGTGATCGAAAAACGAGTCCTATCAATTTGGAATTCTTCTACAAACTTATCGTAAAAGGGGCCAAAACTCTGGATTTCATCATCATCATTATGAACAGTAGAAAACAAAGGATAGGGCTGGAACTCTGGAAAAGAGAGAAACTTCCAACATAAAGGATTTTGCGTTGTTGCGTACCACGATTTGCATACAAAAGGGAGAGCTAAAACCAGAGACTCCATTCCGACCTTGGCAAACACAGTTGCTAAACAGTCCACTTCTAACTCCTCCCATTTTCGACTGAGAGATTGGTCAGCGTCCTGATTCGAAACGACGCCGTTGATCCTCGGTGGAGATGACAAATCTGACGACAGCTTCATCTCCGTCTCCGGTCTCAACATCGTGATTTTCAAGTGCATAACCCCGGTACCCTAAGCCATAATCTATATATTTTGAGTGTTACTGGGCCGTAACAAATTACCAATATTTGGTCTAGTAACATAGTCTTCTTTTCGTAAATAGAGGTTGTGTGAGTTTTACACGGGCAATGGAACAACAGAATTTGTTACATTCAGTTGTTTATTTGATTAAAAATATTATTAACTTTATCTAAAATGACTAGGTATATATTGCTAAAACGAAACTTATATTTCTCTCGCCTTTTGTTGGTGTCAATTTACAATTCAATAAGACATAGCATATCAATTACAATAGCTGTCATTGCCGGAGCTAACATGGTTGAATCGATAGCTATATTTCATAGCTTTACCCAAATTTATTTAGATAGTACCTTCAACCCTTCGAGATGCTCTTAGAAACAAGTATTTTGACTTGTTTGTATGAAACTACAAGTATCATCGATTAATAAAATTGTTTTGGGCTAATGCAATCATGAAAAAACCTATCAATCTAAGAAATGCATATCCTTCCATGTAAGGTGTGCAGTGTTCAACAAGAAATTTCATGAGGTGAAGGTCATGGTGTTCATGTCTTTATCACCTTGCCTTGTTCAGTTTTTGCATCAACTAGTAATACTAATTTTTGGCTCTAGACTAAAGAAACCAACTGTAACACTTGAAAGTTGAAACATATCAGTAAAATTACATCGGCTCTTAAGAGTTTTAAGACCAAACACAACAAAATGAAAAAACAACCCTCCTTACTCATCTAAGTCCAAAACCCTTGCCATTAGCATCCTACCCTTCCTCCAGATTTGATTCTTTATACCCATGGTTAAGATATTCCTCTTCAACACATTCAACCGGGTAAAATCAGTTACAGCACCCTTGTACCAAAACTCGCTAATATGTGAAGCAAGCTTCAACAATTCTGGATCACACCCCTCAAAACCTTCGCAATACCAAAGATTAAAACAGCAAAGCTTCTTGCATCCCTGCAACAGCATGACAAGATTATCCCGCTCGATGCGAGATTGTCCCAATGTCAAGTCCATAAGCCCCGGCAGCATAGTCACAATTGCCAATGCTTCGGCTTCCCCAACAAGAGTCTCAAAGATATGCAAACTCCTGAAATTCTTGCAGTGAATGCCGACCTGCACAAGGATCTTGTGCAGATTCCCATCGCTGAACTTGTCGAATGCCAGCAGCGCCTCAAAGCTCTTGCTCAAATACTCCACGCTTCCTTCTCCGCTGTATTGCTTCAGAATTTCGCCGCATTTTCCACCCAATGTCAAGTGCTCCAGATACTTCCATTTTCCGATCAGTTCGGAGACAACACGGCAATGCTTGAACAGCACTAAATCATCGCACAAATGCAACATCCTAAGCTCAGGACACGTTTCCGAAACATATCTCAAACCTTCTTCATTACAAAAACCAGGTAACTTTAGAGAAGTGGCTTTCCCATCACTACGTTTGATCACCAATTTTATGAAACCAGTGATGGAGAAACGAGTTCTGTTGATTCGGTACTCGTTTATAAACTTATCATAAAAGGGGCCGAATTTCCGGGTCTCGAAATCGATTTCATGAACAGAAACGAACAGAGGATTGGGTTCAAAGTCCGGGAAAGAGAGAGATTTCCAGCATAAGGGATTGTGAGACGTGGCGTACCATGATTTGCAGACAAAAGGGAGAGCTAGAAGCAGCGACTCCATTCCGACTCTGGCGAACACGTTTGCTAAGCAGTCCACTTCTAAATCCTCCCATCTTCGACTCAGAGGTTGATGGTGGTTGTCTTGGTTCGAAACGACGCGGTTGATCGTCGGTGGAGATGCCAGATCTAACGACCGCTTCATCTTCTTCTCTGGTCTCGACATGGTGATTTTGTAGCTGAAAAACCCCCAGTCCTTCCGCAGAAGTATATCCCAAAGTATTAATTGGGCCCTTCAGATGAAATGTGTGGGCTGTTTGGTAGGTAGGCCCAGAATTTTGAATGAGAAAGGTTCTAACCATTTGAGGAGTCGGGTGTTGTAGAGGTTTCTGTTTGTAATCTTATTTTTTCTTTGTCCTAGAAAAAGCAAAACTTCTACACTATTTTACTGCAAGAAAATATGGTGAAATGTTCACTTGGAAGGCAATTGACCAAGAAAACTATATATCATGAACTACTGAAAGCATATGACGAGTTTAAAGTCCGGAAACAAAGATATTACCAGCATAACGGATCGGAGATCGCTCTAGTACCTTGTCTTGCGTATTGTCCTTTTTTAGAAACGGCTAATTCTCCATCTTCAGGGAAAACTTGAGTCAAGGGCAATCCTTGCTTCTCATCTCTATGCATCAGGTGTATGGTGTTACTTGTAGCATCTCATTGTGAAAATGGTAATTTGCCAAGCAAACACATTATGAGTCTCTCGAATGTGATCCTACAGTATGTAATAATATTATGTCTTATGTATAAATCTAATCTAACCTCAATTTTGTTTATAATTGTGAGATACGCCTTCTACTTATATTAAAAAAATTAGATTTGCCCAAAATTGTAATGGTATTGCGAAGATAGATTCATTGTAAATTGATGAATACACATGACTTCTACCAAATGGCATATAGCACTAGCTAATGGATGCACTCTGCATTGTTGGATGCCTGCAACAAACATTGCTGGAATGAACATCTATTTTCAATCTCATACTCTCATTTCCGCCACCGGACCATTGCACAGTACTTTTATCTCCGGCAAGCAATTCAGCAACAGGGTTTTAGACATTTAGTTGATCCCAACTCTAATCCCACAGTATCCTTGTTGACCCCTGGCTTCCTCTAGGCAAGGTTGCTTCAAGGTTAGTGTTTACGCTTTACCCATATTCATGTGTGCTTCCAAAATGATGCCAAGGTGCAGAGGAAACTGCTGGGCATAATTGCATCAGATTATTGCTGGTGATCAAGAAATGGGACCTGAGTACCTGACAACCTACAAGGGTAAAACGGGAAAGCCGATCACTCCCCCCATGCACAATGCCATTTAGTCCTTTTTGTTCAAACCGCGACAAGACCTGGTTTGAGTAACCTCGTCCTCATATTTCTGAAGCTTTCCATCATGAACCATGGACCATTCACCAGTCAGTACACTGTCATTGCCAGAATCGGAATCCGTGAGGTTACAGAAAACCACAAAAGCCCCAGACTCAAACATCACAGGTTCCTTTGTCCACCGCACGATGTGATCAATCAACGGCCGAGCTGGATCACTGTCACCTCACCTGAACCTCCCACGTGATTGCATTCAACGTTTTACCGGTTGGCTTTCTCTTTTTCAGTACCTGCGAGGGGCGTTTTTGGAAATGCAAGTCCGGAGTTAGGAGATCATCAAAGACCATCAATACTGATAGGTCATAGGTGAGTAGTCGGAATTGATTGAATGATTGATTAGGCCTCACGCAAACCGAAAGGGAGTAAAGATGAAACAGATGAAGCCGACCTACTCATCAAGCATGAGCTGGCTACGTTGCTTGTGCCAAAGACATTGCAAAGAGATTAGCAATAAGTTAACCAAAAGCAAATCTGATTAGGGTTTTTCATAAGGCAAGGTATGAGTTGGGACGCAGGTAAGATTCAAGCATGTTACTTCTGTTTTTTCTTGTCAGAAGTGAGATAACAAACCACCTTATTCCGTTAACAAGTTAGTAACACACTCGTTCAGTCAATACAGTGTCCACAAGAGTATCACAACAATGTCAGATTAATCTCCTGTCACTTGCGCACAAACCTCTTAAACCTGTTGGTTACAAACTGATTAGAGTCAAAACTGGAACATAGAGACGAGAGTTCCGTATAAAGCAGCTGAACCAGTCATCACCCCTTGATGGTTAATCATAACCACTTGCATTACTAGTTGTGTAGCTGATGGAATCAGTCTAACAAAAATGACCTTGATGTATTGTCGATGGAGAATAAGCACAATTTTTGAGGAATTGAGCTCTCCAAGATCATAAATATTGACCAGATATTTTGAACCATCCTGCATACCATACAATAAAAAGGTAAAAAAATGATATACCATCTCATAAGTGTAATGACCAATTTACCGTTAATAAAAGCAATCATAATTTATTTATTTCACAATTTACCCCTAGTAATGTTATCATTTCATCTCAATTATGAAAGGTGAACAAAGAGAATGACCAGGCGACACCAAGTTTAGAGTGACAGCAGCTAAAACCCCTCGATTCAAGCCTCACCTCTCCCTCCCTCCCTCCCCGTCCGATTTTCCCGGCCATCTCCTCTCCGACTAACCCCCCCTCCAATTCTCGACACGTCTCCTCCCCAAACCCAATTTCCATATTTCCTTTACCACCCCCTCCCCTCAATCTCTTTTCTTTTTTCTTTTTCCCCTGAAAACTTTTCCTTTTCCTTTTACCAATTTCCCGATCCGGTTAATCTAAATTCGTCACAAGTAAACCAGGCCAAGAAAGATATCTCCGATCCTGCATTGTGTTTTTGTAATCGGAGCACGGCTTCCGAGACGATAAAGCTTGCCTTGTCCGCATTATCACCGAGCCAGAGGTCTGCCTCCTCCTGCTTTTTTGTTTCTATTAAGATTTTGGTGTGTATCTGATTCTGATTGGGATTGGTGCTTTTGATTTTTGGGCGTTATTTGTGGTTAGGTTTGAGGTAGCTGATTGGGATTCGTGATTGATTTCTTGTGTTTTGTTTGTTTCTAGCTCTGGCATTGCTTGCTTTGGGGATCAGAGCTTGGATCGAAGCTCTGTGCCTATTTGGATTCTCTGTGGGCCTCTCTCGCTTCTCCCTCTCTCCGATTAAAGGGCGGTAAGGTTTTCAGAATCTTGTTGCTTTTCGCCTGCGAATGATTGTTTTGTTGTTGTTCTTGTTGTTGCATCTCTTTCGTTTTGGGAGGTGTTGGTGACCTACATTGTCGTTTTTCGCTCTTTTAGCAGGAGCGTGTTTGGTCTCGATTTTGAAATCGGATTGAGTTTTCATGTTTTGTGATTGAAGCGATTTCGATTTAGAGGTTGATTTGTGGAGTGTACTTGTTTATGTTGGATGGAAATGAGGGAAGTGTGTGATTCTCCAATGGCTACATTGGAGGATTATATATGAGCGGTGATCATCTGTTGCTCTCATCACCGGATTCTCCATCAGCGCCGCTTGTGCAGCCCTCTACTCTAGCCGAGAGACTCGAGCAGCTCTTGCCTGATGGTTCCAGTTCTCCTTCCATTCTTGATAGCAACGATGATGGTCAAGCTGAATTGTTGTTGGTGAGGGAATACATTGCTGATTCTGACTGTGGTGAGAGACCGGGGAAGCAGATTTTTCCGGTAGGGCCGGAGTCTCGGCCGCAGTTCCCTTTGGAATACCCCACGCGGCATAAAAAACGCCAGGCGTCGTGGGGTACAATGGAACTGCACAGTATCAATGGTAATTCAGCGTCCCATGATGTTCTCCAGGCTCCATCTGGGGTTCAGGAAAAGGCAAACAAGTGTCACCCGGATATCCTCCTACATGAAGACCCAAGGTTGATCTATATTGATGATCCGAAGAGAACAAACGACAAGAATGAGTTCACTGGCAATGAGATTCGCACTAGCCAGTACACCTTAATCACATTTTTGCCCAAGAATGTTTTCATTCAGTTTCACCGGGTTGCTTATTTGTATTTTCTAGTTATTGCTGTTCTCAATCAGCTTCCGCCTCTTGCTGTCTTTGGGAGAACGGCATCTCTTTTCCCCCTCCTGTTTGTGCTATGTGTCACGGCTATAAAAGATGGCTATGAGGATTGGCGAAGACATAGATCAGACAACTATGAGAACAACCGGGAGTCTTTGGTCCTTCAGTCTGGCCAATTTCAAGTAAAGAAATGGAAAAATATTCAAGTGGGTGAGGTTCTGAAGATCTGTGCTGATGATACAATTCCTTGTGATATGGTTATGTTAGGAACAAGTGACCCTAGTGGAATTGCCTACATTCAGACAATGAATCTGGATGGCGAGTCAAACCTCAAAACAAGGTTTGCACGCCAGGAAACATCTTCAGCTGTAGCTGAAGGGTGTACAATTATGGGGATCATCAGGTGCGAACAACCTAATCGGAATATCTATGAGTTTACAGCCAACATGGAGTTTAATGGACATACATTTCCCCTGACACAGTCAAATATAGTTTTGCGTGGTTGCCAGCTGAAGAACACGGAGTGGATAATTGGTGTTGTGGTATATGCTGGACAGGAAACAAAGGCAATGTTGAATAGTGCAGCTTCTCCTCCCAAGAGAAGCAAAGTTGAACGCTACATGAACAGAGAAACCCTGTCGTTGTCGATTTTCCTTTTTGTCATGTGTTCAGTTGTGGCTGCTGGCATGGGCACTTGGTTAATACGCCATAAACATCAGCTTGACACATTGCCTTATTACCGGAAACGATTCTTCACTAATTGGGGGAAGCTCAATGGGAAAACCTATAGGTATTATGGGATACCTATGGAGATTCTTTTCTCCTTTTTGAGTTCTGTCATAGTGTTTCAGATAATGATACCGATCTCTCTGTATATTACTGTGGAGTTGGTTCGTTTGGGCCAGTCATATTTCATGATTGAAGACAGGCATATGTTCGACTGTAACTCTGGAGCAAGGTTCCAGTGCAGATCCTTCAATATCAATGAGGATCTGGGTCAAATACGATATATATTTTCAGACAAAACAGGGACACTTACTGAAAATAAGATGGAATTCCGCAGAGCAAGCATATATGGGAGGGATTACGGGAGCCGTGTGCTTGTGGCTGATCAGTTGCAGGAAGAGAATGATACAGGTATTATGGCAGTCTTGTTCCTGCTCTGCTTTCTTTGAAGCTTTCATTGTCTCTGTTATAGATGATATTGTAGTGCTTGCATGTAATGTTACCAATATTCATATTCAATATGTCTCATTTGTATGATTTGTGGCAGGAGGAGGTGTAGCTAGAAAGAGATGGAAGCTAAAATCTGAAGTTGCTGTCGATTCTGAGCTAATGGAGTTGTTGCACAAAGACTTGAGTGAAGATGAGAGGATTGCTGCACATGAGTTTTTCCTTACATTGGCAGCTTGTAATACTGTGGTTCCTATTGTCAGTACTGGTACATCTTCCAGTTGTGCTAAAGGTGATTTGGATGTTGATTCTATTGATTATCAGGGGGAATCCCCAGATGAGCAAGCACTAGTTGCTGCAGCATCTGGTTATAGATATACTCTCTTTGAGCGCACATCAGGGCATATTGCAATTGATGTCAATGGTGAGAAACTAAGGTAGAAAGTCACTCACTTCTACTTCTATTTTTTTTGCTTTTGCGACTGCAACTAGCTAGCCATCTGCATCCTTGATTCATTTCATGGATGACTTGCTAGAGTAATAATGCATCATACTGCTGTGCTCTTCTAATATTGACTTCTATTTTATATTTGTGTAATTAGGTTGGATGTATTGGGTCTGCATGAATTTGACAGTGTTCGAAAACGTATGTCCGTTGTTATCAGATTTCCAAACAATACTATAAAGGTGTTGGTGAAAGGTGCTGATACCTCGATGCTCAGTATACTAGCTAATGATTCTCAAAGAGATGATGAATTGAGACATTCAACTCAGAGGCATCTGAATGAATACTCCTCACAAGGTCTACGTACTCTTGTGGTTGCTGCAAGAGATCTTACAAATGAAGAACTTGAGCAGTGGCAAGGCATGTATGAAGATGCAAGTACCTCATTAAGTGATCGATCCTTAAAACTACGTCAAACAGCAGCTCTTATTGAATCCAACTTAAAGCTACTTGGGGCAACTGCAATTGAGGATAAGCTACAAGATGGTGTGCCAGAAGCTATTGAGTCCCTCAGGCAAGCAGGAATTAAGGTCTGGGTTCTGACTGGAGATAAGCAAGAGACAGCTATTTCAATTGGTGTATCATGCAAGCTCTTGACAGCAGATATGCAACAAATTATCATAAATGGAACTTCTGAGGCCGAATGCAGAAATCTTTTGGTCGATGCTATGGAAAAATACGGTGTGCAGTCATCAAATGAAATAAATCAGAGTTTGAGATGCAAAAGCAATGCTGCAAGTGATTATGTGCTACCTGATGAAGTGAAGACGTCCAATGTGCCAAAATGCCATGCAGGGAAGGAAGAAGGAAAAATCAGTGCCCCATTAGCACTCATAATTGATGGGAACAGTTTGGTATACATTTTGGAGAAAGATCTGCAGTCGGAGGCAAGTTCTCATTTCATAACATCAAATAATTAACTGGCAACTTGATATGCCTAGTTCCAGTGCTGCATTTGTTATATGAGTGACTGATTGTTTTTGATCTTAGAGTTCTATCTAACTGCACACTGCACACACAAAATAATGGTTCATACATTTGTGTTTTAGTTGCTAATTTCTTTTTCATTCTACAGCTTTTCGACCTTGCCACTTCCTGTAGTGTTGTTGTATGCTGTCGTGTTGCACCATTGCAGAAAGCTGGAATTGTTGATCTTGTCAAGACCCGTACTGATGATATGACACTGGCTATAGGTGATGGTGAGTCGTTATTTTATTATCCTGTTGTTTTAGCAGGAGTGGAATCCATATTGGTTGCCTTATTTTTCTCATGCAATCCTGCAAGTGAAGCTGCTAGACGCTTGAGTTTACTGTTTTAATATGTATATGCAATCTGTCGTCTTAAACTGCACTTCATTGGTCTGAAGTTCTCGCTTTTCTTTTTTCTTGGTTCCTATGTCTGACCACCGGCATGTCATTAGGCGCAAATGATGTTTCAATGATCCAAATGGCAGATGTTGGTGTGGGAATTTGCGGTCAGGAGGGGCGTCAAGCTGTGATGGCATCAGATTTTGCTATGGGGCAGTTTCGGTTTTTAAAAAGATTGCTTCTGGTGCATGGACACTGGAATTATCAGCGTATTGGTTATTTGGTTATTTACAACTTCTACCGCAATGCAGTGTTTGTGCTGATGCTATTTTGGTATGTTTTCTTTGGTTATTAGGGTAGTTTACTGGAACTGTTCTGCATGTGTCTCATCTCATTTTAAATCCTTTCTGATTAAGTGAATCATTTGTGTGATCAAACTTTTTTGAGGTCAGATACTTAAATATCAAATATAATTGGCGGTGAAAGCCAGTTATAAGTTCTCAAAATTGATAAGCTTTTGTAATTTTCTGCAGGTATATATTGTCCACATCATTTTCAACAACTTCTGCTTTGACAGATTATAGTAGTGTTTTCTATTCTCTTATATATACTTCTGTCCCTACAATTGTTGTTGGGGTACTGGACAAAGATCTGAGCCACAGGACATTATTACAATACCCAAAATTGTATGGTTCTGGCCATAGACAGGAAGCATATAATGTACCTCTTTTCTGGATAACAATGCTTGACACCCTATGGCAGAGTCTTGTTCTCTTTTATGTACCCCTGTTCACCTATAAGGAGAGCACCATTGATATATGGAGCATGGGCAGTCTGTGGACCATATCAGTAGTTATCCTTGTTAATGTACATTTGGCAATGGACATTCATCGGTGGGTATTTATCACTCATCTTGCAGTATGGGGATCAATAATCATCACATATGCCTGTGTGGTGATATTGGATTCGATACCTGTTTTTCCCAATTACTGGTTAGCTTCCTTGGCTTCAGCTGTTCCTTGTTCTGTTTGAAAACTTATGAATGTTTTAATACATCAGCTGATATACAATTTTCACTCTTTTCTTTTGGTGGACAGGACTATATACCATTTGGCATGTTCTCCTACCTACTGGATCACCATTTTGCTTATAATAGTTGTAGCCTTGCTCCCTCGTTTTGTGTACAAAGTCGTGCATCATATTTTTTGGGCCTCAGATATCCAGATAGCTAGAGAAGCTGAGATGTTACGTAGGAAACGTAAGCATTTGGGCTCAGAGAAAGATGAAGATTCAAGTTAAACACGTATATATGTCCCTCTGTTAGACAAATTCACATTCTGAGATGGCTTTTCTCATCTTGACCACAATACGGCTTTCCAGTGGAGTGCGGTTGTAAAACTTTAAAGGTGGGTTCTTCTTTCCCTTTTGTTATTCTTTTTAATTTCTCTGTTGAGTTTGTCTTAGACTTTGGTCATGCTGTTGACAAAGGTGTTCATAATATTCTGGGTACATGAGCAGAAAATAAGTATGAAATAGTAACACAGGTTTCATTGTTTTCTAGTGGTTATCAATAGAATAACTTGGTGTATGGGTATCAGAAATCTTTCTCTGATTGTATAACATGTTGTAGAATCTAAACGCTCCAACTGGTTTCTGTTTAAAATAAGTAAATGTTAAGAACTCGGTTCGACCTCGCACGTTGTTCTGTCAGCTGTAAAACCTGGTATACTTGCTAACACTTTCCAACTAGTCTTATACTATGCCATCCATAGTGATGGATTATCTAAAATGGTTGTAGGTTGTTACTTGTAACTGGAGTGTGTAAGTTGTTACTTGTGAGGTCCTTTCATACTCATTTATTTACTGTTTAAGTTACTGGAATCCTAGTTGATAATTGCTTCTGCGTGGCAGATAAATTGCATGAGCATGGCAGCGTATAAAGCAGAGTATTAGCATTTGACAGCAAAAGGGAGTGCAGTTGCATGTTCATAAGAGGAAATGGTGAATCTTCTAGGCCCAAATGCATGCGTGGATAAGCCCTGTCGGGGAGGAAATTAAGGTGAAGAAGAAAACCTGAAATCTAATGTTTTCGATACTTGGGTCTCACAGATTGGGGGTGTCTTTAACCATGATGCAAGTTCATATAGAGTGGAAACATAAAATCGGGGAGTTTAAGGATAGAACAGAGCTTAGTGTATAGTAGGTTTGTGTAAAAATCGTGTCTACCAATTTTCTCTTGCACATTGAAATATATATACAAGAGAAATACAAGTTGCTTGCCCTTCATCTCATTCTGTCTTTT
The DNA here is from genome assembly GCF_000184155.1 of Fragaria vesca subsp. vesca. Classification (NCBI taxonomy): domain Eukaryota; kingdom Viridiplantae; phylum Streptophyta; class Magnoliopsida; order Rosales; family Rosaceae; genus Fragaria; species Fragaria vesca. The sequence goes on from NC_020496.1 coordinate 6,539,246, forward strand.
AGTATCTTCTTAAACAAAACTGTGCAGAAAACTTCACTTTTAGCTAATGATGCGGCAATTGCCAAGTGATATGCCAATACTTGAAAATCAGAAAGGGTCTGCTATGAGTTACGTAGATATTGTCATATGTGATGTCCTTTCATCCCTATTTTTCTTTTCTGTAGTTTGAACTGAGGCTCCAAATACTATCGAAGTTATTAGGTGTCTTCTGGTCACCAAGGTCTTCTCATCAGTGGTGACTTCTTTTGAGCTGAAAGCATACATTCGATTATTTTAGCAGTTGAAAAACCGAAAAGAATCATATAAATGGTTAGAGTATGATCTTACAGAAGGCCCATTCAGGATTAAAGGCCTAAAAATGACATTCATCATTGTTTCTGAAACATGAAGCATCATAAAACTGCAATTTGTGGAACAAATAATCTCTAGTAAACGATACATGATAATCTTTAGTAGATTTTGCAGAACGGTTATGGAGGTAAAAGGTGAATTTGACGTGATGCATGGTAATAGTTATTTCCAGCACGACCGCAGGGGCAAATAAAAGTTGCGTTATTTACGTTAAGGGAATCAGTGGCTTGGTCAGTTAAGATGCTTACAAACAACTTTCCAGTCATGAGTTCAAACCTCACAGACATATGTAGGGTGCGTGAGTTATTAATAAATTAAAAAAAAATGTGAAGGGAAGTGAAATTTGAACTCATTTTTACAGTCCACACTTCCCTTTCAAGTAACTTAAACTTCGTTTCTGGTAGCAAGTATATTGGCCTTTTATTAATAGATCAACTAACAAACGAAAAGGTGAGTGTGGATTTTTTTTATTTTGATGGAAGGGCCCTTACGGCGAATTTCATTAATCAGAAGCCAGAATGATGCGGATGCATTCATTTTTTTGTCAAACGTTTGGGCAAGTTAAAGACTTGGCATGCTAGTACCATTCATTACAAATCCCGTTCACTTATTTCTATAAGAAAAAGCAAACCTAATTGAGGATTGTAAAATGATAACAGTGGATTTTTCACTGCACTACTATCCTGAATAGCCTATTTAGGCATGACTCTCGTAAATAGCCTATGGAACCACCAAATTAGCATATAAAGATCTAAACAGGGAGTGTGAATCACTCATCCCGACCACCAACCTGATCGACCTCGATCGAAACCCTAGCTGAGAATCCTCCGCCCAAACAAGTTCATGTTTCGAAGAAAGCTAGCAAGGGTTTCAAGACATGAGGTAAGGCCAAACATGAGGTAATGTAACGGAGGTCCTTCAGAAACAAGGTGATGTATGATATGGATGTAGTGCTGATGTGTACGTACGTAGAATTGAATATAATCTTGTACGTACCGTCGGAAAGTATGTCATGGATGACCTCTAAAAGCCTAGTTATTATTGTCTGATCACACGGCGATAAGCTGCATCAGAATTTTACAAGTTATACATAATATTTAAAAACCTTAGATTCCAAGCTTCCAGAGGGGCGGCTGGACCCAAAAGAACAAGACATGGTTAAAAATTATAAATCCCCACAAATCCAGAACTGATCTTTGTTATTGGTTTGGAAATCCACAATAATTTAATTTTCTTCTTTCTTTAGGTTTGGGAATGCTTTGGTTGTTGACACCGAGTAAAGGGGCGCCCCTCTCCAAGTAAACCCTAATCAGCGCGTGATGATTAGCAAAAGCAGATGTCATTCACCATTGCTGTGATGCCATCAAAGATGACCATGACCTAGCCTTCTGGTCCTCATTACACTCTTTCTTGCGTTGCACTAAAAGATGATGACCTGTACGTCTTCCTCGTCTGATATAAAAGGGTATCTGACAGACTAAAGAGTCTTCACATATCACACCTAAAACATAAATTAAGCTAATCATATATACATGGAGTGTACTTGGCCAGCTTCACGGAAACTTCAGGAAAAGGTAAAGGAAGAGCTGCTCCGAGGGCATGAACTTGCGAATCAGCTTCGCTTGGTAGTCGGTAATGGTGATGGTGGATTATTGGCCAAAGGTTTTGTTAAGAAGATCGGGTGCTCGTTCACGAGTTGCCTTTCCCTCTTAACTGGGAATCATGAGTCTAAGGGGGAGTATATTCAAGTCAGTACAGGTCGTAGTACTTTTGCTCTTCCTACTATAGTAGAATCATCATCCAGCTGGGATGCTCTCAAGACGATCAAGAGTAGGGAAACGTTTACGGATAGTGGTAGTTCTTCCAAGAAAAGGTAATATATCAAACAAATTTTCTCATACTCGCTCATCGAATCAGGGTTTGATTTTGTTTTTTCTTTCTTTCTTGATCTGAAAATTTGATTAACTGATTGTTCAAAGGCTAGATATTCAAATACATCAGGAGTCTAGTTGTAGAAATCTTGTATTTTCATTTATATCTAGCTAGGTATATATGCTATTCTTAGATTTTGATTCATGTGGCACGTAGTACGTACTTGTAAATTTGTAATAGACGAGTTCAATACATCGACGAAGCACGTATATTTTAGCATTTTCGACTCAAGGTAAGGGAGGGGAGTTGTGAAAGAAAAACTTGCTTTTTTCTGTTTATAGGTTAAGTTGTTAAAATATGTTAAAGGCTGATCATGGCAGCTTAATATACTGTAAATCACTTGCAGGAAAACTTCACACTCATGGAGTAGAGACGCTCCTGATTTCATTGATGATGGTCATGCATGGAGAAAGTACGGACAGAAACAGATCCTTAATGCCAGGCACCCAAGGTATGCATATTCAACCCAAAAGTACGGACATGCATCATATCTATAATGCTTCTATTCCATTAGTTTCCTATTTTAATTTTACTTTACATATATTTATATCCAGGAGCTACTTCAGGTGCAGTCATAAGTATGAACAAGGTTGCAAGGCGACCAAGCAGGTGCAGAAAGTTGAAGATGATCCGTCGTTGTTTCGGACTACATATTTCGGAAATCACACATGCAATCATAGCTTACTCAAATCTCCTGAACTCATCCTTGATAACGTAATCGGTGGTAGTCCCATAGAAGAGTCTAATTCCATGTTTACGATCACATTTGAGAACAACAACTTACCTTACGAACTAGAACACCCCTTTTTCTCATCCAACACATCAATCGAAAGAGAGATCATTAAATCTAATCATGTGGTGAGCAGCCATTCATCATCACTATCTTTTGATTATCTTGTGCAACGAGATCAACCGATGCTGTTCGAGTCATCTGAGCCGGCCAGCAGCAGGTTGCCAGCAATGATGGAATACTTTGCGCAAGAAATTTTGCCAATGCTTTGATGAGTACCTATATGTCTTGCACTACTACCAACTGTTTTGTATTATTCTGTGTGTGAAGTCATTAATCATGTGATTCATGTCTTTCAATTTCTTCGAAATGTACCGGTTACTTCTTTTTGGCCCAAACTGGCAAAAACTAGTGGAATGCCTCGTATAAGTTCTAGTTGGGTCACCTGTTTGTGACGTTTGTCTGAACTTGGGATTATAATGGCCGATCGATCGAGTAGAATTTGAAATTTTAGGATAGGGATATTTTAGTTAGTACGTATTACATGAGACGTGTGTATCAAATACTGTGTAAAAGGCAGAGTTTTTCATATATATTCAGATTGTTAACAGTAAGATGATTTACTAATAGTTCTCCTCCTTAGATGACAGGAAGAAAATTGATTTCCTGCTTCGATCTTGTACGTAATAATCCAGTCTTTCAACATAAACTGCTTAAACAAACCGGTATATAGTATTGAAAGAATTGAAAGAAGAATAATCTTCAGTTCCTCACACTGTCATTCGCACTCTAGCAATAGAACATTCAGTTATTTCTTCTGTAATTTGACCTATTAAACAGAGTTTGACACATAAAACATGAATAGATACTCACTAGAGATCGAGAAGGAGAAGAGAAAAGTATCAAACATAGCGTAGGATTCAGTTATTTCTAAGAAATTAGAAGCCCTAGGCAGACTCATTTTCTTTTTCTTTCTCTGTGTTGATTGTATTTTCTACCCATCAGTAGTGTCGATCTTCTGGTTATAAATTTGTGATGCATTTTATAAACAACTATACTAAGAGCCATCAAAACTTTTCTCTTTTCCTTTCGTCACGAGTGATGTAGCAAACATCTAGCTACTTAGTCTTACTTAAGATGGGTCAGATTAAGGATAGATGGAGCACATATGAATCGAAGTAGGGTTAAATTGTTCTGCTGTCCTTGTCATTTCAACTTCATTTCCAAATATCTTGATGGTGTTGCTCGAAAGGAATAATAATCTATCCCAGGTCCAAAGGACTATCAACTACTAAAGCCTAAAGCTCAGATATATAAAATCTCTCACTAAACTCGCAGACACGGCATTACTGGATCATCTCGTGCATTGGCCAAAACCATTAATTATACCCTCTTCCTTCGACCAAAACTACTCGTTCATTCTTCTTGACATGATGAAACAATTCAAGACTCCATGTAATTTTGCATCTTGATCTCGAACAACAAACGAGCATCACAACGCGATCTGCAAGCAGCTAGTCCAATTTCTAATGTTCCATATGTGACAAAACCGCATATGTTCTTAGATTTCCCTCCCTGCAATTGCCAACTTCAACTTAAACTATCCTCCTCCCAGTCCCACACAGCCACACTCTATGGTGTGTAAAACCAAGAAAACTAAGCTTCCATTTCTCTCTTTTCTTTTCATTCCCCTCAAGAACGCAATCTGCAGAACTAGATTACTAGTGTTGACCCTTCAATATATGTTACATACGTGCTGTACAGCTCCTCGATCTGAACTAGATTACTGAAATAAGAAAACAAGATTAGTTGATTAATTACTCTCCTAACTAACACAAGGTGTTGACTGGCCGGGCACTTCCCTCTTAGGTCATGCATGAAGCAAGCTGCTACACAAGGTTTGGTCATGCTGATCGACTCTGAAAACCCTCGATTGGGTTACGTCGTCGTCTGGATATATTCCTCCCAACTTATTAATTATGCTTAACAAAGAGACGCTTAACAACTAGGCAATAAACTAATCATCATTATTGTTTCTAGTTGATATTGATTTTAGCCCTTATCTTGTGGTTATGTATAAAAATAAAAATAAAACTTGTTTTAAAATTGGGCCAATTACATATAAGTCCACTTTGAGACATTTTTTCCTACATAGATCCACCCCAACATTTTTACTCACATAAATGCACCCAAGTCTAAATAAGGTTGAAGTTCAACGTAATTACAGACTGCCATCTAACAAAAAAAATTAGATTTTCTCTTTTATATTTACAAGAATGCCACTAGTATAAAAAGTCAACAACCACTCTCATTTCGGAATAGTCTCCTGCCGACCTTCGGCGAGGTTTCCGGCCGACCTACGACTATGACAAAAATTACTACTATCGGCCAGCTAGAAAAGCTACTACCACCGCCTACAAAAGCTACTACTGTGAGGTTTCCGATGAACACAAAAGCTACTACCACCAGCCACAAAAACTACTATCACAAGCCACAAAAGCTACTACTGTGAGGTTTCTGACGAACACAAAAACTACTACCACTAGCTACAAAATTAGCTACTACCACCGCCTACAAAAGCTACTACCACCGCCTATAAAAGCTACTATTGTGAGGTTTCCGACGAACACAAAAACTACTACCACCAGCTACAAAAGCTACTACCATCGCCTACAAAAGCTACTACTATGAGGTTTTCGACGAATACAAAAACTACTACCACCAGCCACAAAAGCTACTACCACCGCCTACAAAACTACTGTGAGATTTTCGACGAACACAAAAACTACTACCAACAGCCACAAAAGCTACTACCACCGGCAAACTATTTGTTTACTCTTTCTCAAAACCAAGGAATGAAACTCTGGCCAAATTACACTATCATGTAATCAGAACAGTCACCTCCAATCGGAGCTCCGGAGATCTACAAGTCGTCGGCTAGATCTGGTATTTCTCAATCGGTGACCTCTGAGTTAGGTGAATCGGTGACGACGTCGTTGGAGATCGTCGGAAACAAACTCTGCTCCACTCTCCTCGCTCCTCCACGACCTCTTACTCAACACCTTATCCTCTGACGCCGACCGAATCTGCCTTCTCGATTCGGAATCCAGGCCGTGTCGTCAAGGAGCGCAGCGACGGTCGTCGTCGAGGAGCGCCATGTCGGTCGTCTTCGTTGTGGCAGCGGCATCGGCCATCGAAGAATGGAGAGAGAGCGGAGAGAGAGAAGCGAGAGAAAGAGAGAATGAACGAGAGAGAAACTTTGACCAAAAAAAAATTGTCTAGAGAGAAAAACTGGATTGGTAAAAAGAGTGAGGAGAGGGTATTTTAGGTAGAACAAAAAATAAATTGATGGGCTTGGACTGAAAAAGTGGACCGGTATGGACAAAAATATCAGGGTGGACTTATAAAGGATAAGATGTTAAAAAAGAGACTTCTGTGAAATTTTCTATTTAAAATTAAGGTTTAGGCTTGACGATGATAATCTGCTCTGGCCTCTGGGCACCCAGCAATGCCCAGAATGGGAGGGGAATGGTAGAAAGGACTTGCATGACCTGGCATGGATCGACAAGGCATGTGATTCCATTAGCTAGCTTCATCATCCCAAACATATATATAGCATTGGATAAATCACATATATCCATTCAATAGAGGGTACTGCATGCTGTTCATTTCTGATCTTTTATTCCTTAATTATATGAAGAGAGCATGTTAGGTAAGTAGTTCTTTTAAGTATTAAGAGATACTCTTTTTCCCTAAACTCGATTTGATCGATGCAACCCCTCAAGCCAGGAGTGGTTATATAATTAATCATTTATCTGTAAGCTGCAGTAAGCACTCGAGGTGCATGTGTGCTGTGTAGATCCGGTTAAACTAATTTACGAGAGTTGTACGAGATTGGCTCATGAAAAGAAACGTAATGAAACAAACTCGACCTTGATAGATGAAATGAATAAGTTAAAGTTAAATTTGTATCAGGAAAACATCGATCCTAGAATCCATGCTGAACTAGTATAAACAAAAGAAGAAGATAAAGTATCAAACATATACACAAGCACATACTGCCAATGATTTGATGAGGTTCGGTCCAGATTAACATATTACCTGAACAGATAAAACTTAACTTAAGAAAATTTCCAAAAAAAGAAAAAAAAATCATATATAATCTACTTTGTGCCTAAACCCCTACCATAATCTAGCACATTCATCGAATCTTCTTTTAATTTTCAGTCTTTAGGGTCTTGTAATTAACGCACATCTATTTCAATTCTTTCATATGCTAGTAAACGTAACTCAAGCTAGATGTTTAGATCATGCACTTTGATTCCTATATCATATATGTTAGTAAACGAATAAAATATTTACCACGTTATCTTTCTCTTTTATTCTAAGTAAGTGCTGTGTGTCCAAATTAAATGTGGTAAAATTGTGGTATAAAATATGAATCTCAATATTGGATCTACCTTTCATCAATTTACTTCATGAGAGATTATTGCAAGCTGCAGTGTCCTCCAATTGATGGTTGGATAATGGATATATACACGTTGAGAGAGTTGAAAGATAATTCCGTTGAACAAGGACCTTGAACATGCAACTACCAACCGATTGTCGTCTTATTGATAGCCAAATCACCCCTAACCTTGCCTCTACATCTCCCCTTGAAACCACATAATTCCCCATATAGGTTATTATTATTGTCAACTTGGGGTACCAATAGCATTAACTAGTATTTGTCTGATCTGATATATGGATTACTAATAGTTTAGACTTTAGAATTAGGATAGTATATAGATTTCACAACAACTTGAAATTGAAAATAGAAAAAATTAAACTTAAACTATTAGATAGAATTGAAAATCATATTCGGATGACGAACAGGCCAACAGTGACATAATCGGATGACATCATCCTGCCTTGTCACAAAATGCGGTAAATTGTGTAGGATCATCTAGCCATTGGTGTACTACAAACGCGCCAGATTGTGTGGGGTCAAGATGAACCCTCCCCTCCAGCTTCCGGTCATCTTCCTTCAAAACCTCTCGACTCTATAAAATGGGTTGTGTTATTAACACACCCTTTTCCTCTATTCACACACCCCTTTCTATTTCTTCATTATTTTAATTCTATTTTTTATACACACTTCCCAATCTACCCCTCTAATTCTCTATTGACACACCCCTTTCTATATCTATGTTTTATTTTTTTTCAGCAAAGGAAGGACATTTCTGTGTACTCAATTTTTGTCCTGTATACATCACTTTGCCTATATAACAAAGGGAGGAGACAATTAATTGCAGAAACTCAGAGAACTTGTCTATGAGATAAGAATCATCTATATGAGCAAATGATCAATTACTTTCCTTTACAACTTGGTAAAACTCTAGTATGAAACTTGCAATCTTAACAGCATCTTAAATAATCATGGTACTGATTACAAATAACAGAGTTGAGTTTACAAAAATAAAATATAGATACATCAGAAATATATCAGCACTTAGACTACAACTTGCATCAAAAGAGAATATAATAGCACTTCAGACTATTGTTGTCAATGTTAGTCTGCAACCAAACAAAAATAGGTGCATCCAATGTTCACAAATACCAAAGTTACGAATCTGCAACCAAACAAAAATAGAAAGAGCAGTGTTAGTCTTTTTTATGGAGAGCACAATGATCAAAAGGGCACAATGCAAAGTCTTATAATGAACATCAGTAATCACATAAACTTTCTTGATTGTTTCATCCTCACTCAAAAATCAAACTTCTAAATCTAAGAGTATCTAAAAAGCTAAAAGGATTAAGGGAAGGATTAAGGATAATCAAAAACTTACATTAATAACTTCACTAGGTAGAAGTTGTAGGACCAAATGAAGGCATGGTAGCATTGTCTTTACGTAGTGAACAAGTTCGAGCATTATGACCACCACGATGACAAAGACCACAGCCTTGAGACTTTCCTTCCATTATCTCAAAAGCTGAAGGATCACGCTTTGTGGAGCTAGATTTTTTGTTTTTTGATCCTAATGGACGACCTTTATGAGGTTGAACATTAGGCTCCAATAGTAACGGAACAGAAGCACCAACAAACTGAGTTAGGTTTCTTTTGGTAATGTCTTTTTGAGTACGTAAGAGGCATCCTTTCATACTTAAACTTGAATTCAGATAAAAGAACATCTATCTCATCTCAATCATGTAAGCTTGTACCATGATCAAATGATCTTGTATCAATCCTCCACTGTTCATGAATGTTGTTCAACTGCAATGCTTCAAAATTCATCTCCCTAATCATATGTGCACAAGGAAGGCCCATTGTTTTGTAAAACTGACCCTTGCATTGAGATGAAAGTTTGTTGGACTTTGCTAGTTCATATTGCTTATGTAGCTCATCAAGTGCAAATATAGAGATACGAGTAACAAGTTCTTAGAAGAAAGGAATCCTGACTTTATGTGGATGGCGAATCTTTTCACTAGAGAGTCGAGCATTGATCTCATGAAACTGATTTTCAATGGCAAGGCACATTTTGTCCTTTACCTCACCAAGACCTCCACTTGATACTTGAAGATATCTCTTTAGAATTGAATGTGCACCCTCACCTCTTGAAGTAGCACGATTACCAAAGTGTGCAACTTGACATGTCCATGCAGCTACAAATTTTTCTTTTAATGAAAGCCAAGTGCCTTTGATGTAATTAAGAACAGCTACCTTATGCTTGTACTCAGCTTCAAAATTGGTCCAAGCTTCATGAAAGGATGGTTCATCATGGGAATTGATCAAAGTAATCCACGTAGACATGAAAGCAACCCAATCAGCTTCTTCTGTAAAATGACCCTTACAGTTTGTGGTTATATTTTTCTCAATATGCCACACACAAAATGTTAGCAGTTTTTGGGAAGACAATATTTATAGCATTCATCAATGCCAATTCTCTGTCTATTATAATCACCAAAGGATAAGCCTCAACTCCCAACATTTTGCTAAACATTGTTAGAGCCCATACGTAGTCCTCTTCTTCCTCTTTTTGCATGAAGACAAAACAAGAATAGAAAGATGTATTGAAGCTGGTGACTCCTACAATGTCTAGTAATGGCATCTTGTACTTGTTAGTCTTATATGTACAATCCATCACAAAGACATTCATGTAGCTCTTAGTCAAAGCAATTGAAAGTGGATGGGCAAACATCAAATGAGTCAACCGACCATTTTGATCATACTCAATGTTATAGATGAAACCAGCTTGACCAAGTTCTTCCAATAAGGCTTGGATAACAGTATGACCTGCTAAATTCTCCTTCATAATTCTCTGCTTTTCATTGTAGATGCTTCTGAAAGTAGTATGTATATCTGAATTACTTTGTCGAAGTGAAGACAATATTTGGCGAGGGGTTACCCCAGCCTTACTCATCTCTTTAATTTTCATGATTTCCTCTTTTGAAAACTGACGACAATAAGGATGCCCAGACATATCTCTTGAAGGCTCATGGTTATGTGCTAAGTTTTTTATATCCACCTTCCAAAAACCTTTAGGTTTGTTTCTCCCCACAATTTCAAAAGGGCAATCTATTAGGCGAGATGATGTCTTCCTTTTTCTCTTCTCTAATGGAACCATCCTAGTGTCTCGATACTTACCACCTCTATCACAGCCTATGAACACACACTTCTCAGGTTTTGATCTTTTTATAACAGTTACATACCCTTCCATCAATGCAATTTTATGAACAGCAGCAACAAGGTCTTCTCGACTATCAAAATTTACTTCCAGCAACGAAAGCATATGAGGAATCTGAGTACTTGCAGCCAACAAATAAAGTCCAAATCAATCGAATATCCGCAATAAACCAATAAACAAAGTAGATGAAATCAAAGCGTCAAAGAGTTTGAAATTAGCATTCGACTCAAGTCAAAACCACGAATAGCCAGCAACCCATACGAAAATCAAACTAAGATGAACAAAATGCACAAATAAGACGAACAATTTCAGCTGGAATCTTACCAGGATTGATGGGTTCAGAGGGGCTTGGATGATCACTAAACTCATATTTTTCTTCTATGACTCCATCGCAAATCAGATGTAAAATTGTCTCTAAAGATGGGTCTAAATCTACTTGTTCTGTCATACTTAACTTCAAAGGGTTCAGATCAATGGAAAGAAAGGAGAGAACCCAAAACCCAAAACTGAATTCTGTGTCTGCAGAGAAAAAAGATAATAGAAGAAAAAGAATTAGAGGGGTAGATTGGGAAGTGTGTATAAAAGATAGAATTAAAATAATGAAGAAATAGAAGGGGTTGTGTGAATAGAGGAAAAAGGTGTGTTAATAACACAACCCTATAAAATATCTAAACCTCGAGACTCATATACTGTACGACATCTTCCCTCGAGATGACCAGGAAGGTTGAGGGGTCAAGATGAATATTCCCTCGAGCTTCTAGTCATCTTCCTTGCTCTCTGCAATCCCATATAACATCTTTTCACGTCCATATAAGCTGGAGGACATTAGATTACTCTTGACTCTCTATAAAATCTAAACCACGCTCACTGAGAGACTCATACACCCTACGATACTTAATTTTTCCACATATAAAGATACTAGAAACTCGGAAGCTAGCTCATCGACTATGGAATGGACTTGGCTGGAAAGTGTGTCGTCCAACAGGCAAACGACGATGGAGGAGCTGGTTCAAGGCCGGGAGATGGCTAATCAGCTTCGGGGGGTTCTCAGTAGTGACGTCAGATCGGCGGAGGGTCTTGTGATGAAGATCTTGGGGTCGCTCACCGACACCCTTCTTATCTTGAATGGCAGTCAAGTGGACGCTAAGGAGGAGCTCATTTCTCAGGTTCAAGCCAATAGTAGTACTAGTTCTGTTACTGCTTCTGGTTCTGCTACTGCTGGCCCAGATTCATCGTCTTGGGATTTTGTTCCTGAAGATGCTATGAAGTCGAAGGATTCGAATGAAGAGAGTTGCAAGAGTACCGAAACGTTTAAGGATCGCAGGGGTTCTTACAAGAGAAGGTAATTCAGTAACTAATCAAATACTGGTGAATGAATTATGTTGTTAATACAGATTATTAGTGATAAATTTTTACAGATAAATATAGTTTTTTTTTTTTTTTAACAGGAAAGAATATAGTTGTTTAACTTTGTGTAATATGTGTATTACATATGCTTGATTAGTTGGGGGTGTATAATTAACGTATTTAAACAACATTATTATTTAGTTTTTAACGGTTATTTTTTTTATGGAGCTTGAACGGTTGTTTTATTTTTTATTCAAGTTACGTGTGGTATGTTTTGACAGCTACCAATTTGTTGTCACATTTTATTTTCAATTCAAAAATTACGTAAATGAGTGACCACATCTTCTTACTTTATTAGCTAGATGCCTAGATTATTGTAGTTTCACATAAAATAAAAACAAGAAGATACCATGCATATATATATATATATATATTTTGAGAACTAAAGATACTTGCATATATAATTCTTGGAAAATGATTCTAAGCTTTAATAAGGCCTAAGTTTTTGGCCTTAATCCTATGTGGCATGACATGTCACCTAAGTACATCATAAATATAAAAAATCATGTCATTTCATTCTTAAATGAAAATACAATCTTATCATTCTCAAATCCAATGCTCTAGATTATTTTGTATTTGTTTATAATATATATATATATATATATTCGTCCCAAAAAATTATATAATTCATCCAAAAGGATTCGATACAATGTAACAAAAAAGAAAAAGAAAAAGGATTCGATACAAGTTTTTCTATTTTGTATGTTATGTTTAAAATTCGATGAAGAATATATAGCTATATATATAGGGATATCGTACTTCTAACAATAAAAGTAAAAAAGAATGATGAATTTTGATTCACAAAGATGGAAAGAAAATCGATATCAAAAAAATAAGATGGAAATAAAATGTATGAGTGCGGCTATTAGGACCTCCAAATTTGCTTACTAGATCTCACTCTATTGTGAATTATTAAATGACATATACATCCTCATACACAACGACTATTAAGGACAGTAATAATAGAAAAGGAAATATTATATTTATTCTTTTTAGACTTTCCAATTCAATAATAATTGATTCCATTCTTTATGATTTTCATTTATATCTTTTTGTTTTCCAATTTTTTTTTATTAAAGCATATATATAGTTTATAAATGCTAAAAAATAATCAATACTAATAATGTGACATAAAATTTTGTAAAATTAAACATGTTGAAAGCATATACTTGCAAGGTGCATAAATATTTTTGCAAATCTATTGATTATAGAAAATATATATTTATTTTAAATAATAATTTATTTAAATATAGATTTTCTATAATCGGTATTTTTGCATATACCAGCTGACAGTCCATTGTCACAATATTATTCAAGACTAGAATTAATTAAGTAAATGAGTGACCGCATCTACTTGCTTTATTATCAAGATTTATGTAATTTCACTTCAAACAAAAAACAAAAAGATGCCTCTTACTTCTCCTTTTTACCTTCATGTTACAACTAAGTATAATTGTCACTAATTATTATTCGTTACTTGCAGAAAAACTTCACATTCATGCACCAAAGACACTCTGGATTTAGTGGATGATGGTCACGCATGGAGAAAGTACGGACAAAAGATTATCCTAAATACCACACATCCAAGGTAAATTAACCACTACCAGGACAAACACTTTAGCCGACGAAATTTTAGCTTAATTCGTCGGGAAAAGGTCGTCTGCGATGACTTTAGCCGACGAAAAAAAAAATTTCGTCGGCTATACTCCCACAGTTTAGCCGACGAAAAACATGTCGTCGGTTTTTTTCCCAGACTTTAGCCGACGAAATAATTAATATATTCGTCGGCTAAACCTTAATAAAAAAAATTAAAAAAAATAACTATAGCCGACAAAATATAGTCTATTTCGTCGGCTAACCTTATAAAATAATTTTAAAAAATAACTATAGCCGACGAAATATAGTCTATTTCGTCGGTACTAAAACCTTATAAAAAATTTAAAAAAATAACTATAGCCGACGAAACATGTCATATTTCGTCGGCTAAACCATATAAAAAAATTAAAAAATACTATAGCCAACGAATATAGTATTTAAATATCGTCGGCTAAAGTTGCTGGTTTTTGAAAAAAAAAACTGCAGAAACTTCTGGCCACCTCTAATCACCACCAAAATTTGACAGAATCTTCCTCTCAACATTTCGAACAACTTTCTAGAAGAAGTCAAAGCCAAATTCTAAGCCTAAACAGGTCAATTGAATCAAAATATAAAAATCCCCAATTTTAAACCCTAAAAACTTCAAATCTTCGATTCTCCTCACACACACCGAATCGAGCTACCAAATTCTAGGGGAATGTAGTACTAATCAAACTCAACTTATCCATATATAGAACTCACCAAATGGTGACCTGAGGAAGGAGAAATTCGATTGACACCGAATCCGACCCGGCAGAGTTTTGGAGCTCGATTTATCCCTCACGGCGGCGCCACTCGATGCACAACCTGTCCAGCAATGAAGTAGAGACGACGGCGAAGCTTTTGGGACAAGTGTGGCGGTCTCCGGTGGCTTGACGGCGGAGCTAGGCCTAGAAGAAAATCTTGCAGGCGAAATAGGCTTCTTACCATCCACCTTCGGTAAAACTCCTATATAAAGAATTTTAGCCGACGAAATTATTTTGAAAAGTCGTCGGCTAAACTCTTTTGAAAATTTTGAAAATTTTGGTTGACCGCCAAAAAATTTTGGTTAAAAATTTTGAAAATTTTTTGACTTTAGCCGACGAAATCATATATTTTCGTCGGCTAAAGTCCTTTGAAAATTACCGCCCAAAAATTTTTTACCTTAGCCGACGACTTTTTTAATATCTCGTCGGCTAAAGTCCATAAATTCACGAAAACGCTCATATGTCCCTTTATATTACGTAGTTTGGTCAAACCTTCCACATGAAAAACTTTCACGTAGATGAGACGCAACCGCCTATATAAAAATTTTGAGACATTTACCTTCCGACGATAGGGCTCCCCATAGAGAATAATAACGGTAAATAGGGTTGACCGCTACTATTGGCACCGAGACTTGACTCGATTTACATGATTATTTAACCATAGCCGTATTTCACCATTCTGAACACATCTTATTTCACGAGATTTTTGATAATTTTGCTTCCTATGTAGAGTTGGTTCACAAAGTTGTATAACCTACTAAACAAATTACACAACATTAGTAGACACGTTGTGATTCCGATGACTAAAATTCACAAACCAAAATTCGACCATCAGATATGATCATTATGACGAAAGATGTCTATGGTAAAAAATTCAACTGGATCCGACAACGTTAAGGGCTCGATCGAAACGGTCAACCCTAATCCATCGTCACTTATCACACGAAAACGCTCATATCTCCCTCTATATTACGTAGTTTGGTCAAACCTTCCACACAAAAAACTCTCACATAGATGAGACGCAATTGCCCATATAAAAATTTTGAGACATTTACCTTCCGACGATAGGGCTCCCCATAGGGAATAATAACAGTAAATAGTAGACACGTTGTGATTCCGATGACTAAAATTTATAAACCAAAATTCGACGATCAGATATGATCATTATGACGAAAGATGTCTGTGGTAAAAAATTCAACTGGATTCGACAACGTTAAGGGCTCGATCGAAACGGTTAACTCTAATCGGAAATAAGAAAACTACATTTTGAAGCCCTAAACGGACTCGGATGGCCAAAAAGGCCCATACATCATGGCATTAGCCATGAGTTTGACTCGTAGGGCCGTTACGCTTCCGGAAAGGTATCACAATAGTCAATCAGACACTAAAAACCAAATCTGCAGCATAATGAATAATAAGGGTAAATTGCATTGACCGACACTATTGGCACCGAGATTTTACCGGAATACCGTGATTTTTCAACCGTAGAAGTATTTCACCATTCTGGTCATATCTTATTTCACGACTTTTTTGCGTTTGAAAGTTCTACGTATAGTTTTTTTTTTCCCAGATGAGTTGTTGTTTAGATCTGCAGATATTTAAATACTTTAGCCGACGAAATTATATTTTTCGTCGGCTAAACTTTTAAAAATTTCATCGGCTAAAGTTCACAGACTATAGCCGACGAAAAAAATTATTCAAACGACAAAATTTTAATTTCGTCGGCTAAAGTTGACCATAGCCGACGAAAATTTGAAATTAGCTGACGAAAAAATAAAGCGTCGGCCTGGTTTTTTTATTTTCATCGGCTAAAACCTTTCTTCCGGTAGTGAACATACGAAAATGCTATTGCAATATCAATTTCTTATTACCATCAAAGATACAATGTATGATTTACTCAAAGTAAAGCTTATTAAGCTTTACTCTGTGTACTTGCAGGAACTACTTCAGATGCACTCATAAATTTGATCAAGGCTGCAAAGCAATTAAACACGTCCAAAGGATTAAAGATGAACCCCGACTCTTTCGGACCACATACTATGACAATCACACATGCATCGACTATCTCAGAGCTCCGGAACTAATCTTAGATTGTTCAAGTCGCGAAGACTCTTCCCAGAAAATAATCCGATTCGACACCACCGATAACACTTTGACCTTCAAACAAGAACATCCTTTTTTCTCAGCCTTCACATCGATCAAAAACGAGGGTGTCAAGGAAGAAGAGATGATCAAACCAATTAGTGATCACGATCACGTGACCTACCACAACCAGTCACCGTCGTCGTCTGCTTATCTCATGCCGCCCGGTCTAGGTGTGTTTGAGTCGTCTGGCGGGACCTCCAATGGTTTCTCATCGACTATCGCATACGATCACGATGATGTGATTTCTAGTATGATGGTTGAATATTTCGATAATGAAGTAGATTTTCCATATGAGTTTTGATGAGCATGCACTTTTTTTTCTTTTTTTTTTGTAATTGATGTGTACGAAATGTCACATTTCAGTTGCTTTCATAGTGTAAAATATTCTTCAAAAACATTTGATTGATCATCCCAAAAATGGAAGCATTTTTCTTATTTATGTGGATTCATATTAGAGCTTGCAGCTTAAAGTGAAACTTTTCTCCTAATTGGATAATGTATTAACTTTTTTCTTTTTATTTTTTACTTTTTACAACAAGAAAAAAGATCACGGAAAATGGTTGTTGGGAACTGTTATAATTTGTTTGATCCAATTTTCAAAAGCTAGAGGTAACCGTTTTATTTTAACCATTTGGTTTGGTAAAGTTGACCGAGCTGTCTAATATGGAACTCTTATGTTTAGAGTTCGAGTTCCAACTCTCACCAATTTGTGACAAGCAAGTTTGAGAGGTCTTTAGGTTTATGCACATGTGGTGGGAGATTAGTCTGACTTTGCTGCTCTCATCAATCTCGGTTTGAATACTGACTGGGTAAATGTGTTACTACTGAGGTAGCTGATTGCTGCTACCACACTCCTATCATAAAAACAAAAAACAAAATGAAATAGAACAAAATACCGGTCACCCCTTTATACTTTGAGGGTCTAGAGAGTTTAGTCATCACTTCCTCAATTT
Organism: Fragaria vesca subsp. vesca; assembly: GCF_000184155.1. NCBI lineage: Eukaryota > Viridiplantae > Streptophyta > Magnoliopsida > Rosales > Rosaceae > Fragaria > Fragaria vesca. Next base: position 6,556,809 of record NC_020496.1, read on the forward strand.
CAACATATTACTCCTCGTACTATCATCAAATTCTACACGGTGTGGTCTATTACTAACGTCTATCTCCTTCCAAATTGGCTGTTATTTGGGTGACATGGCAACGTAAGCACGAAATATGGCGCCATGTTAGATTGTAAAGTATTGTGAGTACGTACCTCTAAGTCAAACAGTAACCAAGTTCCTAATCTCTTCAAAAACATTAAAATTTGGAATGAGATGTTAGTAATGAACAACATGTTAAGATGGATAAGGCCTTGTTCGGCCCAGTCCACATTCTTGTGCAGCCCAACAAGCCCAACTATTGTAACCGACCGACTCACTCCACTATAAGTAGCTGCTCTTCGTTCCATCCATGGCATTCAAGCTAAAATCTTTTTGTACAATTACCAAAAATCAATATCAGTATATCTTTTCGTTTTCTATGTGCTACAGTGTTAGCTTCTTCTATTATTGCTTGGTTTCCAAGTTTTTCTATGGTTGATCTTTGATTTTTAGCATGGTATCAGAGCCCATGGCGACCTGACCATCGCTCCTCCTTCATCTCTCCTGCTAAGATTTCGATTCGAGAACCAATGTTCCTCCGTTGCGATTTCGATTCGAAAACCATCACTTCTCCACTGCGATCAATTTCGAAACCCTAATTTTCAAAAGTACCAAATCAAAAACCCAAGAAATAGCCGTAGAACAATTACCAGTCTCTTCGTTAGAAAATCAAAGTCTGTTCAGTTACTAGCTTGAGGAAATTGAAGTTGTTTCTCTTTCATTTTGACTTTTTTGAGTTGGTATAGCTTGCGTTACTTGAAGTTTTGATTTGTGTTCGTAGTTATTTACCTTCAATTTCTAGATTTGATATGGCGACCTCGAATATACTTTCTAACGCAGTCTCTGTTCACCTTGATGATTTAAATTACCCAACTTGGTTATATGTGATATGTATCATTATCTTCGTGGCCGTGGTCTATTTAAATTTATAGATGGGTCATATCTTTGTCCATCACAATTTGTTATTCACAGTGATGGCTCATTCTCTACTAGTAGTGCATATGAACGTTGGCTGGAGCAAGATAGCTCTTTTATCTCTATGATTACCTTTACACTTTCTCATGAGGCTTTTATATTGGTGATTGGTTGTGAAACTTCAATAGTGGTATAGACCACTCTCAAACAACATTATGCTCCAAAATCTGAATTTCATATTATGCGGTTGAAATCTAGGTTGCAGAATATCCTAAAAGGATCAGATTCTATATACAAATATTTGCTACGATTTAAAGATGTCCAAAATTATTTAGCTATTGTTGAGAATAGTGTGTCTAATGAGGAATTGAGAACATTGGTTTTAATTGGTCTTCCTAGTGAATATGCTCATACAAGGCAGATTATAAGAAGCAAGGATTCTATGACCATACAGGAAGTTAGGTGTTTGTTGCTCTCTATTGAGCTTGAGCTTGAGCTTGAAATTGAACACAAGGCACATCATTTATCTCCATTCACTGTTGTCAATGAACATAATGCTATTACTAGTGAGAATGTTTCTTTGTCCTACATGCAGGGTTCTCAATTTGGTGTATCATTATATATTATGCCTTCTGTTACTTCTGGGGCCACACATTATAGTGCTTATGATAAGTCTTCTACTTGTACAAGTCAAGAGAGGCATGCTCCTCCATCAGCTAGCCTTGAGAATCCTCCTATCATATTTGCAGCTAGTAGTTGCCCTCAATATTCTACTCAATTATCTTTTACTTACCATCTGGATGTTTGGCTCAAAGTGGAAGTCTATATAGTAACATTACAAACAATTTGCCTTCACCGTAGCCATTTGGTGTTTTTCACAAGGTGACAAGACATCTTAGTTCCAGAGTTATGGTGCAGTCTTTCTCAGAATATTACTTCTCATCCACATTGTATGAGTAATTGCAATACTTCTAACAATGGAGGATATTCATATAACAATGGAGCTTACAAATGCTATTAGAGAAACCCACAACAACAAGGTGGACCTTGTAGCTCTACTGTTAAATGTCAGATTTGGAAGAAACCAGACCAAACTACAGAAATGTGCAAATACAAAGTGAATAATCAAAATAAAACACTACACCTATTGCCTGCACTGACAATGTACCTTTTCATGAAGCTTGGGTGGTTAACTCTAAGCTACTAATAAGCTGACCTCAGATGCTCAGACTCTCCAAAATTGGTCAGGAGTGGACAACAAGGTTGTTTCTGAAATGGCAGGTTCAATTGTTTCTAAGAGTTCTGCAAGTGAGAACACAACTAATATTCAGGTGGGAGGAACACCTAAAGCTCTGTTTGCATTCATTTGCAATCAACCAAAGCCACACTCTAGTACTACTCAACCAGATAACAGTACTTCTCAGTCACAAGTCGAGCGATCAATTCCCACTCACCCTCATTTGAAGCAAACTCTTCGTAATGAGTTTGAAGCTTTGCCGATACCAGGTACTTGGCTAGCTACCTTTACTCCAAACAGAGATTTTGTGAACTATAAGCAAGCCTCTCATTCTATGAAGCTATGGTGGTCGCTTTTCGTTATTCTCATAACCAAGGAATCTTTACTGAAAACTAGTTCTTGCATCCCAAGCACTAGTTTGAGGGATCCCAAGCACTAGTTTGAGGGGGGATGTTAAGATGGAGAAGTCCTTGTTTAGCCCAATTCACATTCTTGTGCAGCCTAACTAGCCCAACCATTATAACTGACCCACTCACTCCACTATAAGTAGCTGCTCTTCGTTCCATCCATGGCATTCAAGCTGAAATCTTTTTGTACAACTATCAAAAATCAATACCAATATATCTTTTCATTTTCTCTATCTCTTTACTACAGTGCTAGCTTCTTTTATTATTGCTTGCTTTCCAAGTTTTTCTATGGTTGATCTTGATTTTTAGCATAACAGTGTGAGATTTGAAAGTTAAAGAAGTAATATGTTAAAATTGATCAAGAAAGAGAGGAATAAACTATCGAGAAAGGGTTCGAGTCACTCAAACACTCAAAGTATATATAAGAAGTTACCAGTATTTTGTCTAATGAATCGAAATATCAGATAGTGTGTTTTCCTTAATTGGTTTTATTCGTCTAGTTAATTATATTTCATCAGTGAGACTCAAATTGAACTTTATTTCGTCTCTAATTAATTCTATTTCATCAGTATTTGAGAATTTTGGCTCTTTTATTTGTAATAATTTTACTTCAACCTTTTTAATTACCCCCTAACTGCATGCTAACTGTTTTGTAAAGTTTTATGTATTTTGGAACAATTTACATTTTCTTTTTGAAATAATTTTAATTTTCTATTTTGGTTGACAAAAGCTGTTCTATTACTGTCTTACATATAATGAGATTAATAAAAATAAAAACTTTAATTCTATATTGGAGTTGGGCAGAAAATTATGTAGTTTTGAGAAAAAAATGAATTCATATTATTGTAGTTAGCAGTAATCAGTCTGAGCGCCTCTGACCGGTCTTAGAAGTCTTTTCTCTTTTTGTTCCGCAAATTTTGGAACTAGGGTTTCGAGAATTTTTCTCTCTCGTCCGGCTGCGTAGCTACGTTTGTGACGATCTCTGGCCATGCTGACGTCTATCGAGTGTAGCCGGACAGGATCTATGGTTAGCGGTCGGTGGCTGGGCTTGGAGGATGGAGTTGGAGAGGTCGTTTTTAGTCTTTCTCGTGCAAGGTGATGACTGCTTGAAGGTTCGATCAAGCGGCCATGGTTGGGATTTGGTTGGGGCCAGATTGCTAGGCTGAGTCGACGGTTTGCGGTGGTTAAAGGGCCAAGGGTGCACAATGAGTTTTTTGATCGGATAGCCAGTTGGCCGAGATGGATAATGAAGTAGACGACGGGGGATCTGTTTTTGGGGTTTGATGGGTGATGCTTCGACAGAGAAGTAGACGAAGGCGTGGTTCGAGTTCTGTGATGTAGCGATGGCCATGGTGGTATGTGGAGATGTGATGCAGTACGTGGAGGCGTTGAGTCAGGAGAGAAAGCGGCAAATTTGTTCTGATCTGTCCTTCGGCTTGGTAGGCCTTGGGCTTAGGCTATTTGGCAGTTTGGTTTTAGTTTTTTTTTTTTTTTCCGGCTTTATTTTGTTTTAGTTTGGTCGTCCCTCATCTGAGCGAGGGTTGGTTTTTAGGGCTGGCACTTGTTTATCAATACCATGTATCAACAAACTTATAATTAGTAGGCAAAATCCTCCACACCAAAACCAACCGCCGAAGTTTGTATACCGACTTATATAGCCTAGCTCGTAAGTAATCCATGTTGTATAGTCGCCTTTCTATGGAACCACCAAATTAGAATATAATTAAAGATCAAAACAGACCTCGATCGAAACCCTAGCTAAGAATCCTCCGCCCAAACAAGTTCATGTTTCGAAGAAAGCTAGCAAGGGTTTCAAGACAAATGTCAATTGCGACAAATATCCTCAATCCCAACCTCAGAACCCAACTACAAAACCCTAAACCTTCCTCACTGCTATACTAGTTCTCTACTAAAGTACAAATATAACTCCTCCCAAATTAATTTGCTCCATAAAGGCCAAACATGAGGTAATGTAACGGAGGTCCTTCAGAAACAAAGTGTGGAAAAGAATCTGATGTATGGATATGGATGTAGTGCTGATGTGTACGTACGTAGAATTGAATATAATCTTGTACGTACCGTCGGAAAGTATGTCATGGATGACCTCTGAAAGCCTAGTTAATGAAGATATGTAGCATCAGAATTTTACTAGTTATACATAATATTTAAAAACCTTGTATTCCAAGCTTCCAGAGGGGCGGCTGGACCAAAAACAAAGTCCTCTAGCAAAAGAACAAGACATAAATCCAGCACTGATCTTTGTTATTGGTTTGGAAATCCACAAATAATTTTTCTTCTTTCTTTAGGTTTGGGAATGCTTTGGTTGTTGACACCGAGTAAAGCCCCTCTCCAAGTAAACCCTAATCAGTGCGTGATGATTAGCAAAAGCAGATGTCATTCACCATTGCTGTGATGCCATCGAAGATGACCATGACCTAGCCTTCTAGTCCTCACTACTCTTTCTTGCGCTGCACTAAAAGATGATGACCTGTACGGCTTCCTCGTCTGATATAAAAGGGTATCTGACAGACTAAAGAGTCTTCACATATCACACCTAAAACATAAATTAAGCTAATCATATATACATGGAGTGTACTTGGCCAGCTTCACGGAAACTTCAGGAAAAGGTAAAGGAAGAACTGCTCCGAGGGCATGAACTTGCAAATCAGCTTCGCTCGGTAGTCGGTAATAGTGATGGTGGATTGTTGGCCAAAGGTTTTGTTAAGAAGATTGTGTTCTCGTTCACGACTAGCCTTTCCCTCTTAACTGGGAATCATGAGTCTAAGGGGGAGCATATTCAAGTCAGTACTGGTAGTAGTACTTTTGCTCTTCCTACTATAGTAGAATCATCTTCCAGCTGGGATGCTCTCAAGACGATCAAGAGTAGGGAAACGTTTACGGATAGTAGTAGTTCTTCCAAGAAAAGGTAATACATCAAACAAAGTTTCTCATACTCGCTCATCAAATCAAGCTAGCTTACTCAGGATTCAGGAAAGATATTGGGGTTTGATTTTGTTTTTTGTTTTTTTTCTTTCTTGATCTGAAAATTTGATTTACTGATTGTTCAAAGGCTAGATATTCAAATACATCAGGAGTCTAGTTGTAGAAATCTTGTATTTTCATTTATAGCTAGGTATATAAGCGATTGTTAGATTTTGATTCATGTGGCACGTAGTACATACTTGTAAATTTGTAACGGATGAGTTCAATACATCAACAAAGCACGTATATTTTAGCATTTTCGATTCAAAGTAAGGGAGGGGAGTTATGAAAGAAAACTTGCTTTTTTCTGTTTAGGTTAAGTTGTTAAAATATTATNTNTCTNTACAAAAAAAAATAATATATATATATATATATATATGTTTATGTCTGATCATGGCAGCTTATTGTAAATCACTTGCAGAAAAATTTCACACTCATGGAGTAGAGACGCTCCTGATTTCAATGATGATGGTCATGCATGGAGAAAGTACGGCCAGAAACAGATCCTTAATGCCTGGCACCCAAGGTATGCATATTCAACCCAAAAGTACGGACATGCGTGCATCATATATATGATGCTGCTATTCCATTAGTTTCCAATTTTACTTTTAATTTACATCTATATATATCCAGGAGCTACTTCAGGTGCAGTCATAAGTATGAACAAGGCTGCAAGGCGACCAAGCAGGTGCAGAAAGTTGAAGATGATCCATCGTTGTTTCGGACTACATATTTCGGAAATCACACATGCAAACATAGCTTACTCAAATCTCCTGAACTCATCCTTGATAACATAATCGGTGGTAGTCCCATAGAAGAGTCTAATTCCACGTTTATGATCACATTTGAGAACAGGGGCGGATCCAAGCCTAGGGTTATCTAGGCTACAGCCCATAGAGAAATTTGGGCCAAAAACCTTGGAGTATGGGTGTATATATATATATATATTTCAGCCCATTACACTTGAAAAAAAAAGAAGAAAAAAGAAGAAGAATGAGGTTTACATCTGTTTGCAGCCTTCAGTCCTTCACTTCGCACACAAAGAAAAGGGGTTCTGCAGATTCATCTTCACTTCTTCAGCTATCCACATGACCACATCGGCGACATCGCTAAAGAGGTTTAATTCGTTTGCACTTTGCAGCCTTTAGTCCTTCACTTCGCACAGCCTTTAGTCTTAAAGGGTTCTTCACTTCTTCAGCGATCCACAGAACCACGGCGCGCTCTCCTCTTAGGCTCTCAGCTCGTCTCCTCTTCTTGTTATTCAATCAATTTCAGAGCCAGGTACTAAATCTTTAACACTCAGTCACCCGTTCATTGTTTTTTTTTAGCTTTCAATCTTGAATTGAGATTCTCTTGTTTCTCTGTTATGCTTCAATTGGGGTTTTTCAATTTTTATGCTAAGACAACTTCAATTAACAAAGAGAAGTTCCCCTTGTTGTATACAGAATGAATGATGCGAATCCATAGTGGATTAGTGGATTGAATTCTGCTTAAAACATGTTTATGCTTGTTGTTGTTGATTGAAGGGGTTTGGTTTTATGCCCCCCCCCGTGTATGTTATGGTTGAAAATTATAAAGGCGTGAGGATGAGCCTCCACTGGGTTTCAAACCTTAAAAAAGAAAAATATTGTATAACTTTTCATTCCTGGATCCGCCACTGTTTGAGAACAACAACTTACCTTACGAACAAGAACACCCTTTTTTCTCTCATCCAACACATCAATCGAAAGGAAGATCATTAAATCTAATCATGCAGCAAGCAGCCAATCATCATCACTATCTTGTGATTATCTTGTGCAACGGGATCAACCGATGCTGTTCGAGTCGGCCAGCAGCAGGTTCCCAGCAATGACGGAGCTTCAGTACGAGGACACGGCCATGATGGAATACTTTGCTCAAGAAATTTTGCCAATGCTTTGATGAGTACCCATATGTCTTGCACTACTATCAACTGTTTTGTATTACTCTGTGTGCGTAGTCATTATTCGTGTCTTTCAATTTCTTCGAAATGTACCGGTTACTTCTTTTTGGCGCAAAAACTAGTGGAATGTCTCATCTAAGTTGTATCCTTTAGCCGCTAATTATGCCTCATATAAGTTCTAGTTGGCTCAAATCCTCAACATGTTTGTCTGAACTTGAGATTATAATGACTGATCGACCATAATTCGGCTTAGTTTGGTATTGTGGTTTAAAAACGTAATTTTATTAAAACTCAGTTTAAATAAGCAATCTTCAACCTGTTTTTTAAAATCGTGGTTATTTAAACTAAAAAGTTGTAGAAAACACGTTTTAAAATTTTAGCAAACAGAAAATCTATATAAAATGGTGATTATAAATAGTTATTTTAATCCCAAAACTCAACTTCAAAATTTTAGGATAGGGATATTATAGTTAGTATTACATGAGAAGTGTATCAAATACTGTGTAAAAGGCAGTGACTTTTTCATAAATATTCAGATTGTTAACAGTAAGATGATTTACTAATAGTTCTCCTCCTTAGCTGACAGGAAGAAAATTGATTTCCTGCTTCGATCTTGTACGCAATAATCCAGTCTTTCAACATAAACAGCTTGAACAAACCATGGTATATATTACGTATTGAAAGAAGATTATTCCTCATACTGTCATTCGCACTCTAGCAATAGAACATTCGATCAGTTATTTCTTCTGTAATTTGACCTATTAGACAGAGTCTGACACGTAAAAGAGGAAAAGATCGATACTCACTTGAGATCGAGAAGGAGAAGAGAAAAGTATCAAACATAGGGTAGGATTCAGTTATTTCTAAGAAATTAGAAGCCCTAGGCAGACTCATTTTCTTTTTCTTTCTGTGTAAATTGTATTTTCTACCTTCAGTAGTGTCGATTTTCTGGTTATAAATTTGTGATGCATTTATAAACAACTATACTATGAGTCATCAAAACTTTTCTCTTTTCCTTTCGTCACGAATGATGTAGCAAATCATCTAGCTACTTAGTCTTACTTAAGATGGAGGATAGATGGAGCGCATATGAATCGAAGTAGGGTTAATTTGTTCTGCTGTCCTTGTCATTTCAACTTCATTTCCAAATATCTTGATGGTGTTGCTCGAAAGGAATAATAATCTATCCCAGGTCCAAAGGACTATCAACTACTAAAGCCTAAAGCTCAGATATATAAAATCTCTCACTAAACTCGCAGACACGGCATTGGATCATCTCGTGCATTGACCAAAACCATATTATGCCCTCCTCCTTCGACCAAAACTACAAGTTCATTCTTCTTGACATGATTAAACTATTCAATACTCCATGTAATTTTGCATCTTGATCTCGAACAACAAACGTGCATCACAACTCGATCTGCAAGCAGCTAGTCCAATTTCTAATGTTCCATACGTGACAAAACTGCATATGTTCTTAGATTTCCCTCCCTGCAATTGACAACTTCAACTTAAACTATCCTCCTCCCAGTCCCACACAGCCACACTCTATGGTGTAAAACCAAGAAAACTAAGCTTCCATTTCTCTCTTTTCTTTTCATTCCCCTCAAGAACGCAATCTGCAGAACACGTTAGTTCAACATGTCATGGAAACTAGTGTTGACCCTTCAATATATGTTACATACGTGCTGTACAGCTCCTCGATCTGAACTAGATTACTGAAATATTATTAGTAATTAAGTTGATCTAAGAAAACAAGATTAATTGATTAATTACTCTCCTAACTAACACAAGGTGTTGACTGGCCGGGCACTTCCCTCCTAGGTCATGCATGAAGCAAGCTGCTATATATAACCAGCATCAGGGTGTGAACGTCTTTCTGTTTGGTCATGCTGATCGACTCTGAAAACCCTCGATTGGGTTACGTCGTCGTCTGGATATATTCCTCCCAACTTATTACGCTTAACAAAGAGACGCTTAACAACTAGGCAATAAACTAAACATCATTATTGTTCCTAGTTGATATTGATTGAATATTTTTAGCTCTTATCTTGCCCTTATGTATAAAACAAATCTGTAATTTAGGTTTGACGACGATAATCTGCTTTGGCTTCTTGGCACCCAGCAATGCCCAGAATGATAGAGAGGACTTGCATGATCTCGATCGACAAGGCATGTGATTCCATCGGCTTGATCTCAAACATAGCAATGGATAAATCACATGCGTACGTGCAGTAGAAGAGGGCACTGCCATTTCTGGTTTTTTTATTCCTCGTATGAACAGAGCATGTTAATTTATTAAGTAGTTCATTAAGTATTAAGAGATTCTCCGTTTTGCTAAACTCGATTAAGATGATCAATGATCCACCTAAAGCCAGGAGTGGTTATATAATGATTATAATCATATATTTGTAAGCTGTAAGCACTCGAGGTTGGTGCAGATCCGGTTAAACTAATTTACTACCAGGAGTTTCACGAGATTGGCTCATGAAAAGATACGTAATGTGAAGTAAACTCGATCTTGAAGAGGTTAAAATTGTATTAAGAATTCATCCTAGAATCCATGCTGAACAAGTTTAAACAAAAGAAGAGAAAGACAAAGAAATCACCAAAAAATGACAAAGACAGAAGAAGATACCTCTCTCAAACATATACACAATTCAAGCACATACTGCCAATGACTTGACGAGGTTCGATTCGGTCCAAATTAACATATTACCTGAACAGATAAAACTTAATTTAAGAACATTTCCAAAAAAAATCATAATCTACTAAATTTGTGCCTAAACCCCTACCGTAATCGAGTGGTTTCATTGAATTTTATTTCAATTTTCAGTGTTTAAAGTACGTAGGTGTGTTCAAATATAATAAAAATTGTGGTATAAATTTGAATCTCAATATGGATCTACCTTTCATCAATTTACTTCATGGGAGATTATTGTAAGCATAGTAACCTCCCATTTATTGTTGGATACACGTTGAGACTTTGAATGATAATTCCGTGGAACAAGGACCTTTAACATGCAACTACCAACTGATTGTCGTCTTACTGAATGCTAAATATAATTAACCCCATCCTTGCCTCTAATCACATCATACAGTACTCTGCTTGTCCCCGTTAAACCACATAATTAATTCCCCATTAGTATTTGTCTGATCTGATAATTATAAGATTATATATAGATTACTAATAGTTTCGGATTAGGATAGGATATACTATATAGATTTCCCAACAACTTGAAATTGAAAAAAGAAGAATTAAACTTAAATTATTAGCCCTAATTAGAATTGTAAATCATATCGTTTTAATTACAGGGCAGCAAGGCCAGGTTGCAGCTAGTGGGGTGACGAACAGGATCTGACATAATCGGATGACATCGTCCTGCCTTGTCACTATATGCAGTCCGACGTGGAGGCTCATCCAGCCATTGGTGTGCTACAACCGCGCCAGATTGTGTTGGGTCAAGATGAATCCTCCCCTCCAGCTTCCGGTCATCTTCCTTCATAACCTATTGACTCTCTATAAATGTAAACCACGCTCCCAGAGAGACTCATATACTGTACGACACTTATTTCTCCACAAATAAAGATACTAAACACTCGGAAGCTAGCTCATCGACTATGGAGTGGACTTGGCCGAAGAGTGTGTCGTCGAACCGGCAGAGGGTGATGGAGGAGCTGGTTCAAGGTCGGGAGATGGCTAACCAGCTTCGGGGGGTTCTCAGTGGTGACGTCAGATCCGCGGAGGGTCTTGTTACGAAGATCTTGGGGTCGCTCACCAACACCCTTCTTATCTTGAGTGGGAGTCAAGAGCCTAAGGAGGAGCTCATTTATTCTCAGATTCAAGCCAATAGTAGTAATATAAGTGCTGTTACTGCTTCTGGTTCTGCTACTGCTGGCCCTGATTCATCGTCTTGGGATTTAGTTCATGACGATGCTATGAAGTCGGAGGATTCCAATGAAGAGAGTTGCAAGAGTACCGAAACGTTTAAGGATCGCAGGGGTTCTTACAAGAGAAGGTAATTAAAAAAGCTAATAAATTATTAGTTAATTAAATATGTCGTTATACATGTTATTAGTGATTAACTTTTACGGATAGAGAAAACAGTGTTTTAATTTCTGTATAACATTTGATTGATTATTCGAATCCACGGTGTATAGTTAAACGTATGTGGTCTAGCTAGAAGAAAAAATTTAACGGTTATTTATATGATAAGGTTTAAATGGTTGTTGGCTCTTGATTCATGTGACGTTTGTCGTATGTTATGTTTTATTATCACAATTATTATTCAAAACTAGAATTAATTAAGTAAATGAGTGACCACATCTACTTGCTTTATTATCTAGATTATTGTAATTTCAATTTAAAAAACAAAAACATATCTTTTACTTCTCCTTTTTACCTTTATGTTACAATTAATTAAGTATAATTGTCACTAATTATTATTCGTTACTTGCAGAAAAACTTTACATTCGTGGACCAAAGACACTCTGGATTTAGTGGACGATGGTCATGCATGGAGAAAGTACGGACAAAAGACGATTCTAAATACCACACATCCAAGGTAAACATACGAAAATGCTACTAATTTCATAGTGACAGATTCAATTAATGTTTGATTTATTTTAACTCAAACTAATTAAGTTTTACTCTGTGTACGTGCAGAAACTACTTCAGGTGCACTCATAAGTTTGATCAAGGCTGCAAGGCAACCAAACACGTTCAGAGGATTAAAGACGAACCCCAACTCTTTCGGACCACATACATTGGCAATCACACTTGCACCGGCTCTCTTAGAGATCCTGAGCTCATCTTGGATTGTTCAAGTCGTCAAGAGACTTCCCAGAATATGATCAGATTCGACAGCACCGACAACGCTTTGTCCTGCAAACAAGAACATCCCTTTTTCTCAGCCTTCACGTCGATCAAAAAAGAGAGCGTCAAGGAAGAAGAGATGATCAAACCAATTAGTGATCACGATCACATGACCAACCACAACCGATCTTCGTCGTCGTCTGATTATCTCATGTCGTCGGGTCTAGGTGTGTTTGAGTCCTCCGGCGACCTCAACAGTGAGTTCTCCGGCGACCTCAACAGTGAGTTCTCTTCAACGGCCGTGTACGATCACGATGATGTGATTTCTAGGATAATGGGGGGATGCTTCGACATTGAAGTTGATTTTTCATATGAATTTTGACGAGAACGTACTTGTATTTTGGGTACTTAATGTGTAGGAAAAGTCAAATTTTCAGTCTATTAATTTAATCAGTACGTTGCTTTCTCAGTGTTAAGTATTATGTAAACACCTGACGGATCATTCAGAAATAGAAGCACGTCAAGCAACAAAATCAGTTTTTCTTTTCATCTACTTGGATGTTGTCTATTTTTTATAAGAGCTTGTAGCTCAAAGTGATAATTATAAGAGCTCGAAGTGAAATTCTTTTCATCTAGCTACTTGGATGATGATGTCTATTTTTTTCTTTTAAAGAAATAAAAAATAAATGGATAGATGGAGGATAGAACCTGTTCCTGTGGAGTTTAAATTCAATTTGATTCAAATTTGAATAACATAGAATGAACAATTAGTTCGACAGTGCAATTTCTTTGTATAGTTAATATTCTAAAGTCTGATTTTGACTCGCACAATGCAATTTAACGAATGTCTTATAGCTTTGAATTAGGATACTTTTAGTGCGATGTTACATTTTTTTTTTTTAATCAGTTTAACAACTCAAATGCTACAACGAGTCTTTTGTTTTGTGAGTCGAACTCACGACATCTCATTTATAAAGGAGAGATTATACCGTTAGATCAAATAGTACTAGGCGTGTGATAATATATGTAACTTGTTCTTTCTATGTCAATGGTTTTTTTTTTTTCAGGAAGTATCAAACTATCAATATATAGTATGTTGATAACATAGTATGCATGGTGAATCGCGTACGGTAGGTATACAACCAAGATCCGGATTCTCTGCTTGGATTTAAATTGTTTGGATTTGCTTGGATGTCTTATAACCATTAAATTGAGTAAGGATGACATAGAATGACATGGTGGTCTTAGATTGTACTCAATCTAATTGTTAGAAGTCATCCAAGCAAATCCAAGCAACATAAATCCAAGTAGAAAAGCCAAATTCATACAACTAATACTCAAGGAAGGAAAGAGAAAAAGGAATCTTGATGCATAAATCTTGCTAAACATATGTTTTGCCGTACTATAATGTGTACCTTTTTTTGAATTAATCCTATTTTATTCAAAAAAGGGTACACATTATGATATGACAGAACATAATGTGTACCCTTTGGTAAAAAATATGTGATGATATATACCTAGAGAGTGAGAGTCATCAAAATTTTCTCATTTCCTTTCTTCACAAGTGATGCATATATGTCATTCAATTTAAAAAAAAAAAAGAAAAAAAAAGTGATGCATATATGTTGCAAATCGATCAGCTACTATATATGTCTCACTTTTCATCAAATGATTCAGCTCAAAGGAGCGTATATGAAAGAACAAGCTACTTCAAAACAAGCTAAATGTATTATCGCAGCTAGCCAGCCAGAAATACATCTAGCTTGTCCTTCGGGGGATCAATCGATAATACATTTAGCTTGTTCTTTCTGTCACTGGATGGAGCGCATATGAAGTAGGTTTTGTTCTCCTGTAAGGATCATTTCAAGTTGACAAGTTTTCAACTTTATCTCCAAATATATATACATCTTGATGGTGTTGCTCAGAAAGAACAATAATATATCTCGTCTCAAGTCCAAAGGACTTATAACAACCACTAGCGCATAAATTAAGCTCAGTTATATAAGATTTATCTATCACTACACTCGCAGACACGGCATTGGATCATCTTGTGCATTGACTAAACCATTGTATCCTCTTCCTTCGGCCAAAACTACTCATTAATTCTTGTTGACACGCATAATTAATCTATTCATGATTCCATGGAAGTTGTTTGTTGATCTACAGCTGGTTTAGATACTTCTGCAAACAATTTTGACTTTTGGTACATCCTTATTAGCGAGTCCAAAATCTTCTTGTGTGAACATATCTGTGTCAAGCTATGTGACATAAGTATTCAACTACAAACGTGAATCACAACTCGATCTGCAACTAGTCCAATTTTCTTGTCCGTACGTGACAAAACCTTATGTACGTTCTCTTTCTTCCATTGTCAAGGATCGATCATGTAATGACCTCTTAAGAGCATATTTAACAATGTTAGCCGTATTGTAGTTAAATTTTAGCTAAAACAGCTAAAAAGTCATTTTAGATTTTAGCTAATCACTTTAGAAATAACTCTACACTAATACGTACTCTCTATTTCAACTAAAGTTTGATTTATATTATTGATGATTAAATAAAGAAAAATTAACTTAAATGGGTTTTAATATTACTTAAAATGACATAAAGAATAACATAAATTATAGAGGAGCCACATCTCACTAACTATATTTAGAGAGCGATATAGTCAAATTAAAGTTAAAATAGCTAGCCACTTACTAGCTAATCTGTTGGAGCTGGTAAAATTAATTAAAAGCTAAACTCGCTACTCTCTAAAATGACTAAGGAGCCAGTATAGAAAATTTGTTAAATATGATCTAAGATATAAGCTATAAGACTATGATAACGAATGCAATAGTTATTATCTTATCATTGTGAAGGTTGTTAGAGTTAACTCTTACACGTCAAAATAAGCTTCAATCCAATCTGTTTTCAGTTTTTATATATGGTTTTGATGTGTCTATCTCTTTTAATTTAGAATTAAATTCAGTTTACCCCTATGAGATTTGTGAGTAACTTCATGTTAATCCCTATATTTTCAATTTCATCAGTTTACTCCTCAAACTTTTGAATTTTCCTCAGGCGTGACCAAATGTTCTATATTCTGTTCAAATCGGACATTAACTGCTAATAATTTTAACCTTAACTGTGAGGCCAGTATCTAGAATTTGGGCAAATCAGACCTTATATGTCCAAATCGGATCTTAACTGCTGATAATTAAATGTCAATTCAAACGGAATATGAGAATTTGGGCACGGCAGACAGAAATTGAAGAGTTCAAGGGGTAAACTGATGAAAATAAAAGTGTAGGGACTAACATGAAGCCACCCCCAAACCACAAGGGGGTAAACTGAATTTAATTCTTTAATTTAACACACAACTCAGATAATTATTTTCGTACCATATTGTAAATGAATGAGCTATATCCGATGAATTCTCTACACTAGCTATGTGAATGAACTATACATATATATATATATGTATGGATTTTCTCAGCTGCGGACGTACGCACCAATTTTTTGGTG
>NC_020496.1:6572757-6578816 GCF_000184155.1 Fragaria vesca subsp. vesca
ATATATATATATATATATATATATATACAGTCCCCTTCCAGAGTGGGATCCCTCTTTGAAATTAAAGTGCGGGACTCCTTATTTCGCTCACTTTCAAGTCGTATTTCCACATCTCAACCGTACAATGTCTAAAACAGTGTGTAGATCATTTCTGCAAAGTTTCATCAAACTTAAAGATCATTTTATAGACCAACTAAACAACCAAAACATTCAAACATTAACAAAAGCAAGATGGAAAACCTCCACTAGCTCAGTCCTTTCTAGCCATCCCTCTGTTGAAACAATAATAATTGATCATTTTAACAGTCCAATCACTGCTTCACCTTTTAAAATTGCTATAGAAGATCCAAACACTAAGAAATTAACCCAGACACTAAGAAAATTATTGAACAAAATAATTACACAAACCAAAGCCTAGTAACCATCGGAGCCCAGTTAGATAAAATAGAAACAAAAGTTGACAACATATCCTCTAAAGTTAATATCATTCCACAACCTAAACCAGAAACTCCTTTAGTTCATTTTAGTGAATTAAATAAACCTTCCTTGAAGCCTACTTCATCAATTCAAAAGATCGAGCAGATGTTAGAAAAATTAAAAACTGAAACAGCAGAACCTAGTAGAATTGCAGTAATTCATACCCAACAAATCTCTTCATCCACTTCTTCCGATAGTGATTCTAGTAACACTAACCAAATTAAAGAATTAAATCAAATACTTCAGACCTTAAATATCGAACCTTTAAACCTAGATCGAATAGTTCATCCAAAAAAGAGACCTTTTAAAACTTGGACAGAACGTCCTCTCCCCTTAGATATGCAACCTACTAATCACATTACTAATCAATTCTCAGTTTCTTCTGATAAAACTTATATATATATATATATATATATATATATCAGGGCCATTCCATTGAGGGATCCCTATTTTTGACTATTTCTGGGGATAAAGCATTACACCAACTTCCCGATCAAATTTTTGCATCTACACCGTTCAATTCATTTGGTTATATGATAGATCATTTCTACAAATTTTCAGATAATTTAGTGATCGTTTACCCATTCAAAACTTCGATTTATTTTTAATGATCTTGAATTGTCTAGGTTTGATATAAAGTGTGTAACGTTTTGATTTAATCTCAATCATCCAACCTCATTAAATAACAAATCCAATGGTGTGGGTCTATCCCTAAAAGTGACTAAAAATAAAGATCTCTTAATGGAATGGCCCTATATATATATGTTACTCCTAGTGCCAGGAGTGGTATATTGTAAGCTGTAAGTAGTCTCAAGGTTGGTGGTTCTGGTTAAACTAATTTACTACCCGAAGTTTCACGGCGCATGAAAAGAAATTAACGTAATGAAACAAGCTCGATCTTGATATATATGGACAGAATAAGTTTAACTTGTATTAGGAATTCATCCTTGCTATTATCTCTGCTGAACAAGTATAAACAAAACAAATTAATAAGATGAAGAGAACACCCAAACTGACAAACAGAGAAGATAAAGCATCAAACATATACACACACAGAGCACATACTGCCAATAACTTATTGATGAGGTTAGGTCCAAATATAGATATTACTGAGCAGATAATTAAAATTTATTCTAAGATAATTTACCAAAGTTCTTATCAATAATTTGCTTTGTAACCCCTACCATCTAATTAATCGAATAAAGATTATGTTTCATTTAGAGTATAAGGTCTCCGTTACATGTAACATGTTAGGAATAAGAATGTGTTACATATATATAACATATAAATGTTAGGTCGACATAGAAATCCAAAAGCACCACGTCACACACACTTCACACGCCTTACGTACACGCCACATCATTATTGAACGGTCTTGGCCATTTTACCTCAACATGCATATGATTAAATTCAATACTTCCGACTAGAGTCATCTCATGGTTGTCTCTAGTTTCTACTCCTAAAGCTACTCTTTTCTTCGGTTTCGTTCCACGTACATCTCTCTTTAACTTCTTCAACTAATAATACATGGACGTGGCAAAGGGTAAAGAAAATATCTACATCTCAATCTGAAACCACCTTTCTCACCAATCTACTTCATGGGAGAATTATCGTTTCTATTCTAAACATAGCATCCTCCAATTAATTGATGGTTATCCACACGTTGAGAGTAGTTGAATATATGATAATTCCGTCGAACAAGGACCTTTGAACATGTAACTAACAACAGATTGTCGTCTTATGATGAATACCATACTAACCCAAATACTACCCTTGCCTCTGCTAATTGCCCACTTCAAACCACATAATTCCCATCTTAGCTAGGTTATTATTGTCAACTTAATTGGGGCACCAATAGCATTATTATTTGTTTGATCCAATAGCGATGAGATCATTGTATAATGAAAGTTAGGGTTACGATGGTATTGATTGCCCAACAACTTGAGATTTTCTTAAGAAAAATCTGTCTGAAGTAGTAGCCCTAATTAGAATAGAAAACCATATTTTGCTACAGCGGCAGACAAGGCCATGTAGAACCAAGTGAGGTGACGACCCGGCGGTGACATACTCGGCCTGATGTCATCCTGCCTTGCCCTAGGACGTCTCCTACGTGGAGGCTCATCTGGCCATTGGTGTGATACAATCGTGCTAGGTTGAGGGGTCAAGATGAATCTTCCTCGAGCTTCTAGTCATCTCTTTCTTGCTCTGCAAATGCAATCCCATATAACATCTTTTCACATCCATATAAGCTGGAGGACATTATTAGAGACTACTCTTGACTTTATATAATCTAAACCACGCTCACAGAGAGACTCATACACCCTACGATACTTAATTTTTCCACATATAAAGATACTAGAAACTCGGAAGCTATAGCTCATCGACTATGGAGCAGTGGACTTGGCCGGAGAGTGTGTCGTCCAACCAGAAGAGGGTGATGGAGGAGCTGGTTCAAGGCCGGGAGATGGCTAATCAGCTTCGGGGGGTTCTCAGAAGTGACGTCAGATCGGCGGAGGGTCTTGTGACGAAGATCTTGGGGTCGCTCACCAACACCCTTCTTATCTTGAATGGCAGTCAAGTGGATGCTAAGGAGGAGCTCATTTCTCAGGTTCATGCCAATAGTAATACTGGTGCTGTTACTGCTTCTGCTTCTGGTTCTGGTTCTGCTACTGCTGGCCTTGTTTCATCGTCTTGGGATGTGGTTCATGACGATGCTATGATGAAGTCGGAGGATTCGAATGAAGAGAGTTGCAAGAGTACCGAAACGTTCAAGGATCGCAGGGGTTCTTACAAGAGAAAGTAATTAACAAACTAATCAATTTCTAGTTAATTAATTATGTCGTTATACATGTTATTAGTGATCATTACTTTTTGGGAACGGGAAAAGTAAGGATTAACTTTGTGTATACATATGATTGATAATTTTTGGATCTGCGGTATATGAAAAACTTTACTATTTTATTGCAAACTGATATTTATATGATTGTTTAAATGGTTGTTGGTTAATAATTCATGTGACGTTTGTCGTATGTTTTAATATCTGAAAGTTCATCGTTATATTTTTTAAGAAAAAAGTAAAGTAAACGGGTGACTACATCTACTTACTTTCTACTTACTTTATTAGCTAAACTATTGTAATTTCATATAGAAAAACAAAATTTACCTGCATAATTATTTTATTGGGTCGTATCAAGCTATGACTCTAGCTAGCTTCTCCTTTTTAACTGTAGTATAATTCTACTCTTAATTGTAAGTAACTAATGATCGTTGCTTGCAGAAAAACTTCACATTCATGGACCAAAGACACTCTGGATTTAGTGGACGATGGTCATGCATGGAGAAAGTACGGACAAAAGATGATCCAAAATAACAAACATCCAAGGTAAACATACGAAAACGCTATTGCAATGTCAATTTCTTACAATCACATATTCAGTGTATGATTTACTCAAAATAAAGCTAGCTAATTAAGGTTTACTCTATGTACGTGCAGGAACTACTTCAGATGCACTCATAAGTTTGATCAAGGCTGCAAAGCAACCAAACACGTTCAAAGGATTAAAGATGAACCCCAACTCTTTCGGACCACATACTATGGCAATCACACATGCGCAGACTATCTCAGAGCTCCGGAACTCATCTTAGATTGTTCAAGTCGCGAAGACTCTTCCCAGAAAATGATCCGATTCAACAGCACCGATAACGATGAACATCCTTTTTTCTCAGCCTTCACATCGACCAAAAACGAGGGCGTCAAGGAAGAAGAGATGATCAAACCATTCAAACCAATTAGTGACCACGATCACGTGACCTACCACAACCAGTCACCGTCGTCCTCTGCTTATATCATGTCGCCGGGTCCATGTGTGCTTGAGTCGTCCGGCGGGACTTTGAATGGTTTCTCATCGACTATCGCAAATGATCACGATGATGTGATTTCTAGTATGATGATTGAATACTTTGATAATGAAATAGATTTTCCATATGAGTTTTGAGAGAAATTCTTCCGTGTGACTGTCGTGCCACGTGTCCGTGCGACCAGACAACGGTCGTGCGACACGTGTTTTTTTTTTTTCACAGCTGCGAATTCTTCGGCGAAGCAATGGAGAGTCCAAAATTTTCACCCTCGCCGGCCGAAACCATCGCCAACCACGACAATCTCCTCACACAAATCCTCCATCTCGAACCCAAGTCCCTCCTCCGATGCTCTCCCTCATTTCCAGCCCCAAATTCCGCGACCGCCACACCCTCCAAAATCCTACCCTTCCTCTCTCTGCCTTCTTCTTCCTCTCCACCTCTCCGGATCCCTCTCCTCTCCCCTCCATTCGCTCCCGGAGCTCCGACGAGCCAAAATACTCCAGAGAAAGGAAGAAGAAGCTTCGCCGAAGAATTCGTAACGGCTGCTGTGAACAAAAAAAAAACACGTGTCGCACAACCATCGGCTGATCGCATAGACACGTAGCACGGCCGTCGCACAGAAGTATTTCTTGAGTTTTTATGAGCATGCACTTTTTTTTATATTTTTTTTTTGTAATTGGTGTGTACGAAATGTCACATTTCAGTTTGCTTTCATAGTGTAAAATATTCTTCAAAAACATTTTATGGATCATCCCAAAAATGGAAGCAGTTTTCTTATTAATTTATGTGGATTCATATTAGAGCTTGCAGCTTAAAGTGAAACTTTTCTCCTATTTAAATAATGTATTACCTTTTTTTTTTCACCTTTTACAACAACGAAAAAGATCACAGAAGAGGAGTGTTACTATTATAATTTATTTGATCCAATTTTCAACAATTAGAGGCCGCCTCTTTATTGTAACTACTTATTGTGATAAACTTGGTCAAACTACTTAGTATAGAACCTCCATATATGGAGTTCGAGTTTCAACTCTCACTAGTTTATGGCCAGCATGTTTGAGAGGTATTTGTGTTAGTGAGCATGCAGTGGGAAATTAGTCTTGTTTTGCTTGGATTCTCCCATCAACTTCGGTCTGAATACTGATTTGTTGGTGTTTTACTAGTTTGCTAACGTAACCGACGTGACTAATTGATACCTTCTCCCTATCATAAAAAAAAAAACTAGAATGAAATTAGACAAAATACTGGTTACCCCCTATACTTTGAGGACCTCGACAGTTTAGTCATCACTTTCTCAGATTCAACAAATTACTCCTCGTATTATCAAACTCCAGACAATGAAGTTCATTACTAACGTCTCCTTCTAAATTGGTTGTTATTTTGGTGACATAACTTAAATACAACATATGGCGCCATGTCAAATTGTAAATATCGTGAGTACGTACACCTAAATCAAACACGTAACCAAGTTCCTAATCTCTTTAGAAGCCCTAAAACTTGGAATGAGATGTTTGTAATGGACCACAATGTGTGAGATTTGAAATCTCGATAACAGAGGACTAAATTGCACTACCAGAAGAAAGACTTTAGCCGACGAAAAAAAAAAAACAGGCCGACGAAACAATTTTTCGTCGGCTAAATTATATTTTCGTCGGCTATAGTCAACTTTAGCCGACGAAATTAAAATTTCGTCGGCTAAAGAATTTTCTTTCGTCGGCTAAAGT
>NC_020496.1:6585764-6607961 GCF_000184155.1 Fragaria vesca subsp. vesca
TAGTTCTTTTTCATGAGTGAGAGACTCAAATTGAATTTTGAGAATTTTTACTTTTCTTTTTTGTAATAATTTTAATTCTACATTACCACGTACCCCCTAACTGCATGCCAACTGTTTTGTAAAGTTTTATTTATTTATTTATTTTGAAACTAATTTTTTTCTTTTTCTTTGTTTTTTTGAAAGGGGGACGTCAATCTATATTGATCAAATGTAGGAAAACAACATGAACACGATCCGTCCTTGCGGACTACGTAAAAAGTGAACCATGCGAAACTACCTATAGGCTAAACAATTTCAATGTCGAAAACCATAACCTTGAAGCACAGAAGTAACCAAGTAACTAGAACTAGAACCTGTCAACGCCTGCCAACTTATTAAACCAAACCGGAATCACCTTACGCATAAGGGATCTCCCTGGACTCCGACACCGAATCACTGGAATTGGCAGCGACAGCAGCATCCTCTATAGCTTCTATCACCAGCCCAGACTGATCCGACACCCTTGTAGAGCCGCCAGAGCTTTCTCCCATCTCAAGAACTCGATGAGCACCAAAACTCCTCTTCTTAGCTTTCCTAGGGCCCCTAGAGTTGGCTCCTGCCTTCCCTGGCTGCACCTCCATAATTTTCTTCTTATTCTTGGAGCCAAAAGGTCTTCCACGTTTCTTCTTCTTCACCGGCGAGATTTGGATCCTACCATCCTTAAAAACCAAATACATCTCCGGAACAAAGGAAGGCTCATAAGGGATTACCTCCATAGGAGCATCATCACTCCGAGCTCTCTTACCCATTGGAATGAGGGTTAAGTCAGCATCTCTCTTTACTCCAATAACTGGATTATAGATTGCCGTTGGAATCTGAATAACCGGTAGACCCACTGAATCCTTTCCCACAGCCGGCAGAAAGGTCGGAGAAGGAGACTTGAAGGAAGCCAGTTGCCTTGCCAACTCTGAGGCCGAAACACCAGGAATAGAGAAGAAACTTCCCGGCTGCGATGATGATGAACTCGGACTCGAAGCCGAGAGAGTTCCACCTGAGAAGGGATTCACCGAAGCAAGGGAAGGATTCGAGCGAACCCTATTCAACCCTAAACCTTGCCGAAAGCTAGGGTTAGAGTTTTTGGTGACAGGAAAGCGACCAAACCCTAGGATATCCGTCTCCACCTCTGCCGCCGGCACTAAACTAACCTACTGAACCTTCGTTGCATCCGGTGGACCGCCACACCCCTGAGAGAGATGCTCCAACAGACCACAAACTCGGCAAAACCCTACCACCCTTTCATACTTGAAAGAAAGCATAACCGTCGCCTTCCGATCACCCAAATCAAACTCAAAGGGCATCAGAGGGAATGCCTCCCTCACCGTATCCGATATATCATGGATGAGCCGGACCTTGGCTCAAATTCCACGCCGCAAACCAATCTTATCCAGAAACAACACCTGCCCTAAGAGATCGAGAACCTTCCCTGCAGCCTCTTCCATGAACAAACGTGGTGGGAGTCCAAGGATCTCAACCCACATCGGCATAGAAGAGATCGGAACAATGGTCACCTCAGAGAGACCATCATACTCCGAGAGCATGAAGTTGGATCATCCAAAGAACCATGGACCTCCTTGGATCAAATGGCGATGATCTTCAGGGCAAGAGAACTTGAGCAAATAACGATCACCCACCGAACGTACCTGGAGGCGGTTATGGAGATCCCAGACGGAGGTCAAGGTGCCGATCACCACCTTCTGGTCTGGAAGACGCTTCTTCATTGACAGCAGCCTACCAATGGCAAAAGAGGGAGCCAAGGCAGCCGGAGGTCGTGGAATCACGTCGGGAGTGGTCGGACTGGCCTCACGAATGGTGAGAGCGGTGGCGAATTGGGTTGAAACCTCGTCAGTCATGGTGAGCAAACTGGGAATGGGTGCTGAGCGGCTGAGAAGAATGAAACCCTAGGGAAGCAAAAACCCTAGCAGCGCTCTTTTTTAAAAAAAATTTGAAGTAAATGATTGTGGGATGAGGGCTTATACTTGACAACATGCGTAGAAGTGTTAATTCATCCTAGTTTGTGGGATGATTCCCAATCAAACTCTTCATAGTTGTGATTTGCTACCCACCCTTATCGTGTGGGGGGCCCTCTGACCCGAGGGTTTAGGGGCGTGCCTAGTGCTACTTCACCGAAGTGAACAAACCAAGATAACCACACCTCATCGAGTAAAGACTCACTCATCCTCCAATCACTTTAATGCCCCGCTTGGTTACAATTCTTTTGTTGAAATGATTTTTTTTTCTATTTTGGTAGACAAAATTTCCTCTATCATTGTCTAACATATAGCGAGTCTAGTTATGTTTACCTGGTCAGTTACATATAATGAGTCATTATAATTAATGAGATTAATAAAAATAAATATTTAATTCTACATTGGAGGTGGGCAGAAAACGTAGTTTTGAAAAAGGAAAACAATTTGAACAATTTAGGGTGCAAATTGTAGTTAGCAGTAATCAGTCTGCAGCAGATACATTCTATCAAGTCCTACTTGATCCTTGAATATTCATTCTATAATCGTAATGTGATCCTTTCATATGGACCAGTTGCGAATTTGCTGACATTGAATCAACAAAGTAACATGATTAACACGTCACTCTTGATATTAATTCTGTTTCATTCGGATTATCCTTTTTTTTTTTTTTTGTTTTTTTTGGGAAATGAAGTGATTCATTTAAGGGGATCATTCGGATTATCCTTAAACAAAAGCAACTCGAAGTTTGATTCCTCAAACTTACTAACGCCTAGTAAGAACAAACCAACGTACTTACGTACGTATGGGATTATGCATCCAAGACTCTTGTATTGTAACGCATGTATATTCGCATGTGTTAATATACCAGTGTGTGATGAAGTTGTAATATGCTGACAGCTTTACAGTTACTCATGCTTCAATTTCTTAACGTTTTTCCGTTGGACTGTCATGGACGTCTTATCATGTCAAAGCAACCGATTTTGATGAATTCATTGGCCCAAGTCACCAAACGCATGATTGATCCTATGTACGTAGTGGACATAAAATAACATCAATTAAGTTGCCTTGATTGGATATGTATTAGTTAATTAAAACAAAAGTTGCCCAAAATTGGGAAGAGAATGTTTAATGTTCATCCAAGTGCGATTACTTCCTTATTAGGATGAAGTATTAGACGAAGAGGAGCATGCAGTATTACAGGTTTAAAACCATGCTATGATTCTAATATGTACTAACAAAAATTAGAGTAAGGAATTCACCGGTGGCCGGAAAACTCCCGGTCAAAATTGCCACAAATGATCTTCGCCAATCGCCGTGGCGGCATGGCCTATGCGACAGAGAGCACAGGGTGGATATAGCATTGGTTCAAGTTAATAAATTAGGGATCTCTAATTAAGGAATGATGAACTCATTAGAGCTGGCTCCATAGGATTCTATTTACAAGAAATATACAAGAACATGTGTGCAAGTAATAAGGCATTGGAGCGGGAAATTAAAATGAAGGATAACATCTATATAACAAAGCGGTTATGTGCGTGGGTGCATTGGAAGATTTTTATAAAATGGTAATGGAGATGATTACATTTTTATAAAAAATGTGGTAATGGAGATGATTATAATAAAGATGACAGCCTACATCGTAAAAGTACACATCTACAGTACAGGCATACATGGTCTAAGATGCTAACCGTAATTTGGATCGGAATGAATATAAGAACTTGTTTCTTTATGAAAAAAAAGAAAAGAAAAAGAACTTGTTCAGATAAAAATGTTCACCTGGTCATCAACTGATCAAAAATTCAATGCTAAACCATTATTAGATGTAAATTTATGGGCAGAAGAAATTATTAAGAAGTTCAGTTGTTTTATTCACCACCTTTGAATTTAAATTAAAAGGGGATTGAGCATACAATATTTGAGTTAGTCAATTGCTAATCAGGTGAACATAGCTTGCGCTTTATTCTGTAAATATTTATGGCAGGATTACCAGTACTCTTATATAAGGTAGTTTTGTTCTTTCTTAAACCATGAACATCATCAACAAATAATTAGTATGAATATATGCTGATATTTCGATATGTACTGGTTGAAATTGTCTTCAATCTCGAGTACGAATTTGGAACCTTTTTTTGAACTAGAACAATACAAATGAAATTGAAAATTCATGTGTACCACATACATAATAATTAACTACATCCGTGTTGAGATATAAATCTCACATCGGAAAAATGAGATCTTCCAATTGTGGGTTTATAAGAGTTTGGGCCGCTCCATCTATTGCCAATTAGTTTTAGAGATGAACCCTAGACTACTTCATGGTATTAGAGCGGGTTACCTACGTCCACGTGTGAAGCTTAATGACCACACGAACTCCACGTCACCCAAATGTTGTCCACGTGTTAGGCTTTTATAAGGGTTTGAACCACACATATTGTCAATTGATTTTGGATGTGAACCCATACTATTTTATCAACATTTATATAAAACTATACTTTTTTCCCAAGAAATGTGTGATCGAAATGGCTGATTGCATAGTTGCATTCTTGGAGTCGACCGAGATTAATAGAAAAGACACGAAAGAGAGTGATCGGAAGAGAGTTTTGCAGGGAAGAAGGCTAGGAAACACTAAAGATGGATCTATGGATATAAGATTGCCTGGTTTTGGTAGATTTTATGGTCTACCTACTCACCTGGATTATGTCATATCCTTATTCCCTGTTCAAATATTCAAATATTTCAATCAATTTCAAAATCACCTAGGTTCTCAATATCTATACCCATTTCCATCTTTATAGATTATTTTGTACGACTTGAAGTGAAAGAAGACGTACGAGTGAATGAAGACGTGTGGAACCGACCTGGCGACCTCTCACCGTCAAACCAGCAATGATAGACTCAGAAATTTAAGAGTGGGGCGGGAAGGTTGTTGCCACTGGTGTGGATGCGAATGAAGCAATTACAGGGAACACTGAACAAGGATGAGATCGATCATTTTTTATCATACTCGTCCTTGTCAAGGCCTCGTGCCAGTGATGAGTAGTAAAAAGGTAGACCAGGGGAAGGAGGAGAACCCATTGGTTGCCTCCTTGAAGCTTCTGGACAAAGCTAATGGGAGAATCAAACCCACCAGTCCAGGGTTAGGGTTTGTGGCTCTCTCTTATATTTCGGGTTTGTCGTTTCGATTGTATCTGCTTGCTTGTGTGAAAGTGACTTTATCAGGATTGGATTCTATGTACAACGGAAAATTCTGCCTTACAAATTTGTATGGCATAACCAAGTCGTTTAATTAGGATAACCAAGTCGTTTATGCCTTTATGGTGATTGCATATTATTCTTTTCTAATAATCCCTTCCTTTCATTATGCAAACATTGTCGCAGCTTTTTCTGTGTGCGTTTGGACTGCGAGCTCTATTGGGTTTGGGCAACGGCCCACTAATGTTTGGACTTTGACACCATCTGTTCTTACCACAGCTTCTTGGCATTTCAGATTATCTTGCAAAACGTTGGTGAGGTAGGACCAGGTAGTAAAGGAATTGGTGAATCGAGCTACTATGGCAAGAACAACTTGCTACAAGAAATTGTTAATCCAACCTAGAACCATTTGGTCTTGCGCCATCATCCAAGTGTCATATGTCGAGATAATCTCATCAGTGAGCTGGTCATTGGCATCTGTATTGAAACAAGGATGACAACCGAGAGTCTCATCAACGTACCTCATAAGCCTGCGACTCTTAAGGAGAGGTGTGATTTGTGCCATCCATGCATAGAGGATAGTTGGTTATGTCTAGCTTAATGGAGAGGTAATTCGTACGTAATTGGCGATGGTTGGTGTCGAGTGACAGTAGTGATGAGAGGATTGAGATGAGTTAGTAGCCATTTGTGAGAAAATGAGGCGAACTGGAGGAGAGAAAAAAATTGTCATTGGACTTTCAAGCTATGGATACCATGAAAGGATAAACAGATGAAAGGGATTTTGAAATTGTCAAGCGTACCAAAACAGTAGCTGACTTGGTGTTTATACATTGATCACATTAGAAGAGATACAATTACATACGTTGGTGTTTGATATACATCAGTGATAGACAAACAGAAAACACTCATCTAATATCCCTAACATCCTAGTATTATGGTTACATGAGATAAGGAGAATCTAGGATAGTCAATCATCTCTATCTGAAATAGAAGAAGGGTCCGAGCTATCTGAAGCAGAAGAAGAGTCCATAATGGTCTCTTGCATAGTTGCATAGTGTCGATTTATCATTGCTGGCCTTTACTGTCTTTAAGTGAGACTTTGCTTATTGCTATTTGCTAGCTTTCCAGCAAAATCAAGCCCATAAAGTCCCCAAACCAATGCCATCGACGACAAACATACCGGTATTGGCCCAAGCATCCATAACAGCACCGGAAAAGTGATGCACAACATTCTGCTGCTAATAAGAGCCAAAACAAACCCTTTCTCAAGTATGCTTCGTGTGTGTTCTGAAGACGTGAACTCATGATCACCGGTGGCATTGATCAAGAAATTCGCATCAATCAAGAATGCGATTGCCATAGAACTGCAGAGGAAGCTAATTGATAAGGCCAGTGCTGCTGAGCCATACTTTAGAGCAAATATCCTAGTGGACTGTGACCCGAAAATCGCACTGCTGAAGATGTGGGTTGCGCTATAGGCGTTGTTGACTAGAGCTGCTAATGAAACCACAATAAGAATCGTTATGGAAGCTGTGAGTGTGGTTTCCATTAGAGTGTTTCTCAAGCTTTGGACTGCCAACATACCCATCTTATCTTCATCACCCTGCAAGATTAAAATCATACGATTAGAAAATAAACAGCTACTAGAAAATTGATGAAACATATTCGAGAATGCGCATCTTAATCTTAAATTCTGAATCGTACTCAGATGAAGAAACATTTTTTAATTGTTGAAATATCTTTCAATCCGCTGCCTTCTTGTACGACTGGTACATGCTATCGAACCGGTAGCAAATCTAAGAGCTAACAATGACAAGCATATCAGATTGAAGTTTTTAGCTTACCCCTTTGATCTCTAGAAACCATGCTCTCCTCTTCAACATGTTGATTCCAATTGTAGTATGAGAGGGTTTGTTCTTGAAGCTACGCCAGAGAAAAGCATGGTAACCCACCGTAAGGAAGAGACTAATAGGGACTAATATGGTGTCCAAATAAACAACCACCGCCATCTGAGTTTGAGATCAGAATCAGAGAGTTCTGTAGCCAGAGAAATCCTATTTATGGTGGATATGTAATGGTAGTGGAGTGTACGTCACGATCCAATCTGTTTTCAATCATGTATTGCAATTGGTGGGTACTGTCGTGGAATGCATATAATGTACATTAAAGATTAAAGGCGGGTTTGGATGAATATGAAAAAGCCTTAGCATTGGCTTCGGTGGTCTTTCCACTGAAGTCTGATTGGACATGCAATTCGATCATGCAATTGCTTAAGTACTAGATTACTGGTGTAATCACTGTAATGTGGCGTTTCAATGTTTTGATTCAACTTTGCCAGAACATTCGTATTCTTTCGATAAGCGTCATAAAGCGTAGGCATGGTCATGTTGGGTGCCTAGTTTTGATTAGCCTCTTGCGGGTGATGTATGTCTACACAAGCCAATAATCGAAAAGGGAGTAGCGCTACACGAGATAATATGTACGTTCTACATGTTGAAAAAATTGTGGTTTAGATTAGAGTTGAGCCATTTGAAATTTTTGTATCAAGACCAATACCTTTTGTATTAGAACTTCATATCCGCTTTCATCAGGTGACTAAAATGAAGGAAGTATCGGCATTATTCAACCCGTATGTGTAGAACCCGTTGGCCGCTTCCGCATAACATGTTGATAGTTCATTAGTAATATATGAGAGCGATGATATTTTAAAAATAAAGGTAGAGATAAATTAAGACGATGAAACTGGGTGATAATGGAAGGTTTGAGAATTGAGACCCAGATTCTCTTGCCAATAATATCATCATAAGATAGAATAATGTTCATTAAATTCCCAAGAACTTGGCCCGGCCTACAATAATATATATAGCATCAATTTCTGCCGAAGGTTTGCCTATTACTTTCGGGTGATTTTGCCAACAAAATCAAGCTCTTTAAGCCACCAAACTAGGGCGAGGGATGACAAGGCCACTGGCATTGGACCAAACAACCATAAACACAAGGGAAAGGAGATACAAAGCAACCTGTTGCCAATTTGAGCCAACATGTAACCTCGTTCAAACAGGAGTAGTGTTATTCCTGAAGTCGAGAACTCGGCAGAAGTATTTAGTAGAAAAATGGCATCGATCATAAATCCAGTGGCCATGGAGCTACACAGAGAGCTGAACAGCAAGAGGAAAGAGGCCAAGCCATACTTTAGGGCAAAGATCCTTCCTGACTGCACACCGAAAAATGCTGTTTTGACAATGAGGTGGCTTGCATTGTATGCATTGTTCGTCAGAGCTGCCAAACCCAAGCTCAAGGCAACTGCTGTTGAAGCTGTGAATATTGCCACCATTTGAGTGTTTCTCAAGTTTTGAACTGCGGACATAGCATTCCCACCATCACCCTGGAGGACGTGAAATCGTGAATATTCATAGCTTACACAAACTATATATATACACAAGTTTTGTAACATATATATACACAAACTACAAAACCTTTGAGTTTCAAGGTCGATGAAATTAGTTAGGAATCTAAGAGCTTATATTCATGTACGAAAATCAAGAACTAATTGGACTTACCTGCACAATCTCTAGAAACCATATTCTTCTTCTGATCGACTCAATTCCCATGGTGGTGTGAGAGGGTTTGGTCTTGAAGATACACCATAAGTATGCATGGTAAGCTATTAGAAGGAAGAGGCTCGAGGGAACAAGAATGGTATCTAAATGAAAACTACTCATTTCCATATACATTCCTTCTACCGATTAGAGGCGTACGTCTACATATGTAACTTGAAAGAGGGCACTGAATGTTTTGGTGGCCAAATAATCTATTGATTGTGGAATAGTGTGTGATGGTCATTATAGATTCTGTGGCTGGGGATTGATTACTGTTCGAATTTAAAACTCAGAATTAGTATATATGGATATCGATCGGCCATAACTACATATATAAGATAGTAGATTCCCACTAAACCAAAAGGCGTTGAAGCTTGAATGTTGGTGTTTAATCAGGACTTCAGTTAGGTACTTACAGAAAGGTAAGTAAGATTTTATAAGAAATTGATATTCAAATGGGCATAGCTAGCTTATGCCATAGTTTGTTTTTGGCCCTACATTTAAGTAGGAGAAAGTTTTCATACTCCAAGCGTAAAAAAATTATATTAATCTGCCAAAAACAAAAAGCATAGCGAAATAAAAATTGCAGTCTAGACGTTTCGAGTTCAAAGAAAGCATGAAGTCCGAGTTAGTCCAAGACTCTCTGGTGTTCCGTTTGCACCCACTTACATCAAATAAAGAAGCAGTGTGATATGAGGTAATAATTTGATGTAACATTATAAACTAAATTCTCTCGCAGTTGGTTTTTATTTATTTTTGATATTAACGTAGCCAAATGTGATTAAAATATCATAGATACATAATAAATTGCATAATCTCTTACGATGTTGGTCTGTGAGTCTAAAAGGCCTTCAAGAAAACCGTTTGATTTCGATAAAAAAAAATTGATAAAAAAAAAAGAAAAAGAATTTTAAGTCTTTTCTCAAACTTGGACTTAACACGGCAACACAGCCCAACATCCAGAACAGCCAATAAAGCCCAAGGGATCCCAAACCCAAAACCCACCCGAGAGAGCCTTGGATTCCGGAAAGGAGTCAACCAACGGCGTCGTTTTCAGTAGGGGTTGCCTCGTTTTCTCCCTTCCACTTTACCATCACTCCTCTCTGCTCCTCCTCACAGAATCGAGAAGAAATGGAGCGCCGATGGTTCTGGAAACTAAACCTCTCATCCCTAGGGTTCATGCTCTTGCTTATTCTGATGATCAACGGCTGTAATGCCTCAATCCACGAGTACAGAAACGAAGCTTTCAAACCTCAGTCAAACGCCTTCTTCTTCCACGGCGGCAGCGAAGGTCTCTACGCCTCTAAGGTCGTCGATTCCTCTAACGATAGCCACGTCAAGGGCAAGTCCTTCATCAGGTCCATTGATCTCACTGATCACCTCTCTAAAATTTGATTAATCCATTTTTACTGTATATATTGCTAGGTCAGCTCTGGAAATTGCTTACAGAAATTGAAAATTTTCGATCTGTTTAGTTACTGATCGTGAGAATAATATAGCAAAACCCTAGAGTTTTACGGAAGTTTAGGTGAAATTGAATTTGGAAGTTTTATTTTATTTTTTATTTATTTTGTGATTTCAATTTTCAAGCTTTAGATTTGAAGTTATGGACTATGCGAATGCCGGCGGGGGTTGACTAATGGAGTTTCAGGTTTGAGAGTGTTACTTTTGTGAGGACAAAGGAGTCGGCCAGTAAGCAGAATGAAATGCAGCAGAGTACTGGGATGGTGGAAGCTATCATTCTGGAGGTGAAGGACAGGACGAGGGTCGGGGCTTTGTTTTTGAAGTTGGATGTGATATGCTGCACCAGGAATCTTTCGAAGGATGGACAATGCACGGCTGGGGAGGTTGTTATACAGAAGAATCCGGACAATCCTGACTGGCCCAGGCGCATCAAGACCTCGTTTAATGGGAAGGACGAGGAGGCTAAGATGGAGTCTGAGACGGTTGAGATCAAGAGTTCGGGGATGTATTACCTGTACTTTATGTTCTGTAATCCGGAACTGAAAGGAACGCTGATTAAAGGGAGGACGGATTGGAGAAATCCAGATGGTTATTTGCCGGGGAAGATGGCTCCTTTGATGACATTCTATGGCTTAATGTCTTTGGCTTACCTTGTGCTTGGCCTTGCCTGGTTTCTGAGGTTTGTTCAGTATTGGAAGGATATTATACAATTGCACTACCATATCACAGCGGTGATTGCTCTTGGAATGTGTGAAATGGCTGTTTGGTACTTTGAGTATGTCAATTTCAATTTGACTGGAACAAGACCCATGGGAATTACACTGTGGGCAGTAACCTTTAGCTCTGTCAAGAAGACGCTCTCTCGTCTTCTTCTGTTAGTTGTTTCAATGGGCTTTGGTGTGGTGAAACCTACACTTGGTGGTATAACCCCAAAAGTGTTTCTGCTTGGCGGGGTCTATTTTATGGCATCAGAAGCGCTTGAGCTTGTTGAAAATCTGGGGAATATCAATGATTTTTCTGGAAAGGCAAAGTTATTTTTAGTCTTACCAGTTGCCTTCTTGGATTCATGCTTTATTCTGTGGATTTTCTCTTCGTTATCAAAAACTTTGGAGAAACTTCAGGTACCGCTATGCACCATTTGCATCTTTTAAGTTTCCTTTTTTTCTTTTTCCGTTAAAGCTTCAGCATATGAACACACATTTTTGTTTCAAAAAAATAATATGAACACACATTTTTGCATCATTTGTTTCATGCAACAAAATGGTATCCATTGAATCGGTATCTATGTTAGTGATATTGGTTTGTTTTAGCTATGCATGTGTGTGTGTGTGTCTGGAAACCATGTGCTTTTACTAAATGAAGTTACGTTTTTTTTTTAATTTAAAAAAAAAAGAAAAAGAAAAAAAAAGGAGAAATGAAGTATGCTTTAGTACCATGTGATTTAAATCTTTTGCTGGGAATAAGTGGCATTGTAACCTGTGATTATGCAGTCAAAATGCCTAGTTACGTTGTTCACAACTTGAGATATTATTGGATTCTCGAATGACAACATTATATGTGTGACCTTTTCTTCACCCTCTTCCATTTATTTTGGACTCAGATGAGGAGAAACATGGCGAAGTTGGAGCTATATCGAAAATTTACCAACTCTCTTGCAGTGTCTGTGCTTCTGTCAGTTGCTTGGATTGGCTTTGAGGTATTATTACTGATCATAACATCAAATATTCTGTGAATTAGCAAATACCATGTAGTGCAATGGAAAATACTGTAACTAGAGTGTGTAGTTCCTTCATTCGTCTGCTTGTTTCAAGTAAAATTAATCATTAGATTTGCTCTGAATTGTGTTTATTCAGCTATATTTCAATGCAACCGATCCATTGAGTGAGCTTT
This sequence comes from Fragaria vesca subsp. vesca, assembly GCF_000184155.1. Classification (NCBI taxonomy): domain Eukaryota; kingdom Viridiplantae; phylum Streptophyta; class Magnoliopsida; order Rosales; family Rosaceae; genus Fragaria; species Fragaria vesca. The sequence continues at coordinate 6,597,916 of NC_020496.1, forward strand.
GGCAAATCGCCTGGGTTATTCCTGCATTTTGGACACTGCTTGCCTATGCTCTCTTGGCAGTGATATGTGTTCTCTGGGCTCCATCAAGTAACCCAACTAGGTATTTTCTCTGACATTGGGATGTTACAGCTTCCTGATCTTGTTTACATGATAGTAGTAATGTCTATGTACTTATCAAAAGACCTATATGTATGTACTTGATGAATGCTTCCATTATTTGACTTGACTAGCATTAAGCGTAATGCTGTTGTCATAAAATTAGTATAAAGCATAGGCAAGCGTAATGCTTGTCTGTGCTCTCTTGGTCTGTTGTTTCTCTCTATTATCTTGTGCTTTGAGTGGTATCTTTTAACTTTGCATCATGAGTGCATTGATATTGTTGGATATGATGGATGGAGTTATATGACTTTTGCTTTTCTTATGTTTCCTTGGCACCACAACCTGATAGTATAATATATTGGTTTGGAACTTGCAGATATGCATACTCAGAGGAGACGGGAGACGACTTTGATGAAGAGGGCGTCTCGTTAACAAGTGGTACTCTGAAGGTGAGCGGAGATACAGCAGCTATGAGAGAATTTAACAATGGGCTTGCAGAAGATCTGGAGGAGGATAAGCGAGAATAGAGATGTAATCTTGTCCCGTAGAAAAGAGAATACCACAATGAAGCTTTTATGTCATATCCCGGGGGTGCTGTAAATCTTGATACACAATCCCTGTTGTATTAATGTATTATGTAGAGAGAGAATAGGGGAATAGTTATGGTACAAACTATGTGTGAAGAAAGGAACTTGCTAGTAATATTACAGCTGTGCACCGTTAGTTGTCTGATCACCTTCAGTTCAGGCCACGGAACGCAGATATTCTAGTTCATGATTATCCACTTGCATTTTCTGCTCCTCAGTATGGTGCATAATTTCTAGTTAGTTTTTGCATCTTTTCTGGTATACATCATACTATTAGAAATTGAAAAATTATTGCGCAGATTAAAAAAATTTGCCTGCATTTTTCTGATATACATCATGCTATTAGAAATTAAAATATTATAGCCCAGATATAAAAACAAAATCAGCTTAGAAAAATAAATAAATAAAAAAGATTTTATGTGGCTGCTGGGATTCGAGCCCAGGTCTCCACGGCCACAACGTGGAATTCTTACCACTAAACTACAGCCACATGATGCTATTCTTACTACCATTTAGATAAATAACTCTTATGCTACATCACACTTCTCCGAAAAGGAATAAAGTGATACATGGTTGGTGTTGGGGGTATTGTCAACTGGTAATGGTAGAGGGATCCGACCGGGAATAACTTAGGGCGCAAGCTTTTACAGCTCAGTTAACAAAACAGTCCTAGTTCCCATAGAAGTTCATGTCATTGCTGCTTGCTTATTAGTAGACTAGAGAGAGCATATTAGTTAGAAAACTTAGAATTGGACTGCCCCGAATATCATTCTGCCTGAACTTAATACAGAGTTAAACATAGCTTCGGAGATATTGATCTGCTGCAAGAATTTGCTCCACCATTCATTCAGGTACATCATATATACCTCTCTTTTATTCTTTTCGATTAACCAACTTTCAACTTCTCATTGTTTGTATTTCGAAAGCGCTTTTTAAGAAACAGACAAGGGGTTTTTGATTGTTGGGATTTTGTTGATCTTGCCTAGCTAATAGTTTGAAAGAAGATCATTTTCGCATGGAGAAACCCCTAATGATGATCCCTGTATTGCTGCTGCCCTTGTTATCTAGCATCTTCTATATTCAGAGGAATTGAGAGGTGCATCTTCGTGGCTTGTTTCCCCATTCTGCAGTGTTTTGGATTGGAGGCTCACCACATTCACCATTACCACCACAGGCATTTCCACTATACTCCGTGACATCGAATCGAAGTCCTAGACAAGATTTCAATGTTTTGATCAAGCCAAGCAATGAACATCTTTTGGAGATCACTTTGTGATGCTCTTGTAGTGACTAATCGATCACTTGGCTTTAGGAAAGCTAAGACTATCTGAAGGGTATGCACTTAAATGTGCTGATCCTCTTTTCTGTTATACTGTTTCCCATGTAACCCGTAAACCATTTTCTCAATCAATGTTGTGTACTTACTAGTGATATGATCTTTATTTTTTATTTGACCAGCTCTTCATTGAGGACAAGAAAAAGTTACAAAATGATGTGTTTGCAGTTCAACATGTTCATAGGTCTTTGAGGCTTCAAGCCTTTGAACATGTAGCTAGGCTGTGTATCTACCTGTTCACTCATATATATATACCAAAATTTCAGTTAATCCTATATAGGGTAGCTCTCCATTGTAACGAGCTTCGCACGAATATTTGTTCTTAAATTTCTTATATATTGAGAATGAATTTGATAATTTCTTTATTCTTCCTACTGCCAACCTTGCAGATCATTAAGAAATTCAGTAACAACTTGTAAATTGCTAATTCAGTTCGACTAGGACATAGTTATTACTCCNTAGAAAAAAAAAAAAAAAAATAGATGTACTTGGTTGTCTGCGATTTTAAGTACTCAATACTATCATTTATCAAGGGAAAAAAAGAAGTTCTATACGATGAATTAATCATACATCAAATTAGAAATCTATGCCATTGTTGGTTTTCCCTTTCGATCTTCGTCGTAGCACCAACAAAACATTGCCCTAATTTTTGTAAGCTAGGTCGTTGCATCCGAGAGTTTTCTACTCTTGGTTCTGGGCTAACCAATTGGCCGTAATCTTTTAAAGAAACAAAACTCCCTGCAGCATAGCCGACGATGTTCAGCTGCCTCCAAGGATCTCCACCTCTGAATATCTTATGCAGTGCTATTTGTTTCATGGAAGTACGTCTTAGATCCACAAAGAATGACATTTGCCTTAGTTTATCTATAAAAAATATACCATGCTCCCATTCACCACAACTATGACTATATGATGACAGTCTTGAGAAACCCACAGGTTCTGAAAACATTCGGAGATTTATGGAGTAATCTAGTCCCCAATCTTTGGTATCATAATTGGGTAACACCCATATTTTAAGATAGTACTCCATTGAAACACACGCAATGGCGATAGATCCTCTGAAATTAAGTAGCTGCATGTAAGGAACATCAACCATAGATACTGAGGTAGGATGGGGAGTCCAATAAAATTCCTCTTTCTTGAAGTCGAAAGAAACTATCCGCAGTCTATCATCTCTTGCTTGTAATAACAGATCAATCAACCAATGCATATCTCCGTATGCACATATATGTCTCTTACTTATATGACAAGGAGGCTGAGAGGGTATCTTTTTCCATGAGTCTGTTCCTAATACAAGAACCTGAGTCTCTTTGCAGCCTTCAATATCTGAGGAGACACAAACAATCTTGTGGGTGTTGGTTTTGCTATCGAATCCCATACCATATGAACAACCTACGTTCTTACTTTGAACTGGAAAGTCGATTGTTGGGAGCTTTAGAATTTCTCCTCGAAGAGGATCGCACAGCAATAAGCGTGACTGTCCTTCGGACTCTTTCTTGTAGAAAAACAAGCCGTGGTAACAAAATTCTAAACTGTATTTCTGACTGTCATAACGATGATTATGCCATGGCCAATAGGGCAAATTTTTCAAGGCAATTGCATTAATCTTGGTTTCTGCTGTCAAGTCTTGGCCATCATATTTTAGTGACTGCATGTGTATGTAATCCAACATACGTTCACTACTAATTTTGGATACAAGCATTAGCCGAGGAACTTCACCAGCAGCATTTGTACTAATACGTAGGCGAGTGTGCGTCGTGGCAAAGAGAGGATCCTCAAGTCTGTTCAACAAGGTCTTAGAGACAGAGCGAAGGCGATAAAGTGTTTCTAGAGGCAGTTTGAGAAGGATGTTGATGATGATATCGCTGGGTAAATCAAACAAGTTTGTTTTCTTCTTGCGTCTGAAGGGTTTCCTCATTACCTCCGTCCACGCCATGTTTCAGTGGTCCTACTGATAAATCAACCAACAAAACACAGGATCCAATCTCTACCTCTCCCTTTCTCTTTATATGCATGTAGAAATTGTATTTCCTTGAATCGTTGTATTTTCTTGAATCAATATGTTTACAAAACTGGTACATCAAGGATGTTGATGTGAGTCATTAATACTATTAGGAGTTGGAGTGTTTTTTTTTTTATTAATGAAGGAGTGTTTGGAAAAAACTTGCGTTCAGACTCTCTTATTTACATACTTTTGGTAATGTAAATCACAATCTTAAGTGTTCAAAAATTGAATCAACCTACAAAAATCACCTATGCAAAAAATCAATGTAAAAAACATTCGTTTGCCTAGCCAAATATATCAAACAAATGGACGGATGATCTTAAGACTGCTAACTTTCACCAGAACTATCAATTTGTTTAATACAATCGGCTGAGCAAACAAAATTGTTTTTTAAGTTGATTTTTTGCATAGGTGATTTTTATAGGTTAATTTAACTTTAGAACTGTCAAAAGTATGTAAATAGGAAAAAGTCCAGACGCACACACACATACTAATTCGAACGCAAGTTTTTTCCGGAGTGTTTTAGTTTGTATGTAATCAGAAAATGTAATTATGGTAGGTCTACTTTTCCTAGTATAGGTTTATGTAACCTAAGATTATATGTGTACCTTTGGAAAAATACTTGTGTCCGAACTCTCTCTTCTTTACATATTTTTGACAATATAAATAATAATCTTAACTGATCAAAAGTTGAATTAACCAATAAAAATCATCTTTGCAAAAATCAATATAAACAAAAATCGTTTGCTAAACCGAATGTATCAAACAAATAGACGGCTTATCATGAAATTGTTAAGTTTCACCATAAATGTCGATTTGTTTAATGCAATCAGCTGAATAAACTAATTTTGTTTACATTTATTTTTTGCAAATGTGATATTTGTTGGTTAATTTGACTTTTAAACGGTTAATATTATAATCTATATTGGTAAAGAGTCCGGATGAGTGCGTTCAGACTGGGTTGGACGCAAGTTTTTTCCCGTACCTTGTCGTGTCAATAATAATATCATCCGTTATAAAAAAAAAGTTGTTTGAAGCATTAACTTTTGTTTCCATGTAATAAAGAAATTATATATAAAATGCCGTAAAATTATTAGATTATTTCCAAAGCTTCTTATTTTCAATTAAGGCTCGGTGATAATACGCACATTATCAAGCAAAACAATCTTGGAAGATTTATGAGGTATAGAGATGCCTCAAGAATCTCACTGACAACACATGAGCTCGATGTTCTAATGTTGCTCATACATGTAGTTGTGTACCAACAAATTCTGTATGCCTATATCTTGTAAGCTTAATTAGCTTTAGAGCTTTAGAACTACTCTTGGAATTGAACAAGAATCTCCATGCTCCAAAGGAGTGAGGAAGTTCATATAGTATTAGATCCTCCCCAAATTCAATTATAGGTGAGAGAAGGATGACCGAGCTAGTTTGGTGCCAAGTCTTGTCTTATCCCCATAAATTTGTATGCCTGAGATGCCGTCGGTGACAGACTCCAGGTGTGATCGTATATCTTCAACCACAGAGACATGCGTCATCAACCTCCTCATTCCTCGCCACGTGTTTCCCGGCGGCCTTCTCCACATCTTTCAACACCAAATTACTATTCCATCACTAATTATTTACATTTTTGAGATGAACAACTACATCAATTACAGATTACTTATACAATTATACGCGATTTTACTATTTGTGTCTTCTAACTCATCACTTTTAGTTAAGAAAAATGGGCGGAAAATGGTTAGTGAATATTCTCTCAAACCCAAAATTAGTAAATGAGATTTGTGTAGTTAGGCTAGAGTTCCTCATAAAGGCAAAAACTAAGAGCAAACAAACGACATCTGGATTGCATGCAAGTACAACTGTACAAACAGTTCCATCGATTTCAGCTCCTTACGTGTGCTTGGGTCCAATCATTCAAAAAAAAAAATCCCATAAAAAATCAGACTGTGCAAATTAGAATCTTTCGGAATTTTCTGGTAAAAAGAATGTAGAATTCTAGTTTGAGTAGTAATTCGTTTTTTTATTGAAAATAAAAATTAAAAGTTATCTCCTTTGAATACGCTCAGACTAAGCAAAGCGTTTTGACCTTTCTACGCTTCCCACGAAATTTAGTTCCACACAGACCCAGAAAACTTGCAGTGCAAAAAGACTAGTTTCCGTGCTTTGTTATCAAAATCCTCGATCTGGGTTTCATAAAGAACGAGTCTTTTCTTGTGGGAAACGTCTCTGATTTGTAAAGTTTCGATCTTTGCTGTTCTTAATTATTGAAATCGGAGTTTTTGGTTACTGGGTTTGATCTGGGCCTCTCTGAGACTCAGTGACAGTGTTTAAGATGAAGGAAAAGATTGGATTTTTGGTGTCTGTTTGGTTTTTGCTATGTGGGTTTTGTGTGGGGAGGTTTGTGGTGGAGAAGAACAGCTTGAAAGTGACTTCCCCAAACTCATTGAAGAATGTTTATGAATGTGCTATTGGGAATTTTGGGGTTCCTCAGTATGGAGGGACCTTGGTTGGGACTGTGTTTTATCCCAAGGCTAATCAAAAGGCATGCAAGGGTTTTGAAGATTTCGATATCTCATTCAAATCCAAGCCTGGTGGATTGCCAACCTTTCTTCTGGCCGATCGAGGAGGTTAGCCTTTTCAATCTCACATTTTTAGTGGATTATGTTTTGCAGTAGTGACGCAATTGGAATTTACTTGGGTTGTTTAGTTGATATAAATATGAGCTTATTGGTGATGGTTTTGCGATCAGTGTGTAAATTTGTGGATCAAGTAGTGATGTGTGTTATTGATCATAATTGCTTTGCATGCAGTTAGATATCTGTAACATTCATAACAAGTTTTGCGTTTTGGTGTTTTATATTTATGGTCTGTATCTAATTCCCTTGTAATGACTGTGATGAAAACTCGTTACTTGACCGCTGAACCCTGCTTGCTAGTATCCAGTGATTTGGTCAATTATCAAAGTTTTTGGGCAATAGTTAGTCTAAATTTTGATGATGGAATAGATCTCAGGTTTAAACTTTATTTGGCTGTTTTCATTGTTACTAGTTTGCGTTCAGAGAATCAATCCCTTTCTGACCTTGATTGTTAAGTGGAGAATATATGCATATGTATAAGAGATGACTCTTTTTTCCCGTTTGAAGCATTGTTTAGTTTCTACCTGCAGCTTTTGATTGAGACCTTCTGTAAAATGTACGTGTAATGCGTGTTTATCTTTCACTGTGTACTCATATATGACTGTAAACATCCTGGCAGATTGTTACTTCACATTGAAGGCTTGGAATGCACAGAATGGTGGAGCGGCCGCTATTCTTGTTGCAGATGACAGAACTGAACCATTGATTACCATGGACACTCCCGAGGAAGAAAATGCAGATGCTGATTATCTGCAGAAAATTGCAATTCCCTCCGCTCTTATCAGCAAATCTTTGGGGGATAGCATTAAAAAAGCTCTATCTGATGGGGAGATGGTCAACATTAATCTTGACTGGACAGAGGCTCTTCCACATCCTGATGAGCGTGTTGAGTATGAGTTCTGGACAAACAGCAATGATGAGTGTGGACCAAAGTGTGATAGCCAGATTGATTTTGTGAAGAACTTTAAAGGAGCTGCTCAGGTACTTGAGCGGAAGGGGTACACTCAGTTTACTCCACACTATATTACTTGGTACTGCCCAGAAGCTTTTATTTTGAGTAAACAGTGCAAATCTCAGTGCATCAATCATGGGAGGTACTGTGCTCCAGATCCCGAACAGGACTTTAGTAAAGGTTATGACGGGAAAGATGTTGTGGTTCAAAACCTCCGTCAAGCTTGCTTCTATAAAGTGGCCAATGAAAGTGGAAAGCCGTGGCTATGGTGGGACTATGTGACTGACTTTGCAATTCGATGCCCAATGAAAGAGAAGAAGTACACTGACGATTGTGCAAATCAAGTTATTGAATCCTTAGGTAGGTTTGACTGACTTCATATTTGGATAAAGTCTTGCTAAAAGAAATGCATCCGTGTTTGCTGCATTATCTCTGTCCCTTTAGGACTACTCCCATTTATATAGTTTCTGATTTATCTTTTGATTCTTTGCTAAGGCTTACCCCTAAGTTTCTAATCTAGTCGTCAATACTTGCTTTTTAATTCTACTTTGGGTGACAGTTTCCTTTGGGATGTGATTTTATGGTTTTGGGAAGTTATGTTAGATTGTCACCATGAGCTAGTGTCTGTCTCTTGGATGGCACGTATATACAGTTCTATGATTACGATGTCTATGTGTTGCCATATTTCTAGTTTTTTGGTTGGAAGTTAATGCTTGTTTCATGTTCTTAAGAGCTATAACTAGAGTTAGTCATGACATATTCTTTTAAATGCTAATTGTTCTCTTTTTTTTTTTTCCTTTTTTTTTTCTTAAGTGTTGGTAACCTAGCTAAGATCTGAGGTCGTGAAATTCCTATTATTAATGTGTTCTCTGTAACATGATTAAAGGTGTTGATCTTAAGAAGATACAGACATGTATTGGGGATACTGAGGCAGATGAGGAGAATGCAGTTCTAAAGGCTGAACAGGATGCACAGGTTGGGCTCTTAGGATTTAGTTACGATATCCTTTTACCCTTGTCACCTCATCTTTTCAAGTTTTGTGCATGCTGTGTTAATTTGTACTCATGTCACTTTCTTTAATCTTGAACTAGATTGGCAAGGGCACCCGTGGAGATGTTACCATATTGCCAACTCTTGTTATAAACAGCAGACAGTACAGAGGTTTGATACAACTCTTGTAATGACCGGAGGACTGTACAGTGTCTTATCACTTTGCTCATAATGTTTTGTTTTTACACCTATTCTAAGGGAAACTGGCCAAAGGAGCTGTTCTCAAGGCCATCTGTGCTGGTTTTCAAGAAACTACTGAACCGGCTGTGTGTTTGAGTGAAGGTACTCATTTATCCTTAACCCTTTTTGTTTCCTTATATTCTTCATGGATATATTCCTGTAGGTAAAATAATTCTTGTAATTGATTGTTTGTTATAAATGTGTTCGTGTACTTTGAAGTGCTTGCCTATCTTTTCTGTACTAGGTTTTTATGAAGAGATTGCTACCATCATTCTACCCAATAGTCAAAACAACTAATCTACTGCGGTAAACTTTGTTAGTGAAATGTTGGCACCCCTTCGAAAGAAAGAAGACACCAGTGTTTTGTGTGTGTTATGACTCCAACGTAATAATAACAATAATAATCATAATAAAATTAATAACATGCTCTATGATACTGTATCATTGATTCAGATCCCAATAGGAAGTTGGTATTTGAATATATGTGAATCCTCGAGTCCAGGACATGTGTAACTTATTGAAATGGTAGCAAATTTAGTTTTCAGCCAGCATGCGAAGCTAATGTATTTACAAATATTGATCAATGGTTCCCTATGAGTAATCATTTGATTGTATTTCCCAATATCGTCTCTGAGATGGTATTAAAATGACTTTTTTTTTCTTTTTCTTTTTTCAGATGTAGAAACCAACGAGTGCCTGGAAAACAATGGAGGTTGCTGGCAGGATAAAGCTTCTAACTTAACTGCATGCAGGGTATCCCAATTTTCATAGCCTTCCTTTGGTTATTCTAATTATTTTGTTTTTCTTGTTTCCACTTTGGGTGGGAATGTTCTGTCTTATTCAATAGGTTTTAGTTAGTATTGTGTAGACTGATTTTTGTTTTGTTAAAGGATACATTCCGTGGAAGAGTCTGCGAATGCCCTACTGTGCAAGGCGTGAAGTTTGTGGGTGATGGTTACACTCACTGTGAAGGTAAATTTATTTGCATGGCTTCCCACTTTTATTGCAATGTAGAAACTTCCACATATTACTGCCATTAGAAATAATCTGCTTGACGGTGAAGGCTGCAGTATCTGGATAATGTAATCAACAAATTAAAATGTATTCGGTAGGAACTGTAAAATAGTCGAGAAACCTAACTCGGTGCACACTATTCTCCTCTTCTTCATCTTCCTTCTTCTTATTTCTTTTTTTTTTT
>NC_020496.1:6607999-6631887 GCF_000184155.1 Fragaria vesca subsp. vesca
TATATATATATATATATATATATATATATATATATAGCGTGCCTGTTTTCATATTAGTCAAGGTATCTTTTCCTTTCTTGCTCTAGCAGCTTCCGGAGCGTTACGCTGTGAAATTAACAATGGAGGTTGTTGGAGGAAAACTAAAAATGGCAAGACTTACTCTGCATGTCGTGTAAGTTGGACTTGTGATGTTGTTCACTGATCAAATCTCCCAATGGAAAATTGACAAAGTAAAATTGATTGAATGTGCAGGATGATCATACAAAAGGTTGCACGTGCCCGCCAGGATTCAAGGGTGATGGAGAGAAAACATGTGAAGGTACTTACTGCCCCTGGATCGCTATTAGTGTGTGATTTTCAGATGATTACTCATTGGCTTATTGAAGCTTAATCAGTATGTAGAGACTTCAATCTAATTATGTAATGCAGTTTTGACGTGGTGCAACTGTAATATCTTCTTGGGCCATTTTCATGGGGTCTTAATCTAGACTACCATCTCCAGATACTCTTATACGGTTAAACCATCATCACATAATTTACCTTGGGGGACTTATGCATAATTTATTAGGCTACTGCATCAGCAAATAGTTTAGATACTTGAATTTGAATCCCACCAGTGATTTTCACCAGCCCTGAATGGTGAATATACTTCCAAAGAGATCCTTTTCTGTATAACCAAGTAGTAAGAGTTTGAGATCCCCATTTGCTTGTATCGATATGGATTCACTCACCTTAAATTTTAATTTTGTCCATGCTCCAGATGTTGATGAGTGTAAGGAGAAGGTGGCTTGCCAATGTTCACAATGTAAATGCAAGAATACTTGGGGCAGTTACGAGTGCAGCTGTGGTGGTGGTTTGTTGTACATGCGAGAGCATGATGCATGTATAGGTGAGTATTTTCAATTCTTTTCTTTCTTAGTACTCTTTCTAACCACTAATGCTCTAGTTAGACAAGATCTATAGTTTTCGTTTTGGAATGTATCCTTTAATGGTAGGCACAACAGAGATTGAGAATTGGAATTTTTCTTCTTATTTATTTTTTTGGATCTGTGTGTTAACTGCTGCTCTGTGTGTGGGGAACCAGGTAAAAATGCCAGGAATACAGAGTATAGCTGGAGCTTTATTTGGGTTATCATTCTATGCTTGGGTGCTGTTGGAGTTGGAGGATATGCGGTTTACAAGTACAGAATCCGAGTATGTTTTCTTTCACCCAAAATTCCTCATACATGTACATATGTGAAATGCTGTTCAATATACAAGTCTTGAAGAAAGACATGGGTATTACTTGCTATTCTGTTCACTCTATCCCTTTGATTTATGGGGTGATCCCAAAAATTTGTATCTGCGCAGAGATACATGGACTCAGAGATCCGGGCAATCATGGCACAGTACATGCCATTGGATAACCAAGGAGAAATTCCCAATCATGTCTCCCGCGGTGATATCTGAAACCGAGTAGGGAAGAGACTCGTATGATAAAACGGCTCTTGAGAAGGGAAGACATTCAACCGCGGTTTCAAATCAAGAACTTCCTCCGGGCACCAACAATTGATTTCATTGTCATGACTCATGCTATAGTGTAATCAGTAATAGTTTCCATGTGTCTAGCAGTGCATCCTTTAGCCTTGTTTAATCACCATTTCGCTTTTATTGCCAGCGGGAAACGATTGTTATACTTGTAAAACAATCACAGTAGTATAAGGTCGTTATATAAGTGATGAGGAAGCCAGACGCCATTGACTATCTGTTGGGAAGCTAACTCCTTTGTCCAAATTCTCAAAGCATCGCCATATAAGATTTGTGCAAGATAACGATCAAGAACCAAATCATGTTAACGAAAAACGAAGAAAAAGAAACTGATAACTAAATCATGTTTCAAAATCCTTCTAACCATAAAGCAATCATATATTCACAATGTTAACATCTTGATTCACACTGTTAACATCTTGATTCACGGATTATATTCTACGATTTTCTTCACAGTTTCAATTTCTCTAAAATTGAATCTTGATAGGTAGGTAGATAAACGAATGTGATTGATATCATCATAATATATTCTACCGTCAAGTTTCCTCCCAATTTTGATAAGTGACTTCATCAATCATATGTTACATGTCGGCGCTAATAGGCTCATGCTATGATAGCTAGACTGTTTATAACTATGGATCACATGTTTGTGGCTAGCACAAGAAAGATGTATATGCTGTAGATCGATTAGCTATTAATCATGAAAATTATACCATCATGCTCAATGTGCCATGAAGAATTATCTATCGTGATTTGAAGTTTTAAATAGTAGTTTTTATTATACTTCAAATTCAATTATCGATAGTACATGATTCTATAGAATCATGATATACGTACACAATATTTGGTGCTCCTCTTCAGAGCACTTGTATTCTTGAAGCTTTTATGCAAGGATTCTGCCATTGAATGGCTCGCCAACCGCAACGACCTTGCTGAATTCACAGAATTTTCTCATAACAAACTGCAATGCAGTCTTTGAATTTCTAATGCACTTGCATCGAAATCATGGTACATCTTTATTTCTTTTCTTCACCGTGGCTGAGCCAGCGCAAAGAGTTAAATATGTTACATGAGATATGGCCTGTGGAGCAACGGCTTCAGTCCAAGCCAGCTGTTATGTTATACAGAACTTCAAACACACGGCCATGAAACAGAATGCAAACGCCAAGCAACTAGTTCTAGCATCTCAATATCAAAAAAGGGGGGCCAAGAACACCATATTACAGTATATCTATATGTTTGCCCAACTAAAATCAATGGTAAAATGCAAAAAGAAAAACAAGTATCTAAACTCCAAACACATGATGCCTTGTTCCCATCAGCTTTGGATGCACGGGTGTTTAACCAGAGAAACTTTAGTTCAGCAACTAGCCCGGAGCACCCCAGTTACTTCTCCATTGCTGCAATCAGCAAATCATATGAAAAGTTTAATTACTTCACAGACATGATTGGAATTCAATCCCATTAGCTAAAATGAACAATCTTCACTAATCACTAGACACTAGCTGTAACCAATTTCACAGAGATCTAGATTCCACTAAGCTATTGATATAACATTTCAATCCCCATGAGGCACTATACTACTGAAGTACTGATACACAATGGAGGGTACACCATGTAAAAATTAATTGCATGTACCTAGCAGATACTCCAACTTTCTGTCTCATTCAAAGCTCGAATCTTTTTGGTGTTTACGACTCTGTACAATCCTATAGACATAGAAAGCTACAATACCTCCACTGCACAGAAAAAGTAAACATATCAGGTGTTAAACTCTTTAAACCTATAACACTAACAGTAATTTTGCACAAGGACTACCCAAAGGGGAGGACTAGACAATTTTGTACCCAAGTTCATTTTTAAGAAGAAAAAATAAATGCTAGTAAGCCATTCCATTTTCATCCTCATCTTCATCTAAAAAAAACCTTTTTATGCGCTAACATTTCTTTATTGAGTAGTTCTTTTAAAAGATTAAAACTCTTTCCCATTAAGTGCTTCTGTAGGTAACTAATTTTTTTTTTTTTTTTTTTTTTTTTTGTTTAGGTAGGCTGTAGGTTAACAAGTTTTTTTTTTTTCTATCTTTGCAAAACATGGTATTTTGGGAGGGAAAACAAGGTTCTCTAATGATTATATCACTGGTTCTATGTCCAGATCAAGGTAAAGTTCCTCAGCTGAAGAGAAGACTAAAAGCAGATAGCATCATAAAAATAAATATTGAGAAGGCCATGATTCACAAAAACCTGACAAAGGTTGTCAACAAATATGGAATCCATGATCTCTGCAAATATGGAAACAAGAAAATATCAGAATCTTTGAAGGCTGTTTAACTACAAAAATGAAGAAATTCAAGATAACAATAAGAACGAACTTCTAACCTGAGTCAGTAGGCGTGCCTCCCTCAGAAAAAGTATACTGGCAATAGCTGCAGGTCCAACAGTCCAATCATTTAACACATAGGAATTCAACTTAAACCGTATGAAAAAGCTCCAATATGTAGCGATTACAAAAGTAAACCATAACTAACCTGCCTGCCCTTTCAAGGCCAAAGGAAATGATTCTCCTTGCTTAAATGATCTCAAACTCGAAATACTTAAAGCCAAAAGAGTACCACCAAGGATAACCCCAAATCTAATTGCAGCAGTGCTTCCAGTTACCATGAAGGAAAGGATGCCACCAAGAGAGAGAACCAAACCTTTAAAACATAAGACCAAAATCAAAATCGCAAATTTCTATAAAAATCTAAAGGACTATGCATCATTTTATTTTATTTCTCATAAGCTATACCATATGGTATCCCAACATGAAAGTCGCGGATTTTTGTGACGTCATTGAGATCATCAGATGATGTTTGGAACGTCTCAACAATTTCCTTCACTGGCTCGGGAGAATTCTTTGCGGCTGTGGAGATAAATTCTTTACCTTCTTCGCTGATCTCTTTAGCTACCTCAGTCAAATCACACATTGCCTTATCACCCTGTATTTTCAACTGCTCTGACGTTTCCTTCAAAATTACAAATGCTTTCTCAGAGTATATCTCATACGCTTCCTGAGAGACACTTTTCAGGTTTAAAGCTTGTTCTTTGAAAGAAGCTAGAGTCTGCTTCCAAGCTTCTTCTGATTCTTCAGCTTTCACTTTGGCATTTTCCTTTTCCTTCTCCACCTCAACCTCTGGATGCTTCTAAACAAAACAAGCGGAACACAAATTAGAAAATTCATATAAAAACTCAATGCTATATGATCAAACACACAGTTAAAAGAAAAACGAAAAAGCATTTACCAGTAATTTCAAACAATTTGGATAATTACTATACCAATAGCCAAAAATCCAAGAAATCCAAAGCTTGAGACTGTACCGATTCATCGTGCGAGGCAGCGGCGGCTACAATTGGCCGGCACCACAAGCTCCGCCGGTGCAGGGAGAGCGAGCCACCGCAAGAACCGAGCCCTTTCGGAACCGCAACCGGAGCTCCTCCATGAAATTGATGGAATCGCCGAGAGAACAAGGCGAGCGGAGTCGTGGCGGCCTTGGTGAAGCGAGAGGTGGAGCTAGGGTTAGGGTTTAAGAGCGAGAAGGATTGCAACGTCACGGTCATTTTGAGAAAGGGGTTTGAAAATTGAGGGCGGAGGTGACGAAGAGGTTTAGGTCAGAAGCGAGAGAATTGGGGAGTGTTGGAAGATTAGCTGAAACAGGGAGGAGGCAGAGTGTTCACCTTCACTATAGTGCCGCGAGGGACGTGAGGTGCACGCGTTTCAGGTGGGGTGTGTGTTTCTCAAAGTGAGAGGAAATGATACTTGGTAGTTGATGATACGCGCCAGAGCCCACTGAATCTTTCGAAAGCGCCAACGTGTTGCTTCCTATCTGGTGCGCCGCGGGTGCATTGTTCCTCCGTGCGTCCTCGGTGTTTTTAGCCGCTTTTTGTATGGTGAATAGAAGAAGTAAACACTGTGTAGTATGAACTGTGGAGCATTACTACTAATGATTAGAACTTGTCACACCAAGAAATCAAAAAGGAAAGTAAAATTTTATAGATATATTATCTTATCTATTTATTTATGAGAACGACAACAAACTGATGAATTGATATTCAATTTCATATGCTTCTCTATTATATGTATCATCAAATTACAACTCTAAACTTACACATCAACAAAAGACAAAAAAGTGTTGGTCTATGTATGTCGGCAAGAAAAGATGGGATTAAATATGTCATTGCACATTGGAGAGCTTGAGAAAAGTTCACTGGAATTCTTGAGACATTTTCATGACACTTCCATAACATGACCATTGGGTAGCAGATAAGCAGACCAAGAAAGGAATAGAGTTGCATGCAAATTACAAGGCAAATGATCTTTTTCAACACATGAATCCAAGCAAGGCACCTCTAATCTGCAGCTTCCCTTTTCTCTCCTATCGAACAGAAAATTCAACTTGAACCATATGGGGAAAGCACACAATGCTTATGTATCCAAAAAAAGAAAGCACACAATGCTTATACAATGATGGACTGATGGTCCAGTAAATCATGGTTACTGGACTTAATTAGGAGGCAGCCCAATAGAGATTAGGTCTAACAAACTGAGCCCAGATCACTTGGATTATAAATGGTTGACATAGATGCGCCATTTGCGCCACCAGGCTGCCATCTCCAAGAAACACAGTTAAACAAATAAGACTGACTTGGTTTTCTTTAATCGAAGTCATACAAGCATCGAAACCAGAGAGAGATATCACAGAAGAAGAAGAGGGTGTGAGTGAGTTTTAAATTAGTGCAAGTTCTGGGTTTTGGGAGTTTCAGGAAGTCAAAGAGAAAGAGCCAAAAACAAGTTGGTGTAAGTTCGTTTAGGGTGTTTGAAACTTGAAAGAAGCCAAAGCTATAGATGGTGTTGGTTGGTCGACTACCATATAATGGTGGATTTTCACAGCCATTGAAGACAAACAAAGAGTGTATCAGAAGGAATTTTGACTACACTTTCTCTAAGAGTTTGACATATCAATATGTCTCTATGGCCACCCTGCAAAAGAAATTATGCATATTTTACAAGTGCTCTGCTGCCCTCGACAACCCTTTAGGATTAAACTAATATGTTTGATGCACTATGTATACTAAATGAAACCTAGCAAGTTCTTGTTTACAGGAAATCATAGCTAGCATTCTAGATACCAACTGAAATAAGTCAATTAGTAAAGGATGTGAGTTCAGATTTGAGATCTCATCGGTCATCCCAACATGTAAACGTCAAGTTTCATTAGTTCATATTTATTGTTCTAAGTATTTCTCTTTTAATTAAGAGCTATACTTCTGATAACTTTGAATACTAACATTACAGTTACTATGACTTGCATATCTTTGTTTCAAGACTATATTCTGTAATGTTGTCTCACTCAAATTGCATACAGAGTTATATGTTTTTGCTTCAAGGTTTGAACCTTTTCTATCTGTTCTAAAACGACCATCAAAGTTATTCTAAAACGACAACTAAAAACATTGATTACTACCATTCAAATTCAACATTTATATCACATATTTGCTTGATCGTTTAATATAAGGCGCATCTATTGTCACCCCACAGATCATTTTGCTCACCCCACATTCTCTTCACACCCCACTCATATAATTTTAATTGTATGTTTACTTTGTTCACCCATTAACAATACCTAAAAAACCATTTTCTCAATTTTACTTTGCTCACCCTACATTCTCTTCATATATTTTTCAAATTCAGATTTGCTCAAAGTAAGTAAAATCACCAAGTGAACAAAAATTCACATGAAAGTATAAATCCAAGTTAAAGAACAAAAAAAAACTCTCAAATTTAACAATTTAATGGTATCAGTCGATATCAAGATGCAAAATATCTGTAAATGTATCTGTAGTAGCAACGCCTTTCATACTTCTAAGTTTTTTGAACTGATCTATTCGTTGTTCATAAATACGGTACAGTAGTTGTCCATAAGAATTTACATACAAAGTCGACATAAGAAATAATGAGTAAAAGGATAGATGAATCATCAACAAAGAAAAAAAAATACAAACAGTTTACCTCATCTTCAGATTAAATGCTAGTGTCTTCAAACTCACGATCGAATATGATAAATCTGGGTTAAAGTTATGAAATTTGTATTCATCCAAAACAAAAAGATAAAAAAGAAAAAAAATTATATTTGTAACAACTTATTGTCCCTTAATGTAATTTTACATCAGGATATTTTAGTAATTTAATAAATCAACAATTTGTAAAGTGAGCAAAATGGTTTGTATGATGACAATAAGTATACCCTTAATATATTAACAAACGACACTCTAAAAACGTAATAACAATCTAGTTTAAATCTACATAACGATTTGCATTTTGAATAACCAGCCTCAAAATCTCAAATTGTGTTCCAAACAATCAGTCCACCCATTGAAAATTTGTTGAAAATCATAAATATGTATCCAAAAATTCACGTATTAGGAAACTAACAATCACATAAAAATACAGCCACGTAGGATAATTAAATAAGTCAAAAGCCAAGTGCATCACCCATCTGCTTTGACTAAAATTGGACTCCCGCGCCCCTCCTCCCCCCCCCCCCCCCCCCAACCCTAATATAATCAAGCTCTCTCTCTCTCTGCAGTTAGAAGAGCCTTAAATGCTCTTCTCCTATACCTTAACTCAGTCTGAGCTAGCATCACCCACAACACCCCCCACACCATTATTATTCTCTGTCACTCTCTTCCTCTCTACCTCACTCCCTGACATCACCCCCCTTTCTTTACTCCCTCCTTCCTATTCACTCCTTCCCACGCCGCTCCCGGCGTTTCCCCGGCGACCCTTCCATCTTTGTCAACTCCCTCCTCCTCCGACGATCATGTTGTTTCTCCGGTCAACAAAAACCACCTAAAAAGGTTAAGACTTAACAAAGTGGAAGGTGGTGTTGGTGCGTTACTTTACTTTTTCTCACTCTCTTTTGCTTTCTTCATCATCATTACATTTCCTTATTATTATGCTCTCCTGTCTGCTCCTCACACATACTCTCCTCATTCTTTAACTTCCATGAGCTTTCAGACTAGCTTTGAAACTTTCATGAGGTTGTGAGAATGTCACTCATCAATAAGCTAGTGTTTCTTCTGCTACTCTGCCTGCCTGTACTAGTGGTTTCCTTAAACCCTGTTTTCAACGACGACGTTTTGGGGCTGATCGTGTTCAAGGCCGGGTTGCTGGACCCGGAGGCCAAGCTCAGTTCGTGGAACGAAGAGGATGACACTCCTTGTCATTGGGTCGGTGTCAAATGCGATGTGAGAAGTAACAGAGTCTCTGAGCTTGCTCTGGATGGGTTTGGTCTATCCGGGCATGTGAACCGTGGCCTTTTGAGGCTGCAGGTCATTCAAAGACTCTCACTTTCTAATAACAACTTCACTGGGTCTATAAACCCTGATCTGGCTCACATTGGGACTTTGCAAGTCATTGATTTGAGCCAGAATAGCCTTTCCGGGTCGATCCCTGATGAGTTTTTTCAACAATGTGGGTCACTGAGAGTTGTTTCGTTTGCAAAGAACAAGCTATCTGGGAGAATTCCGGAGTCTTTGAGCTTCTGCTCAGCTTTGGTGGCGGTGAACTTCTCGTCGAATCAGCTTTCCGGGAGTTTACCATCCGGGATATGGTATTTGAGGGGGCTTCAGGAGCTGGACTTGTCAGGGAACTTGCTGGAGGGTGAAGTTCATGAAGGTATTGGTTATTTGTATGATTTGAGAGTAGTTAACTTGGGGAAGAATCGGTTTTCGGGGTGGCTTCCCGGGGATGTTGGAGGCTGTTCTCATTTGAAGTTGCTTGATTTTAGTGATAATTTGTTTTCTGGGGGGATTCCTGAGTCGATTAAGAGACTTGGTTTGTGTAGGTCATTGAGTTTGAAGGGAAACTCTCTTACAGGTCAAGTTCCAGCTTGGATTGGTGAGTTGAGAAGCCTTGGGATGTTAGATTTATCTTGTAATAACTTTTCTGGTGGAATTCCTGGTTCATTAGGAAATCTAAAGCTACTTGAGAAGTTGAATTTGTCAGTGAATGAATTCACTGGGAGCTTGCCAGAGTCACTGACAAATTGCTTCAACCTTTTAGCTCTAGATGTTAGCCGAAATCAGTTGGTAGGTAAACTTCCTTCATGGATTTTGAAGCTTGGTGTAGGACATGGAAAGCTCGAGTACAATCCATTGAAACCAATTGCTGCCTCTCATGGAGGTCTTCAGGTGTTGGATTTGTCTTCCAATGCATTTTCCGATGTGCTTCCATCTGATATCGGGGTTCTTAGTAGTTTGCAGTTCTTGAATGTGTCACGGAACCAGCTTCTTGGTTCTATTCCTGCAAGTATAGGTAATTTGAAGACAGCATATGTTCTGGACTTGAGCGACAATAGGCTGAATGGAAGCATTCCTTCTGAAATTGGAGGAGCAGTCTCACTCAAGGAGCTAAGGCTGCATAAGAACTTTCTAACTGGGAAGTTACCATCTCAGATTGAGAAGTGCTCATCTCTATCATCTCTGTAAGTTCTCTTGTTCTGTTTTTTTAACTGTTTTACTAGTTATGTTCGTTCATGTGGAATTTAAAACTTCAGATAGCTAGACTCAAGCTGTATTTCCAGTGTTATTCATTGTGTATAATGGCATATGGTTGAACAGCAAGAACATTTATAACTGATGAAAATGTAAACAGGTATCATTTATAACAATTTTTTTTAAAAAAAAAACTTACAGTTAGGAAAAGTACAAGCATAAACATTTTGATCACCAATTTTAACAGTCTGCAAAGGTACTCCACTGCTTGTAAACAAAATAAAATTCAAGTAGCATCCTATGTTTGTTTGGAAAGATATAACTTAATAGTCAAAACTTTTGAAGGCAATACATTGTTCTGAATGTCTTTTTGTTTTATTTATTCAAAATTTACAGGTTGCTATCCCAGAACAATCTTTCTGGCCCTGTTCCTGTAGCCATTGCAAACCTTACCAATCTTCAATACGTCGACTTGTCTTTAAACCAGTTCTCTGGAAGCTTGCCTAAAGAGTTGACTAATCTTTCCCACCTCCTCTACTTCAATGTCTCCTACAATCACCTTCAGGGTGAGTTACCAGTGGGGGGCTTCTTCAATACAATCTCACCCTCATCTATCTCAGGCAATCCGTCCCTATGTGGTTCTGTTCTTAATCTTTCATGCCCTGCTGTTCACCCCAAACCCATTGTCCTAAACCCAAATTCTAATAGCACTGGTGGTGGCTCTTCCTCTCTAACTCATGGTCACAAGAATGTATTCAGCATATCTGCCCTCATTGCCATAGGTGCTGCTGCATTCATTGCAATTGGTGTTATAGCTATTACTGTCCTCAATATGCATGTGCGGTCTTCAATGACACATTCTGCTCCTCTTCCGCTACCTGGTGGGGAAGATTTCAGCTGTTCCCCGAGTACTGATTCAAAGTATGGCAAGCTTGTTATGTTTTCTGGTGATGCTGACTTTGCTGCTGGGGCACAAGCCTTGCTCAACAAGGACTGTGAGCTTGGTCGTGGTGGCTTTGGAGTCGTGTACAGAACAGTCCTCAGAGATGGGCGTTCAGTTGCAATAAAAAAGTTAACAGTCTCAAGTTTGATCAAGTCCCAGGAAGATTTTGAGAGGGAAGTAAAAGGACTTGGAAAGATAAGGCACCATAATCTTGTGACACTTGAAGGGTATTACTGGACTCCTTCCTTGCAGCTGCTCATATATGAATACATACCATGTGGAAGTCTGTACAAGAATCTGCATGACGGACCTGACCAGAGTGGTCTCTCTTGGCGACAGAGGTTCAACATAATTCTTGGGATGGCAAAGGGTTTGGCTCATCTGCATCAAATGAACTTGATCCACTACAACTTGAAATCAACTAATATTTTGATAGACAGCTCTGGTGAACCGAAAGTAGGAGACTCTGGTTTGGCAAGGTTGTTGCCAATGGTAGACCGGTGCATCTTGAGCAGCAAAATCCAAAGTGCACTTGGGTACATGGCCCCTGAGTTCGCTTGTCAAACGGTCAAGATTACTGAGAAATGTGATGTGTATGGGTTTGGGGTCTTGGTTTTGGAGGTGGTGACTGGAAAGCGGCCTGTGGAATATATGGAAGATGATGTGGTGATTCTCTGTGACATGGTGAGGGGGGAACTTGAGGAAGGCAGGGTGGAAGAATGTCTTGACAGAAAACTTTTGGGTAATTATCCAGCAGAGGAGGCCATTCCAGTGATCAAGCTTGGTTTGATATGTGCTTCACAAGTTCCATCAAATCGTCCCGATATGAGTGAAGTAGTCAACATTTTAGAACTCATCCAATGCCCTTCAGAAGGCCATGAAGATTAGATTAAACTCAATATACAGATGCAGAAAGCGACATAATGTTCTGGTGAAGATCAATCCGGTTTTTTTCAAGTAAAAGAAAAAAAGAATGTTGGAGGATTTTTCTCCATTTCTTTTCAGTCATTTTCTTTACTATATTGTATTCCTTCTTTTGTACTTCTTTATCAATCGAGTTCTATAGCACTTGTATGGTTCCGGATTGCTTTTCACCGGTTTGAAATGGGACAATTTGAGTATGTTCTTTAATCAGGGATCTCTCTCAGCATAAACTATAAAACCTGATTGCTATACTGGTTTGAGATAAGACACTGCAGTATTAATAAAGCAACAATGTAATTGACGCAGTTCGCCAAACTCTGATTTTCCAGAGTAGAAGTCTTGAACTTTGTCGCAGCAATTTCTTCATCATTCAATGAAGAGAATAAACTAAGCTAAACACATGATGAGCAAGATTAAAATCTAAGCTACCCCAAGAAGTGAATGGGGAAATTAGTATAGCAAATGATGCAGTCCAAATGAGAAACACTCTTTGCTTTAACCACACTTTTCTGTTGGCCATGTTGCTTCATTTCTACTACATTTGATTTCTAACTTTACAATTCAAAATGAGCATTATATGCATATATATGCGTACTCCACTGACCCTAATCAACCTGCTGTCTTCTTTATCATAATTTGAACTCCCAGTTCCTGCAAGCATGTTCAATAATTTACCCTTAGATTTGAAGCTTTAACTTAATCGAAGTGTTGGACCCGAGGGGCGAGGGGAACCTAATCAACTGGCCTCGAACACCATCAAAGCACCTCACATGGTGCTTCTCAAAAGCACTTGAAAGCTTTCTCCAACAGTGATTATGTAGAACATGGCAATCATGCCATGCATACTACAACAGGAACCTTCTGGCTTTTGGCTTTTGCATCAGGCTTGGTTGGTTGATTCATGATCACGCTACATAAGGCTTGGAACCAACAATCTGTTAACCAGTTGATCAGGGCCAAGGCAAATACCCACATCGGAAATCGATGAGATAGGAAGAGAAAACAAGGAATATATTTTAACGAGAAACAGAATGATTGATATCCACCATGCTTCCACTAAGAACCTAAGTAGGGAGACCATGTATTGGGGGCCAACAGAACAAGAGCAAGTTTTACCAACTCAAAATAATCACACAACTGTATGCAAGTAAGTAAACACAGAGTTTCAACATTCCGAAACATCTTAGTTCTCGAATGAAACCGGAGTTTCAATATTCCGAAACACCTTAGTTCTGAAATGAAATTTAGTACCAGTTATTAATATTATCACTGTGACAACAAATCACCCTAAGAAATAAAATAATGCAGTGTATTGTGTACAAGGTTACAGAAAAGTATGTGATTTCCGGTGAATCAGTGGCAGATCTTAAGCTAAGATGAAGTCAGAGAATGTAGTAGGACCGGGGTGATCTGACACCAACTTCATGGGACATGGGACCTTGCTAACAAAAAGGTAGAATAGAAACCTTATATGTCTGTATTTTGCGCACTAATTAATGCCTTCTGACATAAGCAACTCAGTTCCACAGTGAGCTTACAGTACTAAATTATCAGCTTGAACATGGGCAGCAAAACTGCAAAAGCTAAAAGCAAGCAATATACTCAACATGCTTTCTGGATACATCGCTATATTTGCTACATTTATTTCCAAAATTAGTAGAGTTGAAAGTTGAAACATTTAAATGGATGAGTTCCATTGTTCCATGCTCATGTAAAACGGTAAATGTTTTAACACAAGTGAATTAATTCAGGAACAGTGTTCAAAGGAAACAAAACCAAGGGAGTGAAATTGTACTTTTGGACAAAAAATATATTACCTCTTGCACTTACAGTAAATATCAGGCACTTATACAGACCTATTTCCTGGGACAATGACTACACAAAACTCACTAGTTTCAACAAGGGCAGACTATTAAAAAAGGTTTAACTTTCGTATTCGGTTTTCTGGGATCTTCATTCGTGTCCCACTTTCCTGAATCTTTTGAGCAAAATCTAATCTTAAGCTGTGTTCTCATCTAACTAATCATCCCAGTTATTTTCCCACCCATCTTTGTTTGAAGACCTTGCAGTAAGACCATTAGCAGAGATGCTTCCTACCAGATGCCCTCCAGGTGATTTCACTGCATTATCTCCATCCCAGTCGTCATCCCAACCCTGATCCCAACCTTCAGCCGTAACCACCTCAGTTGCTGAAGCCGATTCCGGCAATGCCATTTCAAGTTCCTGATACGGAACTCCACCTCCAGTTCGCTGTTTTCTCCTCCTAACCAGGCAGAAAGCCCACATCCCTCCAAAAATTATCACTGTAACAATCAACAAGTAAGCACCGTTGACTGGTGTCACTAACTTCTCATAAGAAGGGAAACGCATGAAAAAGTTTCCTTCAGATACAAAAGGGTCCATCTGGAGCACGCATTCTCCCTTTCCAGCTTTAAGTACTATTTTGTTGCTTTTACCCATTTTGAGCTTGATCTGCAAAAACAAAGACACAAACAATGCGATTTTGCTACTCAGAAACAATGTGAAGCTTCCCACATACAAGTAACAAAAACGTAAACACAAAGTCCATGGTTCCTCCATGACTCCAAATAGTGAACCATACAAAACAACTTGACAGATAATGGTATGGTCATGTGTCACTTAAATATTCAAGTAGATCCTCTATTAAATTCATTGATTGTTTTTCATATCTTAGCTGAAGATTGATAATGAAGAATGTTCGTCATCCAACCCTTTCCACTAGCCTTATGCATATTCCAGTCATAATTCCTACTCAATTTCCAATAGTTTAGAGGCAAGAAAGCGAGAGGTGAGCATGGTAGGGAGGAATGGATAGGATTAGAACTGAACCAAACCCATTGATTATTTTTCAATCTTGTTTTAAGAAGAAACCTAAAACCACACTTTTAAAAGTCCTAGTGACCAGAATATACACCCCAAACCTAAGCATTCGTTCTAAATTTCACCACCAAATATCTAGATGCCAATGATTCAAATCAGAGAAACAATAACACGAAAGATCATTACAGTTTTTTCACCTTTTTATATTTGTGTTTGGGAATCTTCAGGTCCATGGTATCTTCTGCAGAAAGGTTTCCCTTTAATGTGCTGTCGCGTACATTTTGGACCAGAATGACTGCTTCTGTTGATTCTGCAATATATGAGCAAAAAAAAAAAAGTAAATAAAAACTTGCCTCACAAATAATTATGAGGTCAAATGGTATTGAATCATGTCTGGCACTCTGACACTACTAGATTAATCTAACATATATACGACAGAGAACATGTCAATGAATTAATGGTTTAATAAGATGTACACAGTCTATAGCATCTTAGCTGAATCCATTTAATACACACACACACACATTCCAGCACCTGCCTGCAATAATGAGGCCAGGGCAATTCTGAGTAGTAATTGAGACAAAGTGGTGCTTGAGGTGTTTAATTTGGTTTTATCAATTAAGCCTCCAGGCTATACCTAAGAGAACCCCGGATAATTTCAGATTACATTGTGGACTTGGGGAACTCAACAAAGTCATGTGTTACTTACTAATGGGCAAGTTATAACATCAAATGGTACTTCACTTTATAACCCTTTTCACCAAATAGAAAGGTATTGCAATCAGGCCTCACACTGTATAACAAGCCAAGTTCACATACAATTATACATGATACACACATATATATATATATATATATATATACACCTTGTACAAAGGACTTGCGCACCAAATGGATAAAGAATAGAGCTGCCAAGTCACAACTTGTGGTTTTTTATATAACCTTTACCAAAGGTATTTCCATAACAAACCCATAATGGCACTCTCAAGTTACATTTTAACTACCTAGAGCAGCATAAATGAGACACAGCTTGAATCTTACTAAATTTAGTTCTGATGATAGCACAAGTATGATAAAATGAAAAATGTATCAGCACTCTTATATAATATTCATGCAATCAAGCAAACAAGTTATCAAAGAAGGGTTTTCATCTTTCAAGTATTCTACCATTGGCCTAATTGTGTTCACTGATTCCCTCACAACTGCTCATGGCTCACAAAAAATACAATGCTTATATTTGAGTGCACAATATCTTAACAAGAAATAAAAATCAGTCCAAAAGTGCCAGCAGTAATGTAACTTACCCCTATCAAAGCTCTTAATGCAGGCAACCATAGCCGTATTGTTGCATGTTATGCTTACCCCATCACAGCTTTCTTCGCTCACATTCGGTACATTGGTCACATTGTCACTTTTATTCTTAGTCTTCTCTACTTCACCTCCTTCCACATGAGGAGGCGGTGGACTAGCAGAACCAGGCGCACTATCCGAATGCTTTGCATTTGGATCCTCTTCCGGTGTCTTGCCAGGCACCGGATTCGGCTTCTTATCAGTCTTCGGAGCTGGATTCTCCTTCGGCTTCTTCTCCGGATTCGGATCCGGCTTCTGAGTTTGGTTATTCTTCCCGTCACCGGCATCAGTCGGCGGACTTACCGGAGTCGATTTAGTACCGTTATTCGGATCCGGATTCAGGTCCGGCGTCTTGGCGGGCGGCGCAGATACCGTTTTGTTCTTCGCATCGTCAACTGGCGTAGGATTAGTATCAGGATCAGGTTTAACAGGCGGCGGTGGAGTCGCCGCCACCGGAGAAGCCTTATCCTAAGAATTAGCCATATATGAATAAACAAACTACCAATTCGAAACAAAAACCAACTAAATTCAGAGACGGAGGAGATAGATTTACCGGCGGTGATGTGGAATTGTCCGAATTGACCTTCGTCGTCGTCGTCGGATCACCGATCAAAAATCTATGCTTGGAGAGCGAAGAAGCATTGGAGGAATCGGCGACGATGAAGAGCAATAACAACACCGTCAAAGGGATAGTCTTGAACTGACAGGGATTCGCATCACCGCGGCGGAACCCTAGGAAGCGATTCGAATTGCGATCCGAATCCATTTCCCGGGTGAAATTGGAGGCTTTCTTACGACATGTGTGCGATCTTGAGCTGGGAAATGAAGAGGTGGCTTGAATTTGACGATGTTGAATTGGAGAGAGGTGGGTTGTGATGATGGAAAAGTTGGAGATGAATAGAAAGCAAACCCTAAATTTGAGTGGGTTTTCTGAGCAGAGATTCGACGCTAGATCGCTGGGGAAGAAGAGTCGAGGAGCTTAACAGAGATGAAGAAGAGTGAGACAACCAAACCAATCCAACAGTTTGGTGTGAATAATTTAATGGGCCTTAATGGACCTTTCTCTTTTATGTGGGCCTCCGTACTAGTTTTGGTCTCTTTGGTCTGTTTGTTTGTTTTTTTTGTTTTTTTAATACATTACAAGCATAAGTTATACATTGTAATGAATTAAAATGGGTTGGAACTCCAAAATGAAATTTGGAGAGGTGTCCTTTAGATCTGATTCACCCGTTATAATATATATAGACTAAGAGAAAAAGCAAATTTAAATGAATCTTCACTGCTTTTGTGCTAATTAAGCCTCCAACCATGCAAGGGAAATGAGATAATATCATAATATACAAGGAATAAGACATAATCTATATGGGTAGTGTTAGGGGGCATTAATAAGGTCTAAGATTTATGACATTGATCTTATGTGGCATGTCATGTCACATAGACACATCATCAATTTAATAAATCATGTCATTTCATTCTTAGGTAAAAATACAATCTTAATCTTAATAATTAATGGATGTTACATACTAATATGCAATATTTTCTTACCCTTTTAATATGGATGCGTATATACCAAATTTAGTTAATTTTTTAATAATAATGACCAAGTTAATAATCATACCAAATTAGGCTTTATACCATAAATCAATTTCGTAAATTTATTAAAATTTCTTTCTATCTTTGTGAATCGAAATTTAGTTCCATTTTAATATTTTATTTTTGCAGTTTAAAATTATATATAAGCCATTCTGTATCGAATTTTTAAAATAAAATAAAAATAGAAAAATCCCTATCGAATTTCTTTTGGATGATTACGTATATATACTTTATTTTGGATGAATTATATATATGTAAAAAAAAAATAACCTAGACGAAATTGTTTTTTCTTGGACAAATTATATATGTGTGTGTGTGTGTATTTCATAAGAATTCGTTGTTTTTGAACAAGTATATTCTCATAAATATATGTATTTTCACACTATATGTTACGTTCAATCTAAGCATAATAGTGATGAAATGAAAAAGAGAAAGAAAGAAATAAAGAAAATACTAGAAATATATATTTTTAATTATAAAGAAAAGACAAATTATTTTTTTTCTCTTAATAAAAAGAAAAAATAATCTAGAGTATTGGATTTAGAAGGATACAATTATATTTTTGCTTAAGAATGATATGACATAATATTTTTAATTGGTAATATGTCTAGGTGTGATATAGAACAGATGGCGTTAGAGATTGAAGAACAGATCGATCGAAACAAGTCCAAACCCGGTTTGCTCCAAATTTGGCGTTCGGTGTCCGATTAACCATTATGATACCTTTCTGGAAGCGGAACGGGCCAATGAGACAAACTCGTCGCTTTGCCACGATGTATGGGCTTTTTAGGCCTTTCGAGTCCGTTTAAGCCTTCAAAATACAGATTTACTTGTTTTCAACAATTATTTTTAATAGTTTGTTTTTGGTTAGGTTTTCTTTTAATCCATGGGTTTTTAGGCTTTGATGTTAGTTGCCTTAGGGTTTATTTACTCCTATATAAGGAGCCTCTATCGATTGTAGTCGTTAGCTTTTTGATTAATAAAACCTTTGAGATTTTCTCAACTTTTCTGGTGGATTCTAGATTCTCTCGTGGATTCGAGAAAACCAGACTTATGGATTCAAGTCGCCGTTGGTGGATTCCAATGTTTATATTTCCGCTGCATCAAGGTGATATAGCATGCCACCTAAGATTAAGGTCATAAATCTTAGGCCTTATTAAGGCCAAAAATCATTTTCCAATCCATATATGCAAGTAAGAATAGAAGTGTACATATCCATACACTAGTTCCTTGACATATAGTAAGAAGAAAGTGTACCTATAAATCTTCACATGTATTTCTGTAAAAGTACTTTAGTAGTTAGTGAATAAGTAAAATGAAACATGTATTTTAGTCGTACAAAATATTCATTTGAGAACACGTGTTGAATGTCGAGTTTAATTAATTTATAACATAATAAGTCTCAAAATCTAATTATAGTAAACCAGTTGTTGGTTTATTAATTATCATCCATTATTTCTCACTTCTTTGTTTTCACAAAACTGGATCACTGGCTGACTGCTAAAATCTTTGAACTGTCTTTTCAGCTACCATGTTAATGTTACGTATTCCATTATTCCTTGCTTCATTGCTTAACCAAAGACCTCATTCACTCCTCTGTCTTGTGTGTGTGTGTTATCATCAATTCCTCACCTAAATCACATTGAAAAAGAGAAACCCCAGCCCTTTAAGCTTCTATTTGGTACATGTTTTCTCTGGTAGTACTATAAAACATGTGAACCAGGTTGAGGTGAAAGAGAGGAATGGAAGAAGTAGAAGTGATCATGAGGAAGTTTGGGGACGAACAGAGCTCTCTGCTCGACCGATACGAAAGGCTCTCGGTGGAGATACAACTCAACCAGGCCATGTTGAAGCGGAGTCTCTCCGAGCCGATTCATCAAAGTCGATCTCAACCAGCAGTTTTGATTGCTCAAAGCCTTCAAGCACTACCACCGCAGCAGCAGCCGCCATTGTTTAGTAAGAAGAAGGGTGGCTCTGGCTTTCACAAGGTTTTAAAGAAGATGATCAAACCCTTTATTGGAAGAATGGATAGCAGCAAGAAGAAGAAAGCACCAGATGTGGAAGTCGACCCGAGGTTTTGGAAGACATTTAGCAGATCTATGAGGCTTTGAAGTTTGAACAACTGTTGTGAATGAATGAGAGTATTTACATATTTTTGATTCTTTAGGCTCTTACCAGTTGATTCCTTTTGATATACATGTGTTCATTGTATGCATATTTTACTGATAAAATACACCTTTCGCTCTTAATTTCCATTAGTCATTCGTAATTGCTTCAAATTTGTATTTGCTATATAGAGGTGTGATATCACTTTTGAGGTAAAACAGTAGTGAGTTATTTTCCTCTCATTCTTGATGAACTTTTTATTTATATTCTACGAGTTGAGTTTGTATTCTCACAAGTTATTTTATAATGTTAATGAGATTTGAACATGCAAGTGATGTGACATCGATGTATCAGTTATTTCAAACAATCGATAGATCATAATTCATTGACGAATATTGATTTCGAGAACTTATACGTTAGTGACAATTTTTTTGACGAGATTAGTGCTGAAATGTGAAAATACTTTTCCATTTTAGCCAATAAAGTAATTTCATAATAATTGGGCTGCTTTGGGCTACCCGTTGGATTTATCAATTTGGGCTGATTGATGAAGTATAATTACTGACCAGAAAAGAAAAATTAAGAAAAAGTCAGAGCTGCACAGATAATCCATGGCACTCTCTCTGTCTCTGATGCCTTCTCCATATCCCGTACGCTTCAAACTTGTTCAGACCCCCTTTTCATACAGAAGCAGATACATAAGAACCCAACAAGGTAGACTACTTACTTCTAAAGCACTTTCATGCTCTGCTACAGAACTTGCTGTTGATAAACGCCTCACATCCTCAAAAGATATTGGCTTTTACTCCCACAGTGAAGAACCCAAGTTGGGTTTTGATGAAATTACTAGTAGGTTGCATGTACAGAGCTTAGTTGAAAGAATTAGAGCTTTGCCCACTAGAGAGACAAGTCAAATTCTTAGTATTTTTGAGCAAGATGGTTGCTTTAAAACCATATCCGAGTTCAATGACATGCTGTTGGCTTTAGCTGTAGCAAAAATGCCTGATGTTGCTTTGAGTTTGTATAGTCAGATATCATCTTACTGTTTAGTTCCTGATTCTTCTACATTTTCTGTCGTGATTACGTGTTACTGTGAGAAAAATGATCTGGATGAGGCCAAGAGGGTTTTAGTCCATATGATTGAAAATGGGTTTAACCCAAGTGTTGCAACAATCACTTTTGTTATAGATTCATTATGCAAAAAGGGTAGATTGCAGAGAGCTTTGGAGGTTTTTGAGGTGATGGGTAGAGTTGGGTCCAAGCCCAGTGTTCAAATGTACAATTGCTTGTTAAAGGGTTTGTGCTATGTGGGGAGAGTGGAGGATGCATATGACATGTTGATGAAGATAAAGAAGGGTGTTATACAACCTGACATTTATACATACACAGCTGTTATGGATGGCTTTTGTAAAGTGGGTCGAACAGATGAGGCGATGGAACTGCTTAATGATGCTGTGGAGTTGGGATTGATACTAGATGTGGTTGCTTTCAACACTTTGTTTGATGGGTACTGCAGGGAGGGTAGGGCAATGGAAGGACTTAATGTGTTGAAGCAGATGAAGGAGAGAAACTGCATCCCTGATTATATCACTTATAGCACATTGATACATGGATTATTGAAATGGGGTAAGACCCGTAATGCGCTAAGAATTTATAAGGAGATGGTAGAAGTTGGTTTTGAAGTGGATGAGAGATTGACAAATGATCTTGTGAGAGGGTTATGCAGGAGATCAACGAAGGAAAAAGACCTGTTGGAAGATGCTTGTGAACTGTTTGAAAAATTGCAGAACGGGGTTTCTGACATAGACGCCAGTACATATGGGCTTATGATCCAAAGTCTTTGCATGGGAAAGAAGATCGATGACGCTATGATCAATCTGAAGCAGATGTTGACAGTGGGTTATTCACCACGGATGATCACCTTTAACAACGTGATTCAATCCCTTTGTGCCGAGGAAAAGATGATTGATGCATTATTAGTTTTAGGTACTGCATATAAATTTGATAGAGTAGCAAGTAGAGTATCTTATAACCTTCTGATTCAAAAGTTGAATCAACATGGCAGTATGCTAGAAGCATGTACTGTATATGGTGCAGCATTGAAGAGAGGTTTAATCCCGAATAAAAAGCCTCAACAATGAGGAAACTCTGTTCATAAGTTTCCAATTCTTCATTTTACAGCAGAGAGGCAGCACCACCCCGATTGGTCCGATCTCGAGTTTACATGCATATGTTGAGCCATACTCGAATGAGGTTTTTGTAAGTGAAGCCAACAAACAATTAAGGGGCTAAAGTTCCTAGTCATCTGGCAGCTTCTAGCTCTGAGGGAAAGCCTGTTCCAGCTCCAAATAAGATGTACAAATGATGCAAACCAAAGTAAGAAGAAAAACGCTGGAAAAGTTATATTACTTGCAGAGGCTGCTACAGGATCAATTGTATTCCAGTGGTGGAAGCAATGCTCATGCCGAGTGCGTCGCCACAGACTTGTGAGCAATTGTTTATCATGTGGGAAGATAGTCTGTGACTAAGAAGGGGAGGGACCTTGCAGTTTTTGTGGCGCTTTGTGTTACGGAAGGTAGCAATTGTGGTGGTTTTGATGAGAGTTCCACTAATGTGGTGTCAGATGCTGAGGCAGCAGCTGAATAGAGTACTTATGAAATTGAGTTCTTCATTCATATGCATAGAGTCGTCGAGTATGATCGAGACTCTGCAGCCCGAACAACAATTGTTGATGACCAAAATGACTACTTGCGGAACAGATATTGATGACCAACGTGACTACATTGAAACTAAGGGGAACAGCTGGTAATCAAAGGAGGAAAATGAAATTCAAAAAGAGAAGCCGGGAGCAATTGAAGAAGCTGAGCAGATGAAATGAAATAGTATACTTATGAATGAAGATGAACTTTCTGAACTGGAATCAGAATGTTTAACGTTGAAGCCACTGGATTAAAGGGAACTAGGGAAGTGAACCGTACGTTGAGTCGGATTAAACCAAATGTAATATGTACTTACGTAGCTGCATTTAGAACTAGACATACATTTTCCAGTCATGATATAAATGTGAATACTGAGGGTAGCTTATATAGTTACTGTGCAAATCTTTCTTTTTCTTTCATGTGAGGATAGTACATTTACTTAAAAACTGAATGGTTAAAATGAGAAAATATGATCGAAAAATATGTCTAATAAAGAAATTTGCACCATAATTAAGTTAAGGTCTTTACCCGAAAATGATTATATATATATACTATTTTCTGATTTATTTGAACGAAATATATAGTATACAGACATGTATGGCATCCACACAATCACACATATATGACATACACATACATGATTTAATGCCATAATGTTGTGTGCAATACTAAAGCAGAAGTTAAAAATACGAATTGTGATTGTATATGATCATATAATCTGTGCATTGTTACATGCAATGTAATATGCGTGTTGTGTCCCAGAGGTAGCATAGCCTGTTTATTTCTTCTGAATTTTAATACTTATGGTACTTGGAAGTTTGAACTCCCAACACACCGATCATTTTGCGGAATTCCAACCCATCGTAGTGGTTCTAAGATGTTAGAGAGAATTAAAAGAGAGGGTTACCGATCAAAGGTTCACAAACGGCATGGTTGACACGTCTGGAGTCTTGAAGAAGCACACCATTTTTCTTCTGAGAAGGTTCAAGAAGGGCAGCCGTAATAACCGTTTGCTTGAAGTATGATGATCGTCCGGTTTTTCGTCATCAGAGAATAAAAAACCAATAAAAAGAACTTCATTTTCAGTATTTCCGACGCCACAAGCAGTGGCGTAGCCACAATAGGGCCAAAGGGGTCAATTGACCCTTCTTAATTTTTTACCATGTTTCTCATTGGTTGAATTTTTTACATCTTATTATACATATTATCATAACACTACATATTTGACCCCTATGACACAAAGACAAAGATAAAAATATAAGCCAATCTATATTCATTTTCTTAAAACACTGGACTCAAAAATAATAGATATGTCTTCTGCCAAACACTTACAAATCTACCTAAAAGGCTAAACCCTATCATGTATTTATTTTCTTT
>NC_020496.1:6631907-6665535 GCF_000184155.1 Fragaria vesca subsp. vesca
AGTGTACTTGTCTAGTCTTGTCTTCTTATATATATATATATATACATATATATATATATATATATATAAAATGTTCCATCGATGACCTGCAATCAGAAAAATTAAAATCACAATTTACTGCCCGCAGCGACAAGAGTTCATGTGAGACCGAAGACTCATGAGAACTTTCACCCTTTGTAACCCGTGTTTGCTTTGCTCTATATGTAGTGACTCGTGGATGCAGAAGAGAGGATTTGTTTCATGAACTCTCCTTAGATGTTACATAGATTATGGGAAGTCTGTTCAATTTTTGGGGACTCATGAGAAATGTTTATGAATCTTTCTTCAGTTTTCTTTTGACACCGGTTGGTGATCCGTACAAATTTTCCTCGGATATTTTTACATCCCACATTGCAGAAGTAACTATTTATTTTACGTTTACAAGCTCCGAGGATGATGACTTGAGAATATAACACCACTGGGCGAAGCGATTGGGCAATGATAAGGAATTATGCCCAGGAAAGTCCCCGGGCCACTATCTGCACAGATGCAGACCAGCTTTTACTGGTAACCTCTGTTGAGTTGAAGTTCTATCGTTCAGTGCGATGGGGGCTGAAACATGTGTGGAGCCTATTGAAAATGAAAATCTATGATGCTACGGTCAATTACTCAATTTGCAGTAGATGGCTTTAAGTTCATAATTCTTGCTTCACTAAGGTGCCTCAAATAAGAGCCACTTTTGTAGTTTTAAGTTCATAATTCTTGCTTCACTAAGGTACCTCAAATAAGAGCCACTTACAGAAGGGAGTTTATAGGTTTACAGACCATTTACTAACATATGTAGCATATCTAGCATGAAATGAATGTCTCTCTACATGGTATACAAAACTTTTCGCCTGATGATTGTAAACGTCTATGCACGATTCATGTACTGCCCGGTTCTGGTATCCACCAAAATTTCATCACCTACATTTACAAACAATGGGACAAAGACAACAGCACCAGTGTCAAGGGTAGCTGGCTTTGTTCCACCACCTGCGATTCCATTTCAGTTAGAGGAAATAGTGATAGAAATTATAGAATATGAAGAAGTAAAATCTCACACCAAATTGTATGTTATACTCTTTGGATAATCCCTCTACCCCATTGCCATCCGGATACCATCTTTCAACACATGTATGGTAAATGTACGGAAGGGTGTAATGAGAATTCTAATTGTTACAAGTTACAACAGTAGGCGTAGTTACTAGCAGGATGATGACTTCTAAACCCCAAGAATTCAGTTACACACACTCTGTATCTGAAGCTATCTAATTTTGTTATACCAGTAACCTACCACTGTCCATGTCCCAGAAAGCTCATGGATTGAAGGGCATTTAGTCGTACTAATAGTAAAACGTTCTTTAAAAGTTTGTGAAAGGTTGCAAAATATTACCTTGAGCTGTGTCACCTTTCAGTCCAGGATCAACATCGACCACAGTAAGCTTCGCTGTGATGGGGATTTCAACATCGAAAAGCTGCAATTGTATCACAGAAAAAAGAGCACTGTTCAAACTTCAGAGTAAAATTTCTTTTCATTTCAAAAAGAAAAAACCTCAGTGTACGATTATGATACTAAGCACCAGTGCACCACCAGCCCCATGTATTGTTATCAATGCCTGATGCCACTAATACTATCAATCATCTCACCATGAATCTCAGTTGCACTAACATATACAGGTACTGATTACAACACATGCGGTAGTTGTAGAGCCAGAGAGATCTATCTAGGATAATGCAATAGTCCTCGAATAAAAGTACCATTCTGGAAGCAGTTAAGATATTGTGCCATTAACTATTGCAGCAAAATGTGGAAACTTAATTGCTTGACAAATACGAAAGCATAAAATAGAATAAGAGCAGTACTCTATCATTCCACAGGAGCAAATTGCAGTCCATTCCCTCTTTCAGCCATTTTGTTTTTTCCGCCCCAATTTGAGATTCATTCACACGAGTTTCTTCAAATGTGGTCTGAAATAGGTAGAAAGATACTCGAGATAGAAAAAAAAAAGTTACTTCATTTAGCTTCCTTGAGAAGATGAAATTTAAAAGTCCATATGAAAGAAACCCAGTATAAATTTACAATTAAAAGAATACCAGGTCCATGAAAACATATTGGGGACCATCTTTGTATGTGAATTGCTTGGTTTCCTTGTAGATAGCTGCCTCACTCATCTGGGAAACAATCAAAATATCAAACATAAGAGGGTATGCATGTGATGTGACTACTTACAGCTAAATTGACCACTTTTATGCACAATGTGCTCCATGTTTTAGTGGGGGGAAATAATCCATAAAGAAGTATTTTGATGACATGGATGAGATTCTAAGCCATTGTACTTGATATATGACTAATATCTATCGACGGAACTCGGAAGTGGAAGTTTGCATACGGAATGTATATAGATAACACAACTGGCCAAACCTCAAGTTGGGGAATTGATATGGGGATTATGCAACACAAGGCTAACCACAATATGATTTGAAACCTCAGTCTTGTAAGATATTTGTCTGATTGGATTCTGGGTGAAACCTTATCATACTATTTCTTTTCTTAACAACAAAGTCAAACCAATTATAACTTGAATGTTAAACAATGTCATGTTTCGCTGTCAACTAAATTGAAGCATGCCACATTCCAGCACATAGTACTTGCATTTCAAGCATCTTATGAAACAGATTTTAGTAACAGGTTTGTGGACATTACCGTACTTCCTGCCCGAAATGTCTTCTCAACAGTGTTTCCTGTTAGATAATTTCGCATTTTGGTCCTTACAAATGCAGCCCCTTTCCCAGGTTTCACATGAAGAAACTCTACAGAAGGCAATTGCCGAAAGTGCAAAAGCTTATAAGCTCAGAAATACAGGAAAAATGAAAAAGGAGTACATTGTAACACCGACATTCAACTCAAACATCCCTAGCAACTACTCACAAACCAAAAGGAAAGGTACATATTATCATATACCATCACAATGCCATAAAGAATCGAAATCTCCAATGTGAGGCTCGTAAACCAACTACATGTACAGACCACCTCAACAATATCTGTTGTATAATTTACCAGCAGTGAAACACAAATGCCATATGAGTCAAAACAAAAAATGAGTAAAACAGTATCCTAGCTCCACCAAAATTAAGCTCTATTTTCTAAAAGCATTACATACCCAACAAGCAGAAAGCCAGTACCTTTCTGATTAAGCTCAAAAACCCAGAAAAAGAAGAAGAAGAAGAAGACTAAAGTGGTACCTATAACTCGCCAAGGAGCTCCGTCAACTTCAATGTTGGAACCCACCTTAATATCGTTGCTAGAAAACGCCATTATCCCTGAAATTTTCATCACCATAAACACCCAAAGACTTCATCTTTCTGAAAATATAGAGCAAAACAAAATCAAAACTACGTGACAGTGAAAGAAGCTCACTTGGAAATCTGTGACTCAAAGGGGCTCGGTTCAGACTCCGCATTGGCAAAATGAACGACTTGGATGAGAACGAGAGAGAGGATAGCGGTGATGGACGGCTGAGGATTGGGGAAGCTGACGAGATACTGAAGCTCGCTGCCATTCCCGCCATGGCTGTGTGATTTTCGCAGTTTTTCCCGGAAAATTTAGAGGGACATAGCTCCAGTAAGCTTAGATAAGAGACTGGTTTCGAAGTGTTTAGATTTGGGCCCTGCTTTGGGGTTTGGGCTGCCTTCACAATGACGATAGGCCCAATGATATCCATTTAGCTGACTTGAGGATGCTATTAATCAAAAATGGATCCAGGATATGAAAATTAGATTAGGCTGAATTTAGTTTACGACTAAAATTGTGTGAAAACATGTTAAGCTGCAGGTATGACTGACATTATAACGATTCTTCTGGTAATACTAATAGGAGGTACTTGGTCTGAAACCAAGTCTCATATCCAGGATTGGTAGTTCACTAAGCCATCATTTCTTGTAACAAAAAAAATATCAGCAAAAGTAAGTTTTTTTTTTCTTTTCTTTTAATCAATACTATGTTGACTAGGGTTGGGCACTTAGTACCGGAATCCCGATCCCGTACCGGTCTCGTCCCGAAAGTTAACGGGACGGGACGGGACGGGATAGGTTTTGAAAATGGCAATCTCGTCCCGTCCCGTCCCGTTATGGTAATGTTGAAACTGGACGGGACGGGATCGGGACTATTCCGAAAAATCCCGTCCCGTCCTGTAATATTAGAATACTTGATTTTAATCATTTTATACTTGATTTTTTAGGTTGCATGGTGTTACAATGCACTCAACCACACTCAATTTGGTTTAAAACATTACTTTTAATTTCATTCATGTTCTTTTTTTTTTTGCTTGTGTGATTTTGGATATTTTTAGTTGTTGTTTGAGGGTCAATTTTTAATATGGGGTGTTTAATACTTTTAAAGTGAGATGTAATTTAGCACCTATGCACCTATATTCTTGTTGATTTTAATATTTTTAATTCATTAATGTTCTTTTTGGCTTGTGTGATTTTGGGTATTTTTTTTCTATTAATTTCGTTAATGTTGTTTGAGGGAGCTGAAGACGTCCAAGGAAGGACTGTTCTCACAAACTTCTGGGGAATGAACTTCACCACCGATAAGTTGAGATCATTGGTCCGCAAATGGCAAACCTTGATCGAAGCTCATGTGGATGTGAAAACCACAGACAACTACACACTGAGGATGTTCTGCATTGGATTCACAAGAGACGTCCTAACCAAGTCAAGAGGACTTGCTATGCTCAATCCAGCCAGATTAGACAGATCCTTCGCAAGATGACTGAAATCATGGTCTCCCAGGCCTCATCTTGTGATCTCAAGGATTTGGTGCGCAAGTTCATTGCTGAGAGCATTGGTAAGGAGATTGAGAAGCAAACTACAAGTATCTATCCTCTACAAAATGTCTTCATCAAGAAGGTCAAGATCTTAAAGGCCCCCAAGTTTGATCTTGGAAAGCTTATGGAGGTGCATGGTGATGAAGATGTTGGCACCAAGGTTGACAGGCCTGCTGAATAAGCAGTCCCTGAGGCACCTGTCTAGATTGTTGGAGCTTAGAAATTTGCAGTGTCTAGAGTTATTATGTTTTGTGAACTTGAATACCAGTTACTTGTTGCTTCATGTTCTAGCTTTGCGAACAAGAACGTCGTTTTGACTTAAATTTTGTGCTTTTATTCTAAATACTTGAACTTTATTAAAAAAAAAATAAAAATTGTCGGGATCGGGACGTACGGGACAGATATTTAAAAACGTCTTCCCGTCCCGTCCCGTTTTTTTATTTTCGGGACGGAACGGGATTCACCAAATCCCGGCCCGTCCCGTCCCGTGCCCAGCCCTAATGTTGACAAGCGTACATTTTCAGAGTGCATCCATTTTTATACTCCGTTCTTACAACAGACCATGCAATTTTTTGTGATTTCATTAAGTATAAAACCTTAAATTTGAATCCAATAATAAGTGACTTGTTCAAGGTTGTGAAGTTGATGAATTAATTTTTATGACGAGATGTGTTATTGTATATTAAAAATTTGAAAGTTATATTCTCACTCATCCTTATCCTTGTATCTACATCCTAGAACATGTCATACTTTGGAACATGGCCAAAAAAAATATGTCCTTGGCAAAAGTTTGTCAATGTTGGGATTTAGGGATTTATCATAGTTTAAAAGTATTAGGAAATGCCATCATAGATACATGTGTGACACGTTCATAACTTGTGGTGATAAGGCATTATGCCTACACTAATTGTCATCACTCTCTAGCAATTTTTTAAAAAGAAGTACCATCTCAGCATAAGATAATCACCAATCCATTTAACAATAATTCACTAAGTGTCGTTATGGTTGTTGTTGTTAACAAGTCTCTTTCTCTAATTCTCAAAAAAATGACCCAATAAACGTGTCAATAATTCACAGTCCCAAATAATTACATTCACCCTTAATCCTAATCCAAAACCCAAACCCACACCGTCCAACTGCAGCACGTGCGCCATCGACGTGACAGCGCTGTCACCTGTGCCGCGTGCGTTGGCGTCTCTCTTTCATTCCCCCCGGTAGGTACCACATTCCCCGGTCATCTACCGTCATCACCACCCTAATTTGACGTCATAAATACAACCCGAGTCAACGGCCCAGATTCCTTCTCATCAAACTTCACCGTCCTAGACGGTGCAGAATCCTAGTGGTAAAGTCGTAGTTAAATGCTCAACCATGGGCCTTTTGTACACAGTCATTATAACAATTCTTTATTGCATGCGAACTGCCCGATTGGACGTACGAAACGCCTAGTGGCGCATTTCGCGGTGGTGCTCTTCTGCCG
The DNA here is from genome assembly GCF_000184155.1 of Fragaria vesca subsp. vesca. Classification (NCBI taxonomy): domain Eukaryota; kingdom Viridiplantae; phylum Streptophyta; class Magnoliopsida; order Rosales; family Rosaceae; genus Fragaria; species Fragaria vesca. Next base: position 6,638,238 of record NC_020496.1, read on the forward strand.
CCGTTATAATTCATCGTATTTATTATTTATTATAATAATTTCGATTTTTAAATAATTAAAATTTTCTTTTTTTATCAGAAGAATAAGATAGCAAGTCACGTTTGTTTACATTAACGTATTAGTAATGCGCTAGTCAATATTCATTGAGACTGAACTCATATCAAGATTTTAACAAAACTAGACAATCATTCACTTAAAACGCATGACCTTGAAAACTCATCTAATATGTCCATCAAAGATCATTACTAATCAATATTTATTAAGATTGAACTCATATCAAGATTTTAACAAAATTAGACAATCATTCACGCAAAACACATAAACTTGAAAACTCATCTAATATGTCCATCAGAGACTAATACGAGTCAAGACTCGAACGTTAAAACATGTACGATTCATGCTACGTTGCTCGACCAATTATTAATAATCTTGATTTTAATTTGGATTTTTTAAGAAAGAAAATAATTTGGGGGATAATAAGGAAGGAAAGGAAAAGAGAGAGGTGGGCGAGTTGGCCGAGTCTTGAAGCATAATCATCATCGTGCATGCATTTTGTGCCCATATTTTCTTTCAATTTTCAACTTTGCATGCACACGTCTTCTTCTTCTCCCAAAACGCCAAATCGCCGATCCAACTCTCCCTTCCCCTTCCGTTTCCCTCCTCCGTTCACCCCCTAAATCGCCGCCGATCCAACTCCAAATCGCTCCCTCACGATATAAATCACACCCACACCACAGCCGCCGCCGCCGCCGCCGTGTCACTCCTCTCTCAGCAAATGAACTAGCTCCAGCTCTGCTCCGGTGCAAAGCTTCCACCTCCAGTTCGGTTCTCTTTTCTGCTTTGCTGTTTTTGCTGTTCAATTTTGTGTTTAAATCATCAGATATGTGGAATTTGGAATTTGAAATTTGGATTAGGGAATTTCTGTGTGTTATGATTTCGATTGGATTTTAAAATTCGTGAAAATTTGCAGGGAGATGGATCCGAGTGCTTGTATGAACGCCTACTGCGGCAGCTCGAGCTCGATCGAATGGAAGAAAGGCTGGGCTTTGCGATCTGGTAGATTCGCCAATCTATGTCACAAGTGCGGGTAATTCAGTCTAGTTTATTCTCTTCTTGTTTTTTTTAGGTAAATATTTACTGTCTGATTGTTTTGTAATGTGTAGCTTTATGCTGGTTTGGCATGATTATACCGAATTGTATGCCGACGGTTTGGATAAGTTTTTTGTTTTTACTTTGCATTTGGTAAAATTCAGGGGCTTGTTGGAGGTTTTAAGTCCATGGTCTGTTGACTCTCTTCTGTTTCAACGTTGTGCTCTGTTCTTAACGGCCGCATGGTATTTGTGGCCGGTATTGTGGAATTTTAGTTTTTTTCTTATTTTCCCCCAATTCTATATTTGTTTTATCTTCTTACATCTATGTCCGGACTAATTGTGTTAGACAAATAATAACTAGAATATGTCAATCTAAAATTCAACCCAATGGAATAGTAACCATGGATGATTGAAATCTATACTGATGTTGGTGGTTTTGAGAAAACAATTGCTCGTTTAAAAATGTGTGTCTTTGTGTTTAGAGCGTTGTTATGATCTTCTGGTATTGAAAGAAACTCTTTTAATTAGAACATGAAACATTTTTGACTTATAGTGTGATCTGAAATTGATATCGGCACTAGGTCGGCATACGAGCAATCTGTTTTTTGTGATGTTTTCCATTCAAAAGAATCCGGTTGGAGGGAGTGTGCTCAATGTGGAAAGGTGATCAATGACTCAACATCCATAAAATTTGCTTTTTGGTTTCTTTTTCTATCCTCCGTATTTTGATATTATTTTTTCTGATTGCTGACACCTATTCGTTCTCTGCAGCGTCTTCATTGTGGGTGCATTGCTTCTAGGAGTCTGCTTGATTTCCTTGATGGTGGTGGTGTCAAGTGTACACACTGCACGAAAAATTCGGAACCTCACCCTGTAAGATTTATTCGATATCATATCAACCTTAGAATGGAAAATTTTCATATGTCATATTTGGAAGAGTGTACATTATCGAGGATTTGGAAAATATAATTAAAGCCTGTGATGTTTTATATCATGGCCTTATGGTTCGTTAGTTCCCGCATATAAGAACTATAATGGGATAATGCTTCACTGTCTTAAGTGTACCCTTAAGTTATGTAATGATGAGTTTGATACATATTCACACAGATTGCAAGTGATGAAAAGCCTGATGGACCCGGCACATCCAAAATCAGTGAGCTGAAATCAACTCCTTCAGACAATCACTTGGATAGAAGCAATGTTGATAATGTGAAGCTTATCCAGTTGGAAAATGATAAAGAGTGTAATGGGCTCAGGAACTTGCTTCAATCTCAGAACAATGAAACAGTTGGGTTATTGCAGAAAATGAAGCAGGATGATGTTCCAGCACCTGTGGTTGAGATTGGAGGCACAGGTCTGTCAATATTTAATCAGACATCCAATGTATCGTCTGAAGGTTGTAAACCAGTAATTTATAGAGGAAACTTAGGAATAAATGATATGTATGAATCACTGCCGCACACAAATTTGAGTATGAGCCTGGGTGCACCTTCAGGATATGCAAATCCTTTTCCTGGTATCGTTGTTGACGAACACACTAGGACATCCTCCCTGTTCTTACAGGGAGCTAGGTCTCGTCATCTTTTACCCAAGCCCCCAAAGTTGGCCCTTGCCACAGGTTTGGAGGAAAATTCTACAATGGCTTCACAGTCACGTGTTGCACGGCCACCTGCTGAAGGACGGGGGAGGAATCAGTTACTTCCCCGATACTGGCCCAGGATCACGGACCAAGAGTTACAGCAAATATCTGGAGAGTATCCTTGATAATTTATTTCTTGTTTTATGTATATTACATCCTGACTGAACCATATAAATGTCGTAACAATTTTGCTTTTTCATATATATCTGCCAACTCGGGCAGTGATTTCCTTAACTGTGATATCTTCAAGTCCAAATTCCACAATTGTACCGTTGTTTGAAAAGATGCTGAGTGCCAGTGATGCTGGTCGTATTGGTCGTTTGGTGCTCCCTAAAGCATGTGCTGAAGTAAGCCTTCTGGTTGATAGATTCTGAACCTTTTACTGATATGTGTAGCCTTTGTCCATATGTTATCTGTATCCATTACTATATTCATCAGCCAAATTGAAACCACTATGTAGGCGTATTTTCCTCCTATCTCTCAACCCGAGGGCCTTCCTTTGAGGATTCAAGATGTTAAGGGAAAGGAATGGGTGTTTCAGTTCAGATTCTGGCCTAACAATAACAGTAGGATGTACGTGTTAGAGGGTGTAACCCCTTGCATACAGTCGATGCAGTTGCAAGCTGGAGATACTGGTAATTTGTTTGACTGCATTTACCAAGTTAGTTAGTATACACACACACATACATGGTATTGGTATATAATGTGAATTGTTATTTATATTTTTTGTGATTCTTTTGTTGCAGTGACATTCAGTCGTATGGACCCTGAAGGAAAGCTTATTATGGGGTTTCGAAAGGCATCTAATTCAGCTTCAATGCAGGTGATAACCTCTATTTACTTTTAAAATAGGAAAATGGACAGTTTAATATTGATATGCAAATTATCAAAATAAACAGGACACCCATCTTTCTGCCATTCACAATGGCGCTCACTCAAGTCAAACTTTCTTTTCGGGTGTTATTGAGAACCTTCCTGTAATAAGTGGTTACTCTGGTCTTCTTCAGTCAACGAAGGGCATGGATCCGCATCTAAGTGCACTGTCCAAGCAATTGACTACAGCTCATGGTGATCTGAGCTGGCATAAATCTGAAAATCCTGAAAGCAGGGCAAGGGAAGGCTTGCTGCTGCAATCATTAGTGGTTCCGGAGAGAAAAAGAACTAGGAATATTGGGTCTAAGAGTAAAAGGTTGCTCATTGATAGCCAAGATGTTCTAGAGGTGAAGCTTACTTGGGAAGAGGCTCAGGATTTACTTCGTCCTCCTCCAGCTGTTAACCCAAGCACTGTCATGATCGAGGATCTTGAATTCGAAGAATATGAAGTGAGTGATGTCTGAGTTCTATGAACATATTTGCAATATTTTCTTATTATTTCCCATTTTAAAAATTGTCTCCACTTTTTTATCCTTAGTTATTTTCTTCAAGTTAATTTACGTATTATTTGCTCAACTATGATTTGTGTGACTTAGACGTAGTTGTCATGGCTCCCATATGTTACATGTCCAGAAAAGGGTTTCATAGATCTCCAGTCATGGAACATGGGATATGTGCTGTCAATCTGAATTTATGGTTTGCAAATTTGTCTAAAACTCCCTTCACTTTGTGTTAATCTGTTAGACAGTGGCTTCTATTCTTGTCCATGCAGACGAGCATAAACGCATGAAGTTTTTGATTCTTTCGCCAGCAGCAACAATTTATTATTTTATTTTATTTTTTTAAATATGGATATTGTTGGGTTGCTTATATGTGCAGTTATTTCTATTATGTAGGAACCTCCTGTGTTTGGCAAAAGGAGTATTTTCATAGTCCGGTCAACTGGGTAAGACTTCTTTTATGTTATCTAAGCTAAGGTCTCATTACTTGAGGAATGTCACTGGGTATCTGTTATACACTAGTTTTCAGCATTCTGAATGGTTTTTAGTTTAGCTAAAGAACATGGTGTAGAAGTGTATAAAGAACAAACTTCTCCTTTTGTCACTGCGCAATTTGTCTTCCATATTCAATTAAATGCTTCCGCTATTTTTGGTTGAAAGGTTTTATTTCATTGTTGCTAGGGTGAGTTGGATAATTCATTTAGATACAAAATAATAAGCTTTGTTTCAGGGAACATGAGCAATGGGCTCAGTGTGATGGTTGCTCTAAATGGCGAAGGTTGCCAGTTGATGTGCTACTTCCATCTAAGTGGATGTGTACAGACAATGTTTGGGATCAAAACAGGTTAGTGATGGGTTTTCATTTACAATTTTTCTTGCAGTAAAGCAGTGCTTAAATAAGTCTTCTTTATGTCTCAAACTTTGTTTTTTATTAAATATCTCAAACTCTTTTTTTCTCAACAGGTGTTCGTGCTCTGCACCAGATGAATTAACCCCTAAGGAACTGGAAAGTTTTCTCAGACTGAGCAAGGGTATAAGGCCACTTTATGTCTCTCCATTATCTTTAAGTAGAAACTTATGGGAGATTGGGTGTAGTAGCTTATCTATTATGGTCATGAAGAATTGCATTCTTAAGTGGAAAATTAGTGTTAAATTTACTTTGGGAACTGTTTGTTATTTATATTGGGATGTCTTCTTTTGTAGAATTCAAGAAAAGGAGAATGGCAACAAACCATAATCCAACCCAGGAACATGAATCTTCTGGGCTTGATGCTTTGGCCAATGCTGCAATACTCGGAGACAATGTGGCTGACCCAGGAACTGCATCAGTTGCTACAACAACAAAACATCCCAGGCATCGTCCTGGCTGCTCATGCATTGTGTGCATCCAGCCCCCAAGTGGGAAGGGCAAGCATAAGCCTTCATGCACGTGCAATGTGTGCATGACAGTTAAACGACGTTTTAAAACCCTAATGATAAACAAGAAGAAACGTCAATCAGAACGTGAAGCAGAGATTGCCGGTAGAAACCAGCTTGCATGGGGTCCTAGGGATGATGCAGAAGTAGACAGCACTTCTAGGCATCTATCATCACACCTTGATCCTTCAGACAACGAAGCTAAGTCTCCAAATGAATTAGAATCTAAGAGCCAACTTAAAATGGCCGAAAGTGGGAAGGGAAAGTTAGACTTGAATTGCCATCCTGGCCGAGAAGTAGACTTGCCAGCGGAGCCAAGTCAGTTGAGCATGATGTCCCTTCTTCAAGTAGCAACGCTTCCTCTAGATAGTTATTTGAAACAAACCGGTCTTACCAGCTTGGTAACTGAACAGCAGACAAGCTCATCACCTCCTGTGCCACCACAAGCGACCGAGGAGAATGAGGAACAGCTTAATGGGGATCAATGTCTTGTTTCTATTGTTCAAGATCAGGAAAGTGGAGGTGAAGAAAGGCAGGATCAAAGCCAAGAGGATCCTCTATGATAAAGTTCACGCTACCCTTCCTTATTTGCTTCTTCCTTGTATAATACTGGACTACAGAGGTCATTTTGGTTTGGTTGGTCTTATATGTTTCTTTGGCTGAGAGTGTGAATGTGAGATTACATTACAAAATAGGTTGTATGATATACACTCAATTGTATTTATAAATACAACAAAGTAAGATATAACTTTCAATTTTTTTCGTTCTTTTCTGCCTAAACTATATATACTTGTAATACTTGCCGTATTCCAATACAACTTAACGTAGCAGAGCTAGAAATCCAGATTTTGGGGCCAAAATGTAAGACATTCTATGTGGCGCCAATAAGTTAATTAAAGAAGCTTAAGAAACAAAGAGCTCGAGCCCTCCTCTCTTAGTTTGGTGATTTAAAAACTCAATTTTTAAAAAACTCAGTTTTAAATAAGCAATTCACAACCAGTTTTTTAAAATCGTAGTTATTTAAATTAAAAAGTTTTAGATAAACAAGTTTTAAGATTTTACTAAACAAATAATCTATTCAAAATGATGATTATAAATAATTTTAATTCTCAAAACTTAATACAAAACTGGGCCTGAGCCTGAGCCCTACTTCATCAATCTGATACTACCTTGATCCATTCCAGTCTCGTTAGTTTAAGCTTTCAAGCAAGTATGGTTGATTGAATCAAATTCGATTTTTCAACAATTTTGATCTTTTTCTTAGAATCTATAACAGTTTCGATCTGTATGGCAGATATCCAATCAACAATGGAGATTAAGGAGAGCACAAACTTGATGGACTTACCCGTCGATATCCTCATCAACATCTTCATGAGACTTCTCGCTATGTCAGAGTGTTCCATCAGATGTGTCTCCAAGACTGTGTTGGACATAATCGATGGCCCAGCTTACCGGCGTTTACTTGGTGATGCCAAGATTGAATCTGAAGCACCTCCTCAACTTGTGCTTTTTGCTCAAGACTATATTGAGCAAGGACGCAAAGCCTTACCTGCCATGGAAACCCTAGAATACGACGACGGCAATAACCACTTGACCACCAGAGGCAAACATGAGGGACGAACCTGGTACTCATCATACTCCCGCCAGCGCTGCGAGTACCAGATCAATTTCGTTTTTGGCAACTTGGTTTGCTTGAAACACTTGAGTGATTATCGGCGTTGCTTCTTAGTCAATCCTCTAACCACAGAAAGTCTAATGCTCCCAACCCTTGGCCTCCAAGAAATCATAGAGCAAGGTAGGGCTTCACGAGTAGTGTATGAAAAATATGGTATGGGATTTGATGATATAACCAACAGCTACAAGATTGTTTGTGTTTCTCGACACAAGCAAGAGAGCCTATTCGGCGCACCCGTCATCTCCACCGTTAATTTTTTTTTTTTGGCGGGTTAAAATGGACGGTGGATACACCCGGATGCGCTGTATAATTTTCACACAAGCATAGTGTTGATGATCCTTTTATTAATTTAGAGGGTTCGTTCGTGACTCGAGTTCTTGTGTTGGGCACAAGAACATGGAGAGAGGTACCCTCAGTTCCTCCCTACAATTGTGATCTCGATGACGCAGTACAAAATGTGTGTGCATATGGAGATATGCATTGGTTGCTTAGTCATCTTATTACAGTAGGAAGGCAAATAACGAGACCTATACTTTCTTTCAACTTCAAGAAAGAAGAGTTCTGTATAACTCAACATCCCATCTCACAAGAGAGGAGATCGTCCTTGGACTTGCACTTGCTTACTCTGAGAGGATCTATCGCCATTGCAGATACTTGTTCATCGAACGGTACGAATATCAACATTCAGATATGGGTGATGAAAGATTATGATAGAAAAGAGTGGAGGCTAGATTACACCATAAATATGGAAATGCTTGAAGGTCCACGGTTTGAAACTTGGTATTATACCTGCGGTGAATGGGAACATGGCATATTTTTCAGTAGTAATTCTCGACTGGTCAAGAAGGCATTGTTCTTTGTGGATCTGAGATCGCCAGTTTCCATAAAACCAGTGGCATATCCCACATTAATCTGGATTTGGGAGAATACAAGGATCTTCAGCCTGGGATAACTCTTAACATCCTTTCATTGAATTACTAGCCTTTCTGCACGCGCAATGCGAAAAGACCGCGCTGCAACATAGTTTCAATACCTATACTTCACCAGCTCTAATATCTGACTGAAATTGCTTTGTTGGCGTCTTTTGTTTTCTCTTCTCAATAATTTTTGGCTCATTATTTATGTCTCACAATGGAGGCTATAACCAAGCCTTCATTTATACATACAACCTGCTACAAAACATGCTACTAAAGATGCATGAGAAATGGTTGAATGTGAAAAAATAAATCAAAGAGGAGAAAAATGAACCAAATTGATGTGAGCAGGAATAAAAATTGCAGACACTACAACAGCGCTTTATGCAAGTCTGTTTTATATCTTCTTCTTTGTCCCCTCCCCAATTAGCAGTCTCCTTGTCCAATGCCTCTGGGATCTTTTTTCTAACATTCAATTAATGAAGCATCATAACATGGAATCTGATAGACATGATTTCTCTTATTAATAAATACTGTTAGTAACACAATGAAATCCAAACTATGAAAGGTAAGCAAATGGGACAGTAGTATCCAAACGTATATATTTGGATAAGAGAAAAAGAAATGTTGATAAGGGTTTACCTATTGTTACCTGAACTGAAAACCTCAAATGTGTGATGATACAAACAACCCTACTAATGGTGGAGATTACCTATACTTTTGATCTCCATTTAAGATTATGTATACACTCCATTTTACCTGCATTGATAGCATCATAGGAGAGATGTTGAAAACTGAAAATGGCTGCAACAATCCATCAAAAACAGCGAGAACTGGCAAAGGAGAGATCTATTCCGTGGGAACTGGCAAATAACTAAAACCTTTATACCTGAAGAATGCAAACAGAAAAATTACAAATCTTCCAGTAAACAAAACAATCTAATGAGAGATAACTACGCAATTAGAAGACAAATAACAAAACAATCAATGAGAGAATTACGCAAGAAGACCAATTCAAATTAGTTCAATGGAGAAGGAAAACGGTTACTTGTCACCACAACTAATCAGAAACCTGCAACATTCGAAGAAAACAACAGAAGAAAAAAAACGAAATCATGTTGTTGCTATTAATATACATACATACCTATTGTAGATGATTTCTTCTCTTGAATAAAGAGAAGAGAGCACGTAGGAGAAGAAAAGCGCAAAAGCAGTTTCTCATTGTCCTCAATTGAATAATTTGCTTTTTTACACGTTATAAGGCTAAAAGAAACTGAATTAGAGTGGAGAATTTTTTTTTTGTTCGATGTTCAGAATTTGAGTGGGAGTTGATAACTTATTTTTCTCCTTAAAACGTGGTAGAGGGTTTGCTCTCTATCTGTTGGAATATTTTCTGATTTGTAGTTTCCCTGTTGTACCCTTATTTATTAAAATATGTTCCTTGTGAGAGTTTTACATGTCAGGGTAATTTCAGGGTTTATGAAAATTTAACCAAAAGCAGTTTCACAAGGCAAATTGCCTTAATTAATAGAGATTAATAGAGATAGAAAGGGGGAGTAAAATTTCGTATTTTTACTTGATAGCTAGGTAGCACTACTTCCTGTGTACATTTCATGATTCATATATATATTTCATATGTACCTTGTTTAGATTCTGCAATGGTCATTCTCTTGGAGTTCCATTTTCGATCAAATCAGCTGCACATCCATCTGCATAGCAATACTCTGAATCCCTAATTACTTTGAAAGTTTTGGCATGTCTCGATCAGAGATGCTCCAGAGCGATACATGTCTATCACACACACATTTACATATGTGACAACCAATTTGTTGTTATTGAGGTAACTTCATCGAACAACAGTAAGTAGGCCGGAGGAAGTCGTCTCTCTCTCTGTGTTCAGATAGTGTACTTCGATATTTTGTTTAATCCCCAAACTCTCAGCACTGGCTTCTTTATTAGGATTTAGGCTTTGAACATGTTTTTGTTGCAGCTCCTTGGTTAAGTTTTAAGGCCTTGAACATATATTGACGTTGCAGCCGACATCATGAGCATGATGGAAATATAGGATGTTGATTATAAAAGTTTAACTCGAAGACACTTCCAGGAAAAGGCAAAAACTAACTAAGGGAAACTAGATGAACCCAGTTCTACAAGGCATGCATTATATCTACAGGGCATACACTCCGATTCGGTGGGAACAACCGGACATCAACCGCATCTTTATCTGCTACTATATATGGTGTTGGATCACAAAGAACCAAAATAAATAAATAAATAATGCACATTATACACAATCAAAATCCCTCAACACTAGCCCTTGGAACCGTGGACGATGATGATTTCCGGCTTTCCAGCAGGTGGTCTAACTCCTCCATAGTGACAATGGTGGAACAAGACCGTGGAGGAAGAAGGGAAATAGGTGGGGCAAGTCGTCTAGTAGGTGAAAAAGATGGCAGAGCTACTGGTGGAGGTGAAGGCGAAAAACTTAGCCTAGGCACAGGGGTAACAATTCCATTAAGACTCGGCGATCTTGACATATGTTTTCCCGCATATGCAGCCGGGTCTAGCAAAGGAAACCTGGACGAGTGCCTGATATCTTGAATGATTTTGAGATGCTCAACAACAGTTCTCATAGTGGGTCTCTCGGATGGGTCCTTCTGGAGGCATCTCTGTGCAATGTCAGCCATCGCTCGGGCAGCTTTGGCTGGGAAGCGACCTTTGAGCTGCGGATCCATAATCAGTGAAAGTCGATGGTCATCAGCTAAGTAAGGCCGGCTCCACTTAACTAAATTCATCTCTTCCTTGGGGTGCCGGCTATCAAGATTCTTCCGACCTGTTAGTAGCTCTAGAAGAACAATCCCAAAACTCCAGACATTGCTTTTGGGAGTAAGCATTCCTCTTTCAAGTGTCTCAACTGATAGATTTGCCACTGCCTGCAAAATGATGAGAACAGGGGTAACAGTTCAGATCTTAAAAAAAAATCATGTTGAAATTAACAGTTTCCAACTTTATATGGATTAAGGTAAAGAAAAATCATTTAATACAAAGTATTAAGATTAGAACTGATCTGAAAAGTATTCACAAGAAACAAAGCAAGAAAACTTACAACAGAATTGGTAGAGATTTCTGCCTCAGGGATATGTCCAACACAGCCATATCCGGAAAGCTTTGCACTAAAATCTTTATCAATCTGTATGTTCGCAGTTGAAAACTCATTGTACATCGCCTGTAAATATATATGGATAACGATAACAACTCAGTCACCAAAGAAAATGCACAAATATACCATCAAATAATCTCAACAAAATTTTGCTTAAATATTTTAAATAACATCAGCAATTTCAGTTTTGAGGTGATTTTGTGAACGCAACAAAAAGATTCATTTTTTTTAATGAAGGGCAACTTGAATCAGAGCTACTGGATGCATGAGGTGATCATCATTTGATTTCAGTTGTTCTTAGATAAAAGTGCAAGCGGGTGTTCTTATTACCTGGAAAGGTCCTTCTTCATGCAAGAATGTAAGACCCTGTGCAGCACATAAAGCAATTTTTGTTCTAGTGTTCCAATCTATTGGGGGCTTATCTGATCGTCCATATAAAAATCGATCCAGACTTCCATGAAAGAGCCTTTCATAGACCAACATTTTTTGTTCAGATCCCTCGCGTGCATGGAAACCAAGCAATTTACAGAGGTTTGGATGTTGCAAAGATGCAATAGTGTTTACCTCATTTACAAACTCCTTCAAACCCTGAAAAACCAATAGCAATGAGTTTCTATGAAAGTTCTAAACATTTGGTAAAAGCACTCTGTACCATCAACTCTCAATAACAATCTGAACACTAGAAGAAGAAGTTACAATTTACAAAGTGATTACGTTTACTATGATCAATAGGTAGGACACTAATGCAAAACATACAGTGAACCAAATGTTTCGAGGCAAGGTAGAGTTTATTTTGCAAACATACTGACACCATCATTCCACAGTATTACCAGTAACCCCAAATTGGAAAACAAAACAAGGGTTTGAATTTCATATAATTGGAACACATAAAATGCTTCCATACTCTTAATTATCCATTCTGTTAGAGGCATAATTTTATTTATTTATTTTTGCAAGCGTGAACATCGCACACGAAGGAGCTCGTTTTTCTTATTAGATTATATAAGACAACAAAAGGATGACAATTCAAAGTTCATCCATAAGTTCAGGTAATTTTCTGTTAAACCGTGGTAACATTAAGGGGACCAAATAACATTATTGACCATAACAGACATAAAAATTTATATTTACCTGAGTGGAAGGATGAAGGCGAGTAACAGTAGCTTCTTTTTTGGAACTTGAAGATGAATCTTCTCCAAAGGAAGCCTTATACATGATGGAAGATAGACCTTCAGACATGCATCGGTCAGAAGAAAAGTTGTGACAAGCTGATGACACTTCTTCAAATGAAAAGTTTCGTAACGTTCCAGTTGGAGGCAGGGGCAATGGTCCAGAAGCATAGAGAGGGCCGCTGGAAGTCAATGACTTAAAGCTTCCCGTAGTCCGCAGTGCAGCAACACCTTGAGGTGATGGGAGGGGAAGAGGTTGCGGAATTGGTGGCGCTTGTTCCTTCAGGATTCCAGACCGATACTTTGGCTCTTCTGGCTCCTCATATTCAACTGATGAAAGAGATTCTTGGTCTGCTGCATCTAGGGTAGATGGAGCAGATAATGCCCGAGTTCTATTGTTCTTTTTGGTGACTTTATTTACTGGTTGAACAGGTTTCACTCTGTTCCTAAAACTTGGGGGTGCAGACTGTAGTGACCGGGTCGGGATTTGAGGTTCAGGCAATGTGGCTGGAGTTTGCTCCTTAGGGACGACACGTTTAATATAAATAGTCTGCTCAGACTTTTTCTTCTTGCACTTCAATACTGTGAAGCAACCCATAATTACGTTCAAAACTAAGATCTGTACTTAGGCCTAGTTTTCTGCATCAGAAGAACAAAGTGCATACATATTAGCTGAAGCTGGAAATTTGGAAAGTAGATCTTTACTGTGCACCAACCAAACATATATCAACTTTGTATAGGTAGATAAGCAGAGAACCCAATTGAACCAACTGATAGAAAAAAATAAGCAACTTCACCATAAGCAGATAGGTAATCCAAGTGTCCCGTCCACCCAAAAAAGATCAAACAACAATAACTGAATGACTCCAATATCCTATGTTAAGGTTCTAAGACTTAATGAGAAGAAGATACATGAGTGCTCTACAACAAACTTTGAAAAGGCAGCATCTGGGGAAAAAGATAATGAGAGAACATGTCCCCATAATTTCCACTAACAAAATCACGCTAACATCCTCCTAGCCGTTCCGAAGGAATAAACAGATTATACGAATGCAAAACTCTTGTTTTTCTTCTCTGAGTGTTGGTGGGTTTATGGAGATTCCATACCTAGTGTGGTTGATATTCCACCTAGAACTTAATAATTCATCCCTAAATATTCCCATTACACTCAGCCTAACACACAGACTCTTTTATTCCACAAATGCTCAAAATCTCTTAAATGTCAACTTAACAATTACAAATATACTGTACCAACTAACCATTCTACTAAATTTCAACTCAATCTATGAACCCCAGAAACCCATTTCTTCTGTTTATCTTTACTTCCAAACAACATCCATTCAACTTTAAAAACAAAACATCCCCAGATCCACAAAAACACAAACTTTCTGCAAAGTCTACCAAACAAATACCACAATTAATTGCACAAAAGCAAATCCACCAGCAACAGACTGCACCAGACAATCTAAACCCAATGAAACACATCAAAGAATGAATTTTTCATCTCTAGCAAAAAACTTCAAAGCTCAAATCTTGCATATAATTTGAACAACAAGGGAATGAATTCAGTAAGAAAGTTAAACAGAATTCAGAAAGTAAGATAATTTACCAGCTTTTCATGCAAGAGGGTCTCAAATGGACTGAGTAACCAATTTGGAGATATAACCAAGCCTTCAACAAGTCAAAGAGAGAAAGCAGATTGAGAAAGGTTTATAGGTGAGTGGGAGAGATACAGAGATTGTCAGAGAGAGAGAGAGAGAGAGAGAGAGAGGGAAAGGAGGAGAGAGTTCTCAAAAGAGGAATGAAGCCCCAATGAGCAGTGGTCAAACCTACCAAAAATCCATAATTAATAAGCATTTAAAAGCAACCATTATTATTATCCTTAAACAAACAGAATTGCCTTTCTCATTTCTTTTTTACCCATTTGCCCTCCACAATATCCACATTTTTAATTGTTTTTCTGTTTTGTTTTTGTGCTCCATTGGGAAAATATCATTTTGTTTATGTTCAATTTGTGACGTGTGGAACCGAGCTAGACCAAGACCATGCCTACGCGTAAGATGTGAGGAGGAGAAGAAAAGGACTTCTGCTTCCAACACTATCAGTTTTTTATTTTTCAACTTACCTAAAATACTAACGAATCAATTTGTCTAAGACCAACACTTAAACGAGTTTCTATAGTAATTTTTTTGTTTTAGAGGATTGTTTTTAGAATGTATGTTTTTAAGTGTGTTTGAACGTTATACTTCTTAATGTTATATGACATTCTTCTAAAATTTAAAAAGACAAATACCGGTCTTAGTTTTAGAGGTTTGTGTTTGAATTTTATAGAATTGCGAGGAGATAGTTTGATTTTCAAAACAATGATGTATACAGTTGATTATAAGTATGTTGTTGATTACTTGATTTGTAAGTGATTAGACTGAAACCACATGATTTGTTAACTAAAGTTGGTCCACATAATTATAACGGATAAACTTCATTTTTTAAACCAATGACTTCTACTCTTATTGACATCATAAACAAACCTGATAATACCGATTTTTGGTTTTCAGACGTTAAGATTGAAACACATAATAGGTTAACCAAACTTGCATATATTCTTGTGATTGCACATCATCTGTGTTGACTCCCATGTTCATTGCAACTTACAATGACATGAGAATATCTTTTGCTCGATTAGGTAAACTAGGCTACCAAATGTTAGGATCCATGGCATATTAGGCAAATGAGGCTAATCAAGAATGATAAAGATGAAGAATATGTTGAACTTTGGTATAATTTATCAACAGTTTCCTCTAAACCAAACATACACCTACGTTATTTCTCATTAGTATACATGTTGTTGAGTTTGACAATAGCAAAAACAAACACGAAACATAGTTTAGATCGTTTATTTTTAATATAAAATAATACTTAAATGTTTGAAATTAAACAACAAAATACTCTGTCTAATTCTCATGATTTCATTTTCAGTTGTCAAATGTATTTTTATAGATACGCAGCTCCAATCTTTGAACAAACGTAAGAGATATAATTTTTATGGTCAATCAAACTATATATGTAACAATTAAAGTACAACCAACTCTAAGCAAAAAGATATAATTAAAGGTTACTCTTCTAAGAAGCTATTGTTGGCAATTGAACACCAATATTTTTGACTGTTTGAATTGGACTGATACATCTCTAGCCCCCCATTTCATTTTTAACATATGCATATTACATCTCCAAGATCAGTCAAGAAAGGAAACCAACCTTGTCAAGTAAGAACCAATTGAAATATTAAAAACATGGAGCCAACTCCAACTCGTAGGCACTACTTGGGAAAGTTTCTCATGTGTTACTAGTCATAGTCAAATTCATATGGTTTGTTTATACAACATCTTATATACTCATAAGCTATTTGCGGCCATGAAAGGTTGGTTACAGATCAAAACTTCCAAAGGGTTAAATACAATGCACTACTTGACGTCTTGACCATTCCAAAATAAGCACAAAATTACTTTGACCAGCAAAAAAAAAATGGAAGGGTCAATTGGACATTTTACAACAGACTTTTAAGATAATTAGAAAAGTACAAAATAGGGAAATATTGGATTGTGGTGTTGGGGGGTGAAATGGTAAATTGAGAGACGGAGCTCGATTTTCAACGAAGAGGGGCCTCGAATGAAGTGACATCCCAGTCAAAGTACCCCGAAATTTAATAATAATAATTTAATGGCATGTTTCCGGTGTGGTCAAACATACCTATCAAGATAGCGCTTTGACTCTCGGCCTGTCCCGTCGGATCCGGGCGTGGGAGCGGCGACGGACGGTGGATGTGCGGCCACACACACACACAGAGAGAACAAAAGGAGGACGCGGGACCCACTGACATCCAACATACTTTTGTTGTCTGTCCTCATAATAAGTAATGATCCAATGTGGGTTGCTGTTCACGCGCCATCATTGCCCTCTCTCTCTTTCTCTCTGCAATTGGTGGGCCCCCACAAGCCCTTCTCAAGGGGAGAGGGAACAGTGTTTCTGAGTGCCATAACCCCTAAACTCGTAGGGGACTGATGAGATCTAACTGTTTCAAAGGAGTGGCCGTGAGGGATTAGGGGTGCCCTTTATTTCTGGGAGGGACCGGAATTGAAGGCCCCCTATCGAGTGGAAGGGTTTGAAATTTCAAACATTGTCATCATTTCGAATTTGAAACTAGCATCGTCCCATACTCTCTTTGATAATGTTTTTTTCTTTCTTTCTTCTATGAATGTTTACTTTTTTTTTTTTTCAAATAATTTTTTGATGGTTACTTTGATAATGTTTATTATGTCGCATATTAAAATTTATATTTGAGTATAAATGTAAAATGAGTATATGAGATTTGGTCACAATACACTATTGACTATAATGAGTGATTGAGCACATTGAGCACATGAGATTGGATCACCCATCTCAATGATCTCATTACATATATGATGAACATTATACTCAAAAATTCTGAAGCCGGTGTTGATTGTAATTTCAAGCTCGTTGCAGTGTGAGTTACATTAGGCTTTGTGGTATAGAAGACAACATATTTTGTATTTTTAAATTACTCAATTATCTTATGAATTATTAAATAACAAATATAGTCAGCCTAAGTTCAAAAACTTGATTGTAACGCTCTTCACAATACATGTTTGGTTCGATGAGTTTCTTGTGAGATATCAGTATTGACAGAGTTATATTTTGTTTCTCTTGACAATAACATGTCTTGTGTAAGTCTTAGCCTAACAATTTCGCTTGGTTTCAAACTTCTTTTGAAAAGCAAATATCAAATGTTTAGCAATATGTATGATTTGTTGTCTTATCATAAATAATCTCAACTAATCAATTAATTTGATTTTTCTTTGATATAAATACATAAATTGAATAAGCATACGATATTCATTACACTTTTTGTCACTTTTGATTGTCAAATTAATGTCAAATTAGTTATCATTCACATTTTGAAGTTGTTTGCTCAATCTTGGGTATCAAGAAAGCTGGTATTGAACATTTCTTCACCGCAAAGTCTCTTTTGAATGGTGTGGCCTCTCCCACCATTAAAGCTGCACACACAATCAATTGAAAATAGTTGATAATCGAGTTCAAATGTTGAAGTGTTAGACACTTGAGGTAAGTTTCAAGGGATACAACGCAGCTCCAAGTGTCTTTAGCCACTTTTGTTCTAAAGTCTAATCAAAACAGCATTAAGCGCCCTATTCAAAATTTCAAATCAGATCATATATATCAAATCATCCTCGAATTCATTCACAATATTAATAATTTAAAAAAATACAAAACCACACTGATACATCAATCAATTTTTCAATGACAAGCAAATCATCGATTCATGAAAACAAGAGCAGCATACTTGGAAGCCTTCCCAATGTAATCCGAGACATATCTCCCGCAAAACTTCGTATAGTTATCGAAGGCAAACACTGATGAACTGGCAGACGCCGCAACCATTAGAATCACCAGCAACTTGAGAATTCTTCCCGCACTGTATTTACCGGATAGCCCAGAAAATAAGAACAAGAGCAAGGTAGCCAAACTATAAACACCGAAACCCTTTTGAACTATGCTGAAGATCAACTGAGCTAGAAACACAAGAATTCCAATGCACAAAGTAGCAACAAATAACGGTTCCTGCAAGACAAACAAAACGAGCTACTGTAAATATCATAGAACAAACTTATGCGACAGTTATATATGAATGTATGAATACCTTGTAAAACTGTTGTTTCAGTCTAAGTAGAGGCGATTGGAATTCGGGGTTATAGTCTGTATGGTCTCGATTCTTGATGCGTGGAATTCCAACTTTCTTGAGAATTCTGAGAAGCTTGGATTTCAGGGTTGCTTTTCTTTTTCTAGAATTTCTAGAAACTGATGGTGCTGTGGTTTCTGAATTCAGTTTCATTCTGAGGATAAATTTGCGGAGCTTGATCAGAAGAGAGAATCGATGTAACTTCCAAGTGGGAACGATTTGGGTGGAATTGAATTTGAAGTTGAAGCTCTTCTTGGCTTTGGCTTGCACTGTGAGTTTCCATGTCTGCTGCTTCTCTGCTTGCATCGCAGCTAGAACAGTGGACCAGTTGTTGGATCTAGGACTTTACTAGCCGTTATCAGCTGCAGAAAAGCAGAGAGAAACATTGGAAATATGGACTTCTCCAAAACAAACATTTGAAATATGGGCCTACATCACTGGGCTTCAAGCCCAAAGAGGTTCACTGCAGGTCTAGTACACATATGATTCATAGACGTCAGAGCTCGAGCCTGAGAGTGCCAAAAACCATGGTGATGATGTGCATCAACTAAAACATGAAGTTCCTTTCAAAAAAACTAAAACATGAAGTTTAAAGATGACACGATCATGTAGGTGGCATGAGGAACCAAATAATAAGAAGAACAAGAAAAAAATGTGTCCGGTTAATAAAAAACAGAAAAGGCTGGAGAACCATTACTTGAGTTGGCCGTAATTCACCCAAAACGGAAGCAGTTTATAACATATGTTGTTGTTTAATTCTTACGGTTTTCGACACCAAAACTTGTTATTTATTTTGGTTTCCGTAGGAAATGTACAGGGTTGAATTTTTGGTGGTTTGGAATTCCTAAACAAAATGGTTACACGGAAAATTTCAAAAGTACACGATTTTACAATGATATATCTTTGTTAAAAGATACGTCTAAATGAGTGATTCAAAAATAAATTCGTTAATTATGAATGAGCAAAATACCCAAAAAATGTACGAAGGAATTTGGAAATGAAGTGACTTTAGCACTTCCCTCCCCTTATAACCCCGACTCGTCGCATCAGATGTTGTTCAGCTGTCTGCTGAAAATCAAATCCAACTGTCCAATTGATTCAATATGTTGAAGAGAACTACTACACCAAGAGGCCGATAGGTTGATGACTTGATGGTAGGTGGTCCTAGCAATTGCTCCACTTATTAGTGATGCCTAATCAACATGATATTTACCAGAACCTCACGAAAACATGTATGTCTCTTGAATTTGTGTGTGTGATTAATTAAGCATAACGTACCCCAAATCAGTACTATAAGGGAGGGTTTGTCAACTATTTATTATGGTTTGTCGAAAATTCTTGTGTGGTTCGTGTTCCATATGAAACGATGTTATATTTGACGAGTGAGTGACACATGTGAGTGGGATTAGCTAATTCTTAATGGTTGCTTGGTTATCTTTAGTTAACTGTTTAAGTGTCAAAATAGTGTTCACATAGTCAGTTACTGATCAAGATTCATGGTTAATCATCTTTGGATGTAAATCAAATAACGAAGAAAATCATTTTTTAGTAGAGTTATTTTGTTTTCGACCCTCAGATATAAATCTAATGATGATTAACCATTAATCTTTTAGTCAATAACTTACTAGTTAGATGAACATAGCTAAACAGTTCGAAACGATAAAACAATAACATGCGACTGTACACGCTGATCTTAAAGGGTAGCTCCGCGCACAGTCGCTTTACTCATCTCCTCTCCCCATCAGAACAATATTACAATCCCTCTCAAAGCTTCATAATACCGTTTCTGTATGTGACATTTTCCTGCATCACTTAGTGTCACAAATCTCATTCATTACTTTAAGGAATGTATTCTCAATCAATAAGGGCGGTACGGTCACCAAGTTGTGTTACGTACATTGAGACTCAGACCCAACTTTAGTCCCCGGCCAGCTGCGCCTTGTGATAAGCAAAGCATGGGAATAAAGAAAAACCCTAAATTTGGAGTATTGGACCACATTTCTTCCAATACTTATTTGATAATTTACAATACATCTCATCAGCTTCGTCATTGTAAAATGTAACCATTCTCTAATTGCTACTTTTTTTCTTTTTTTTTTGAGAACTCTCTAATTGCTACTTGGCCTCCGCAAAACTAGCTAAATCAAACACCATGTTACTACTTCCCGCTAGTTCTACCAGCACCGTAAAATATTTAATTACTACGTACCCTCATCGGCGTATTAATTTACCTTGCTTCATCAATCACCAGAACTACTCTGCCTTCTTGGTCAGACTCACCGGCTGTTGTTGGTGATGGATTAGCTGTTGCTTCGGAACTAGCGCCACTGATGTTACGACTGGTAGTTCTAGTTTTCTTCGATGGTTGTTGATGCTCCAGCAGTGAATGCCGACAATTCGGGCATGATGAGTGTGACACAAGCCAAGTGTCTATGCACCTCACATGGAATCCGTGGTTACATTTTGGCAGTACCCTAACCTTCTCGCCCTCCTCAAACTCTCCAAGACAGATCGGACACTCGGTCGCCGGAATATGTGTCCCTTCGCCGTAAACGGCCACCGGTAACTGCCTCAAATGACTCTTCTTGAGCCCTGTAGCCGCGAGTCGTGCCGCGGCCTGCTCCGGGGTCTCAAGAGCAAACCTGTGGCTGCAGCGGAGCGCGCACCGCACTATTGAGTTCAAGCCAAGAGCGCATATAAGGGCACACAAGAGAGCCGCCAAGATGATCACCATGTTTGTGTCGAAATTCGTCTCGCTAACGTAGGAATCGGCTGTCCGGTTGCCATTGTTGTAAGGCAGCTCTGTGGCGTTGCCGAGGAGTCGGCGATGCATGATTTGGTTTTTGCTGGCGGAAGAAATGAAAAATTAAAAAGAAACACAGAGGGTTTGTGGAAGGGTACAGAAAGGTTGTGATTACTTGTAGCAGATTTGAGTTACAAAGTTGTTGTGAAGATTCCAGCTAGAAAGGGACAGGGAGAAGGAGCATCTTGTTGGAGGGGGGAGTAGTAGCTAGTAGAAATTAGGTTTACGCGAGTGGCTATGCTATCCGAATCCGGGACCGATTCCAGCTTCTTAATCAGAGATGGTCCTTCGATCTATCTCTTCCCTGAGCTCTGTAATTTTTGGCTGTGATTCATCTTCGTCAGGAACCCAGAAGAGAAAATGATACCAGAGATCTTCTTATACTTATCGGCATAAGAAACGGTGACATGCCCAGTTGAGCTTTCAGAGAGAGAGAGAGAAGGAAAGGATTAGCTTAGGTAATACATGTGCAGCAGTTGTAGTGTTTTAAGGGGTCAAGTGATGTGAGGAGCTATCTATCTATATTTATGGAGGATCCAAATGCTAAAGTTGGATAAAGGTGTTATTTTTTGGATACCTAATCATGATTAAGAATTGGAAAAAAGTTCACAAACCTCAACTCAAATTTTGTATTAGAGTTTGGTGTTTCAGGTTTACAATCATCAAAATTTTCTCTATACCTCAATATTATGCACTCAGTCTAAAGTGCAATTATTTTAGTCGAAGTTTGTATTGAATAATGATAGGGTGTGTATGTGTTTATTTACTTTTTATTTTATTTGTTTATTTTTGAAGGGAACACACAATACTTGAACTCTTGAAGCTTGAAGGAGACCATGAATAAGAGAATTGGCGACCCATCATGCGAGATAGGAATGAACTTCCTTGCCTAGTCTGCTAATCGTCTTGTTGGAAGATGATTAAGCATAATTTCTTTAATCAACAACGTTTGCCCAAGTGAATACTGTTCTTTACACCTGAATAAATAAATCTTAGGCCGCTAACTCATCGTCTCTTTTCTTGTTTGACCGTCAACTCCGGATCTGCCATGAGAATCCCAACTCAGCAAGTTAGGAGTGTCATCTTTGCCGTACCTAATGCATGATTAAGAATATAATAACCCACAATTAGGGCTAAAGATCGAAGCTTGACTCCAAGGTAAGCAGGTGTAGATACAGACAAGCAAGTCATATGTGGTATCAACCAAGTGACAAACTGTTCGAGTTGTTATCTGTTCAAAGAAAAAGAGATGCAGAATCAAAAGGCATAGTGGAGAGATTTCGTTGCCAATATCCCATTCGATCGGTTTGTACGTTACTTTTGACATCATACGTACAGATGGATAAGTATGATCGATGTTCTTAAGCTAGAAAAGCACAAAAGAAAACTATAATAATCCCCCAGGAAATATCATTTTGCCTGCAAAAGATGATGGTCACGCATTTGAACTGATTGATCCATGTTTATCTATTTGGTTCATCTATTCAAAGGTTGCAAACACTTTAACCTAACAAAAATGGTCCGACTTGGCATCGATCTCCTAGTTTTTGCAAATATCTTGGTGCCTTTTCCCCCAAACTAAAGAGATCTGTACTTGAAAAATGGTGTCATAATTCGGGTTGATGGGCAAGCAATATCCCCATAGGTCCATGGGAATTGGATTCTCTCTGCTTCGTTTCTATTTTAGTGCGTGGTTTCCCACAGAAATTAGTGCAACAAATGGATGTGAGTTTGAGTTTCTGATATATATCACAGTATCTTTCCCTTTATTATGTTATCAATACATGTTTATTCAGAGTTGTCATGTATATTGTATGTTCTTATCACTTGTTTCATATATATTACAACACCAATCCATTGCTGAAACTAATCAACTGTTAAAAAGGACTAATTAACTGATTATGAGTTCCTAAAATTTCATATTTTTTTAGTACTGCACCAACCTAATAATTGGTGCTCAGGAGGCATGTGATAGAACATATACCAAACAGTTTTGGATTGACATTTGCTATTGATCCAAATTTCGAGCCTTAATTGGAGAACAAATTAACCAATTTTTTGTTTTTGCATCTTGGTTTGTAGAAAAATTGAATATTTCACTATTTCAAACTTGGTGAATATGAACAATGTTGAGCTTACAAGAGCTGCATGGGACACAAAATACTTCAGAATTGATCATTCACACATTTTTCAGACACTCAGCCAACATTATCAGTGTTGAATTAGATCTAAATCATGATAGTGGATTTATGTTGATGATGTGAATCATAGTTTTATAGTTCTAATAGGAATATGAGTATCTCAGTTGTTTGTAATAGGGAATTGTAGTTGTGGTAGGTTTACTTTTCCTAGTAGGTTTATGTATGGTTAGGTTTTGTATATATACACCTTCTCATGTCAATAATAAGATCATCAGATATTATTTCCAAAGCTTCGCATGCTTCTTGTTTCTTTGCAGAGCTTCTTTAGTTTCAACTTGGTATGAAAGTCTAGGATCCGATCTTGGATTTTTGGGTCTCATCCTTTCTATTGCTCTTGCAATTTCGTACGTTTAGGTTGTTTGTTTTCCAGTCATGATGATCGAATTAAACAATCTAAACGTACGAAATTGCAAGAGAAACAATGAGACTTAAAATTCAAGATCAGATCTGAGGCTCTGATACCAAGTTGAACCAGAACCACAAGATCTTGAAAACAAGAAGCTTTGAAATAATATATGATGATCTTATTAGTTATTATTGAATAAATGAACTATAAAACTATGACTCGTATCAACAATATATTTAGACACATTGATGAGACTTTTTCATAGTTTAAAACATGAGATCGTCCACGCTAAAATGAATAAACTTGAAACTTGAAAGTGAAAATTTTGATGGTGACCTCTAAAACGAAAGTTATGGAGGAGCGTTTGTTTCAAGCATTCGAATTTGTTTCTGCACGGTCTCGTAGACCTCGTAGAAGCTCTTGGTGTGATCTCTGCCTTTGATTGTCGTTGACTAGCTACCTGCAAGAGGAGATTGACTGGGACTTTCCGGTCTTTCTCTCTCCGATGATTAAATCAGTTACGAGGTTGGTATAATATTTAATGTTAGGAGATTTTTTTACCTTTTTGGTTGACTTTAGCATTGTACTTATAGCCTCGCGTTGACTTATATTTTGTCTGCTATGCGATGTGGGACATATATGCTACTGAGATCTGTTTATTTGGCCTTCTGTGGCGTGTCTCCTGCTCGGCCCAAACTGCTATGACCTCCAGGATGAGGTTTGCTCGGTCTACCTCATGTTGGGCTTTCTGTAGCATCATAGACCAGGGCGGTATTTATCAACTACCGACTACATAATCTAATTTCTTAACATTAGATTTAGCGATTGATTGCGAAGTCTTAACCGGGGATGGGTGAGATGACCACAGTATAGTGTAGTATTAAACCCTATATCATGTGTCGGTTCCGTTGCTCTTGTTGTACAGTGTGTGTAGATGATAATACGAATAGGACTAGGAGTCTAGGAGTTTCTGTGTGGCCACAGATATCAATAATTCAGTTCAAAGTATGTACGTTTTCTGGGTTTAGTGAAGACGACACATGGAACTAGGAAGCGAACATGGAACCTGGGTCCGACGTTCCTTCATGAATCATGAATTATGGGGACACATTTCATCGGTCTCAGCTCGTCGACGCTGGTGGTGGTAGACCCTCCGGAAGTGATGTATGTATGCCTAATTGCCTATATATAAGTCGCACTCGTAATAAGGTCATTAGATTTGGAGGTGGGCATTTTTGATGCGTGAGATGTGAACTACTACATTACCCGACGATGGATCTCATTGATCATGTTGGTTGGGTTAGGTGGGAAAGAAAAGATTCAAGAATGAAAAAATCAGTTGGCAGTTGAAACAACTAAAGCTCCGGCCAAACCAAAATCAGGTCCACCACCACCACTGCTCCCCAGCCGCTCCGGCGGTTGGGTCATGGTTTAGTTAGATTGCTGCTGCTGCTACCTGTTACGACGCTACCTGAGGCCCTGAGCCCCCTCATGTCACTGGCTGTTCCATATTTGGTAATGAACTCCATCCTCACTATTGTTAATTCGTCATATATAAGGTGCCTTCTATCGAATAAAGTTTTTTCTATTGTTGCCATGTATATATATATATATATTATTTTTTTTTTTTTTAAACCTGTATATATTGAGGTTGTTGAAGATACACTTGATATAAACTAGGCACCACTTAAACAAGCGGAGTCCATCACCAAAGAGATTGCAACCCTAGCAAGTTCACATTAACCCAACGCAAATGGTGTTACTTACGAGTCTTTATTGTTTTACATTTATAACGAAACGTGTGATGGTTTCTCTCTCATTTTGGCATTTTAAAAAATGTTTATTTAAAAGTCCGAAGACAAGATTCATTTTATAGTATGATTAGTATCATCAAGTACTGTAGGTTGGGGCACGTACATATGATGAACATTTGTTAAACAGGAATGATGTAATTATTGTTTGTATATATAATTGTTTGTTGAAATGGCATCATCTGATGAACATGCATATTGATCGACAATTCGACATGAATGCTAGTATTACGACGTACGTCCTCGCGCGATCACTTTGTGACGGTCAGTCCTAGCTCTACAAATCTGAAGGGATAATGGTAAGGTTATACAACCGCCTGCCTTATTCTTTTTTTCTTTTCTTTCTTGATTTTCTGGGCAAGTCTGGCCAGTTTCATCTAGATCCATCGGGACTGGATATGTCTTGATCTGGAAGCTAGTTTCATTTAGGTAGTCGTACTCTTTGTTCACGTTAAGGTCAATTGACAGCCATATCTGAATTGCTTGCCCTAGATCCTTTTCTCCTTCCTAACAGTTACAGTGGATCAGACCCATACGTACATAAATTAATACAAACAGAAATGATTGAAATTCTTTTTTTATCCTCGAACTATAGATTTTCTGCTATTGATCTATGCAAAACCTACATGAATGGGTCACCAACATATGTAACAACTAAGTGCTTGCCATGTATAATCGCCTGCGTTCGAATTCATTGCTGATTAATTTTGTTATAGAAAAACGTGTATATTGCGCTCCCTTCTTAGATCAAGTTCAATCTCTTTGCCATCTTGGGTCAGTTTGGTTTAATAGGCGCGCACCTATTTCTTGTGCCAATCAAGTAGTAAATCGGGAGTAATGTCAAGCAAAAATATGTACAGAGTCCATGAATAATTACTTATTAGATATAGGGAAAGTGGGTTGATTTAACATAGGCCAAATCCAACCTCACTCTTGAAGTAAAAACATGAAAGCTAGCTACAACAAAGTAGCTCGATGATAAAGAACACAACGTACAATACTAGCTATAGAAGGATGCAGTAATCTACCGAAGCCATCACCAGCGCATCGATCAGGTACGTACTAAACCACCACCTTATTCTTATGTCACAATATATAAGATCCTGTAGAGGAAGTCAAGCATCGCGTGGTGAGCTTCATCAGCAACCTAGCTAGCCAGCTCTCACTTGATGCTGCAACAAAAAAATCACAAACATTAGGTCAGAAGTCACTGCATATATTTGAAAATGTGTGATGTATAGTTTTTCGAGTAACATGTAACAAGACGCTCATGTATACCTTTTGCAGTCAGTAGAAGGGTTGATCTTGTAGGGAATGTTGACACCACACTTGCCAGGAAGGCCTGCAGCAAGACCGGCGTTAGCTCCGGTGTAGGGAATCCCAGCGATTGCTTGTTTCAAACAGTTGCACACGCTCTGGCGGTCAGGGGTGGTTTGAGCCATGCCATAGAGGGCCCTGATCCCGCCGCAGCAATTCGCCGCGGGAGTCCCACCGTTTTGGACGTAGGAAACACAAGGCATCAGCTTGTTCACCACCTGACCGCACGTAAGGGCTGCTTCGGCACCACCAATCGATAGTGCTGCCGCCATGGACAGCACCACCAAGAACACCACCTTTTGAACTCCAGAGAACGCCATTCCTATGTCGTAGAGATAATATGCTTCAAAATACTAGAACTTACTCAAGTGTGTAGAGAGTAGAAGCTAGCCAGTGAAGTAGTGTGAGTTGAATGGTCTAAGGAATGCTGTATATATAGAATATCTTACTCAGTGTATTCATGGTGATGGGTAAATCGGTAGTTGGCGGAATTGAAATCTTCAGATGAGATTGGTTGAGCATTATAAATGCTAATAGCTAGAACTGGTATACTTGGATTCATAGATATATATATATATATATATATATATATATATATTTGTTGATA
>NC_020496.1:6665806-6721579 GCF_000184155.1 Fragaria vesca subsp. vesca
CGCCACTATCCGGGATTCCCGCAAGCCTACGGCACACTTTGTTTCTAGATCACGATTATGATTTATGTGCGTGCAAAGGTTGATTAGGGTTAACTACTTCATTAAGATTTAACCACCTTCTGGCTACGGCACCGCAAATTATTATGTGTACAATAACTTCGGTAAATCATGTCGATCTGGGATGACGAATTATCATATTTTATATGTGGTGAGTTTAATGTGGAATGATTAATTTGATTGAGCAAACAGTAATTCAGTTACTTATGGGCCACGTGGTGTTCCCAGTAAAGGGAATACTTACTATAAGTGAACCCAATTTGTTTCGAAGACATGAATCAATGAATACAATCTGAATAAAATTTGGATATACACAAATTTTTGAGAATACAAATCCCACAAGTGAATATGGTATATCACATTATATTAATTAGGTCAGCTTCATCTTTCATCACTTGATTTTAGTTAAGCTCACATATATTTCTTCATCTATACCTGACGAGTCATTTGTTGAGTTTGTCCAGATCACAATTTAGGCCTTCTGTGGTTTGCAACTTTGCACTTAATCCATCTTGTACGTACATGCTAAGTCACATTTTAGCTAAGTGCATGATTAACCAAATTTGAAACTAGATTAACATCTTTTGATTACCTTTTGGCCACACCCATTTTGCCATGATGTGATCAGCTCCTCACATATATATACTACGTTGCATACGTTGCTTGGTATATTATGTAAGGTAGACCGAAGTTGAACACACATAAGTTCAAATATAACCACAAGTACTAAACTATATGACTTTTTGTATGTTAGTTTATTTTGGTTCATCTCCGAGTTCAGCACCTTCAGGATATATTTAGAAATTGTTACTACAAATATGTCTTCTTATAATTGAAAGATAAAACACAGATCTTGTGGAGAGACTTGTTCTAACAACCATAAGACATAAACCAAAGCTACTCGATCTTCATGCTAAGGACGTACTTCACAAACTTCCATTTTATTCGATCTACTGCACACTTGATGAGATTTCAAGTACTTCAATGGATCCTGCATGCATCAGAATACACAATGAAAAACAAAACATCGAATTAGCTCAATTAGGACATTTGTGTTCATAATGAAAATAGACAATACGTTGTTTCTAGTTACGTACGTGTTACAATCGGTGTCCGGCTTAATTATGTAAGGAAGCCTTACACCACACCGGATTGGGAGACCAGCCACGAGGTTAAGCTTGAGTCCACCAGTGCCTCGAACAGCAGCAACCAAGCACCAGCAAACGGACTGGCGATCGCCGGAGGTCTTAGCCGAGTTGCTAAGGTACCTGACTCCATTGCAACACGGTACGGTGGAGGGACATTGAAGGTCCTGGGGGGGGGGGAATAGGCATTTATTACTTTTTCGTTCAATTCCATTCACAAGGATAGTAAACATTTAGCTATCCTGATAACAGGGAGATGTAGTAATAAATAAAAGAACAAGTACTGGAAAGTAAAAGAAATAACACCAGTACGTTTTTTATTCGCAGAAACTCTGCACCATGGAGAAAAACTGCGTGCCCCTAACTTTTGAGGGACAAACCTTTCCACTACCACTATGTAAAACTCACTTCTTACAAGATTATAGTCTAGGGATACAACGACGATTTGCAATCCTGCCTAGTCTACCCACTAGTCTAGATCTATCTCTCCTGTCTCTGAGTGACTCACCTCACTCCTCACAAGATTATAGTCTAGGTATACAACAACTACTTGCTATCCTGCCTAGTCTACCTACTAGTCTAGACCTACCTCTCTTGTCTCTCAAGTGTTTACATATGAATGTATTAGAAGAAGTTTCAACTCAGAACTCAGCTAACGCCTTTAACTGATTTTTCTTGAACACTTCTCAGAATACTCAACTCAGAACTCAGCTATCCTAATGAGAGGGATTCTTCAGACTTCAGCTAACACCTTTAACTGACTCTCTAGAACTCAGCTCTCCTCGATCAACTGATCCTTCTTGAGTACTTCTGGGGTTGCTGCACTACCATCACTCATGATATGCAGAATGCTAATGGGTTTATGAAAAGAGTTTTTGCTTTTGCTCTTGCTCTAAGATTTACAATCACCAAGGGAAGACTTAGAGGCAAATGAGCAATGCAAGGTAAAACCTAGACCCAGCTAAAACAATGTAGAAAACTACATTTTGAACAACCAAGGAGCAAGAAGAGACTTGCTCCATATATATAGGCAAAGTGCAAGCTAAAGGAGAGCATGCCCGTTTACCAAAATGGGAGGCAACTTTTGGACTTTAGTCCTTGTCCAAACTCATAAAGTGAGAGGGCCAAGGGATAAACAAAAGGCTCCAAGAGAGTAAAGACAAACACAACTCTCTTATATGATAATGGTCCAATAAGAAAGAAACAAAAGGTTTTGTGAATGAAGGAGACACAACAAAACCTATTCTTATACGAGGACACATAGGCCAGCTGATAGCTTGGGCAGTGCATCACATGGCTCAGCAACTGACTTGGTTTGAGTATCACAAAACCTAGCTGGACTCAAAAAGGAGCTGACCTAAAAGTGTTTTAGTCATGTGCTCATGGGTTGGAAGAACAACACAACCCTAGACTAACTTGGAGCTCAAGCACGATGAAAAATGTTTTGCTAAAAGAGATTTGAAATTCAAATAATGAAAAGCTGAAGCAAAACCATTTAAATCTGCACGAAGTCAGACTCAGAGATTAGGATAGATACAACAAGGGTATCCACCAAATCTGGATGGCAAGCAGAGCTGCCATCCTGAATGAATGTGATGCACATGCATGAACTACCTGATGTACATGAGATAAAAACAAAGAGCCAGCTAATATATTAGTTTGTGTATCACAAACCTAGCTGGAGCCTCTAAGCTCTAGTCATGTGGTCACGGGTTGGAAACACTACACAACCCTAGACTGACTTGAAGCACCAAGGCAACGACAAATGTATTGCTAAAGGGGATTTGAATTCAAACAGGGGAATTCAAACTAATGATACACAAATACCAAAAGCATTTAGACATGTATACATATAGACCCAATAGATTAGGACAGATACACCAAGAGATATCATCTGATCTAGGAGGACAAGCAAAGCTGCCATTCTCAGTGAAAAACATGAGATGCATATGCATAAACTACCTGATGTACATGAGATATTGGCAGATCTTCATTCTTCACTTGTGATATCCTTACCATCAGGATATGTAGAATTCTCAGTGAAAAGCATCAGATGCATATGCACCAGTTACCTAGGACACATGTGATATTGTCAAGTCTTCATTCTTCACTTGTGATATCCTTACCATCAGGATATATAAAATAGCTTGTGTCCTGTATTTTGATCATAAAAGGGATAGCCAACAATCTTTATACCAACAGACATTTCCACCGTTCTGCAGGTAAACTATGCATGGTCTCACGCTTTGTGATACCTGACCACATGTGACGGTGTGGGCCGGTACCGGTGCACGAGCAACCACCAGGCACATGAGGACCACGAAGGCCAACCTAGAACTTGTCATGGATGTGTCGGTAGGGAAGGCCGGACCTAGCTAGTTTATACTGTTTCTGGATTTATGCCTAACTTGTGATACTGGTATGCCATGTCGAACATTTGGTACTGGTGGTTTCATAAATGAAAATGTTAAAACGTGGGAATGTGAAAGAGTGACACGAAATAGGATTGTATCAGTTGGGAGCTAGCTAACTCGGCGCTATAGATTGAATTCTGTTAATTATACTTGTTGTTTAGCACCTTAGGTAATATAGATGACTAGAAATGTTTGTCTCCACCGTCTGTATTTTTTCACAGAACAATTGAATCTGATTATATGTCCTTAAGGTGTGAGATTGAATCTGATTTTAGTTTGAGTTACAACTTACAACTGAGATCGAGTTAAACTTTAAAAAACAATGGATAAAATTAAGTTTGAGACTTTGAGGTGAGATATAATTGAGTCAGATAACACATTGTTTTTTAACAAACTACTGTTTAATTTTAATTACGATTGTTACTACAACAAAGTATAATGAAAATCCCATTCTTGATTATAGCCTATGAATTACAAGTGAGATTGAGTTATACTATGATTTGAGGTACTAGCTAGCTGGAAGACAAAACGAGTACACATTTTAAAAGCTTTTTGTTGATCGACTGCTTAAAGCCATTCATTATCTCAAACACAAAGTGCAACTGGAACGAGATGGAAAGCTAGCTTGTCTGAAGTCTAAGCAAAGAAATAAAGCAGAGAGCCTAATCCAAATTTCAAATTTGTAGTATTATAAATAAACGAGTACATTACATGGATCATAACTTCAGAAGTTCATAACCTAGTAGATTATGGAGTAACTTTTGGTAATACTATCACTGTGGACGTGATCACCCACACTTTATTTAACGCTCGATACTATCACTTCAAGGGAAGTTTACTTTCCATCGATTTAGCTCTTCACTTCACGCTGCATCACCAAAAGAAGAAAACCATGAAATTAGCTCCGGTGTTCCGTTTGAGAAAAACACGTACAACATAAAAACTAAAAGCAATTGCCAATTCGATCGAGAAGAATATGATCGAGTGTACTTACGCAGCGCAGTTGGTGGAGGTGCTGATCTTGTACGGAACGCTAACCCCACACTTGCCTGGAAGCCCAGCTGCAAGGCTAGGGTTGAGTCCTTTGATGGCACCGGAGGCCTGTTTGAGGCAATTGCAGGTGGCCTGGCGGTCAGCAGTGGTCTTAGCCGCGCTGTTAAGGGATCTAATTCCGTTGCAGCAAGCGGCAGGGACAGCGCCGCCACTCTTCACGTAGTTTACGCAAGGTGAAATGCTACTCGCTACTTGGCCGCAGGTGATGGCTTGGGCTATGGGCAAAGCAACAACAATGCACAAGAGAGCGACCAAAGAAAGCTTCATAGCAGTAGAGCTAGCCATATTGCAGTCTTAGCTAGGATGATGAGCTTGGAATATATGGGTATGTAATGACTTGTTTTTGAGAGCTCGAGTGAGTAGTGAAGGTAACCCGGATGGGGATTATATAGGGAAGGGGATGGGGTGAGTCTCTAACTAAGTTTCCTTACTCCTTGGGTCGATCACATCAATATCATCACTTAATAGTTATTAGTTTTGTTGATGAAAATGCCACATGTTTTAATTTTAAACCATTAGAAACTTCTGGACCACGTACAAGTTCAATTTCAGTGTTAGAGTTATATGACTTTCAGCATTTTTTTTTGTTAGAAACTGGTAAAAATAGTATCTAAATTACGTTTGCATGCACTATAACTTGTTATCTTCTTCTTCTTTCTTCTTCTTCTTCATGAAATTGAAAATACTTTCTCCAACATAGAAAATGAATTCTCTTTCTGTTAGGAATAACGAGAATAATTGTAAGCAGAGAATGCATTTTCCTTCATCAATAGTGAAACATCGAACAATAAGGTTAGTGTGATATATCTATCAAATTATAAATGTCATTACTCAAAGTGTGTACGTGTAGGAGGAGTTGGGAGGTAGTTAGGTGGCAGTTGTGCTCGATTTAATGCTTTGGTACTGTATAACTTTGGTTTTTAGATATAGTTGAGCACGTCCCTTCACAATAAAATGGCAATATATATGATATCCTATTGAAGGAACAACCTCGATCGTTATATTTCAACCCCCTTCTTGAAAAATATACACATATGCAAACCGACTAAATAATTTCAACTAATGGACAAATTAATTGAAGAAGTATGAACTTTGAACTACTGAAAATCTACTACTTGTTGGAGACAACTAAGAGCAACCAAATAGAAGGTCGATAAGGATTCGTTATAGAAAATATGTAAACGGAATAAAAAATTATGCAACCATCTATCTTAACATATATATATATATATATATATATATAGGATTTTTCTCAGCTACAAACGTCTGCACCAATGGTTTTGGTGCGGATTTTCATTTTTGCACCACTTTTCAATCGAATTTCCTCATCTCCACCGTCTACTATCTAGATAATATTGTGTAGATCATCTCTGCAAAATTTCAGCCAATTTAATAATCGTTAAGGCCCTCAAAATTGTGTCTTTATGTTATAAACATGAACGGTTCATGTTTGACAGAATTCAGTCCGTCTATTTGTTTTTCGAGTTTGAGGGCCTTAACGATTACCAAATTGGTTGAAATTTTACAAAGATGATCTAAACAATATTATCTAGATAATAGACGGTGGAGATGAGGAAATTCGATCGAAAAGTGGTGCAAAAATGAAAATCCGCACCAAAACCATTGGTGCGGACGTTTGTAGCCAAGAAGCCCTGTGTGTGTATATATATATATATAGGCCGGATATGAAGCGGACGTCCGCACCGGCCTTAAAGTGCGGACGTCTGTCCGTTCTCCACCCTCCGACGCCGGCGACGACGTGCCTCCACCACAAAAGACTCCAGCAGCGTCCCCGACCACTTTCCCTCCCCGGCGAGTCCGTTCTTTTCTAGTTTTCTAGCGAGATCACCCAAAACTTCAAACAAAGTCGATCTCGCCGGAAAACTGAAAAAAACGGACTCGCCGGGGAGGGAAAGTGGTCGAGGACACTGCTGAAGTCTTCTGGAGTGGAGGTGCGCTGTCGCCGGTGCCGGAGGGTGGAGAACAGACGGACGTCCGCACTTTAAGCCGAGTGCGGATGTCCGCTTCTCATCCTCTATATATATAAACATTCGACAATTAACTACGATTTCTAATCAGTGACAGACTCAAAGATTAAAGTTGGGGTGTCACTATATGTTATTAAGTATTAACCTAAGCATGAACTCATTTGAATCAACTTACAAAGAGACATATATACAAGCCAAATTGTGGGGTGTCATGGCCCCTTTTGGTCTTCAAATAGCTCTGCCAATACTTCTGATTCAAATTACTGTATCATAACTGAACTTTGCAACGGACAACATAACACATAATCGAGTAGCAGACAATTGTAAGCGAGCAACAATGACTTATGGATTTATGGGAAGCAGATCTGTTGATTCGTAACCGAAGAAGAAATTTCTTGGGTTTGTTGTTACAATTTGGGGGAAGTAAATGAATTGGGGAACAAAATTAATTTTGGATGAGATGATCAGAATAATCAGACCGATGCTAAAGAATGTTGTAAATATTATAATATATGTGGATGTCCTTGTAAATACTCATTAGTTATGTCCTTAAGATGTAAATCATACTCCTATATAAAGGAGCCTAATGAGAATGAAAGTGACACTTCTTCCTCCTCCTACATTTTGTTCTTCTCTTTTTTCTCTATCTCATTCTTAGTTTATAACACGTTATCAGCACGATTTCGCTCATTTGTTCCATAAACTCCATAACGATCTATGAGATATTGGTGCAACTTTTGTTGCTTATTATCCATACTCACGATCTATGAGTTCACTTCTATTTTGATTATATCTTGTCTACATATATACTTTGTTTATATTACTTAATTCTATGTTTACAATTGCTTATATTAGTGAGCCTGAAGTTTCGTTAATAATTCTCAAATATGGAATTTTTGAGATTATGAACCTGAAGTTCAAATATTATAGTAGACTTGCAATTCTAATTGTTTGCATAAACCTGAAGTTTTGTGCATGTACATGTGATCCATTGTTCACAAAATTCGAACCTGAAGTTTCGATATTGATATTACTTTCATATGAACATGAAGTTTTAAACAACATAATTAGATCCATGATGATCGATGTGGTCTTGAAAAAGAGTCTGAAGGACATGTATCTAACGGTGAGATATCCGCTTGAGTTTTGCCAAACATCGGTTGATCAGTTACCAAGAGCATGATATGAATGGATGCTTTTGCGCCTTCTAATATGGATCATGATATGGCTATAGTTATGGCTTAACCATTTTCGGCCCATTGACGCATGTCCTATAATTTAGTGGCAATTTACAAAGCCCTTTTTGAATGGCAATAAGACCAAAATTAATCATATTAATCAGTCTCTTGAGAAATCTGAGCCATGAGTGGATGTCACTTCACCTAAGTTGACAATGTTTTTGTGGCTATATTGAAATGTTAAAGACATGATCAATGGGGGTGTTCTTAACACCGATTAATATTAAGCCTATCATAATGGAATTTTGGACACCGAGTTATTGTGATTGATATGAGTGCCTTCAATTAAGGTTATTATACGAGTGCATATGGTTAATTTTCTTCCCAATAAGTGCACATAAATATTTTTCAGGTCATTAATCTAGCAATCAAATGTCATTGTTCACAATTATATGCACCATTTACAAGCATTTATATATACCAAATTTCAGTTATTAATAACATGGAAATTCATCGGTTTCTTTATGCGGTTTTTCCCATTAACAGCCCAAAACATCATCATTCTTAGGTTTTGAATTATATGTATATTAATTACATTTTATTGGTTTCATTACCTAGCCTGGATGGATGTTTCCATAATAAGTAGTAGTTTTGGAATTTTATGACCATTGATAACCTCTATTTATTGTTTTATCAATTCAGGTCTAGTAATTGGTTTTTTACAGCCTTTTTGTTGTGGTATTAGTCTTTCATGAAACTTATTGTTTTCATAATATCAGATTTATTAAAGGGACTAAGGTATGTATTTTCCCATTTCATTATTTGCATGAATTTAATCTATTCATTTCACGACATTCTTCGTTTTATGAATTCCGAGAGAATTACAGTGAACTCCATAATTGAAACTTGAAGCCTCTTTATCCAACTACAGAGGGCCTGAAGTTCCTCACGAGTATTTTATGAATTCCGAGAGAATTACAGTGAACTCCATAATTGAGACATGAAGCCTCTTTATCTAACTATAGAGGGCCTGAAGTTCCTCTCGAGTAATATGATAAATGGGGAGATGTAGGGTATCATAGTAACACTATGGACATAAATGAAGGACATAAAAGGTGTTCTCCAGTGACCATGTTTCTCGGTCCTTTGTAGGCCGAGACTTCCTCGCTTTATACTTGAGTGGAAAGATTAAAGGTTATGATAGAAAAAGGGCACATATATTGTTTTCTTTCCTCTGCCGGTTGCATCTTTTGTGATGTTGTCCAGAGTATCTGACCATTGGCAAGATGTTTTTGCTAGAAATCTGACTACCGGCAGTTTTTTTTCTGATCACTCATCTTATTGAAAGATGGTCCTTATGCATATTTATGAGAATTGGAGGAAACACGTAGCTATTTAAGCTCTGCATGTACCCATTGCAAATACACTCATTGTGCATGTCATGAGAATATGACTAATTCGGCCCACATATATTAAAGAAACAATATCATGGTATGAGATTATGAAATTCAAGTATGTTTTATTTTTCTTAACCTTATTCGGTTTTATAATTAAAATTGATCGAAACCTGGAGTTTCTTGATCAAACTATATGAGGGCCTGAAGTTCTTTGAAAGTGATATTGTCAAATTATTGAAATGAAGTTTCTCAAAACTTATGTAATCAACAAGGACCAGAAGCTCCTTAGAGCTATACAATATGGTTTTCTTGTGATCCACAATTATATGAGAGCATGAAGCTCCAATTTATTTTGATACAATGTTATTGTGAAATTAGAGGAGAGAAACAAGATTATCATATTCGTGAAGGTAACTAGACCAGAAGTTCTTGTACTTTTTCACCAATAGAACTATATGTTTCCATTCTCAGATTTTACTTATCCTTGTTCCTTACCATTTTAGAGTTTGTTAATTATTTTCCTCTTCTAAATTTTATTGTTACTCATACGGGCCAGCAACTTTATAGCACGAACGTATGAATTTCAAATGTCATGTTTTTGAACCAGAAGTTCAAATTACTGAATTATAGAACATAAGAATTCCAGATAACGTGTAAATTAAAAGCTCAAGCCCGAACCTGAGTATGTAAATTAAATTAGTGAACTTGAAGTTTCAGTTCAGTTATCTGGAACCTGAAGTTTCCGGCACCAAATTTATTTGAACTAGAAGTTCAACATATGAAATCTGAGTACTTGAAGTTCTAACATTATAAATTTGAACTTGAAGATTCGATTACACATATGATTGATGGCTCCGGAATAGCACATAATATCCCCTCTTTACAAGAAGTGGCTTCAATATGGTTCCAAAATATGTATTGAGATCCCACATCGCCCGAAGGAGGGGAGAAGATGTGTTGCAAACATACCTCCCCATAGTGAGACTAATTTTGGGTTGGCAATTCAAGCACAAAATTGTAAAGCGAGCGAGATCCAAAATGGACAGTATCTCGCTATGTCGCCTATTACGTGTGTTAAATTCTATAATATATTGAGACACATAATGTCATGAACCAGAAGTTCATTGAACCAAATTAATTATTTTGGCATGACTAGTTATATCATATTTTACCTACAGTGTTGTTTGAAATTAGTAACAACTTTTGATGCCTGTTAGCTAACGCTACTCATAGCAAATTGTTTATTTGCTGCATATTTTTTTGTTGGTTTGTCACTTTAATGAGACACTTCTCTTGTTATGAAAGGGATAAAGATTGTTCCTGAAGAACAACATGAATTATTGTGGAATATTTACCTATTGTCTCATTTTGAGCTTGAGGAATATCACAGCTAGTGACTTAATAAAAACTATTGATGACAAAATTATATGCTAGCGGAAGAAGATTTACTTGAGTAAAATCTTTGAGACCAACCATATTAACAAAAATAACATTGCCCTGTTTGATTTGTGGGAAGAATGAGAATCTAAGTGACATGGTTCTTTTAACGTGAATGTCATTAAAAATGTCCGAGTTCCTAATATGGCGGCTACAATATTACACATACAAAAGTTAAAAGTACACTATCAGAGGATGATATCTTGGTGGTACAATTATACATCAATATGGTTGATACTCATGAATTTAATATTTTTTGACCTTAAACTTGGTTTGGGTTTGCCACCAGCCAATAGACATCTTTACTCGAAAGTAAGTGATATACATTTAAATGCATTTTTATGCATGGTCAAAATAAGACAGTGTTTCCGCCGTTAGGGGGAGAGAAAAGACTACTGTCATTTGAATAACGGCGTGAATTTGGAGTGGAATGTATCCACTAGGTCTAAAATTTTAAGCTCCTGAAAATGGAAGATTATACATGTCCTATAATGTTTTATGATATTATGAATATAGATCCACATTCGTTAGATATAATTCATTTATGAGAGATGTTTGTCGTAGAAGTGACAATATTTGCCCCAAAAGTGGCATGGGTACCCAATATTAATAAGCTCATAATAACTAATGCATGCATATAAGAATGTGTGGGATCTATGAATGATGATCATCGATGAAAATTTACATATGGTAGTTACCAAAGACCGTTAAGGACTGTATGATGCAATACCACGTTTCATTATGAATGTCGACAATGCATATTATTGGCCAAATTGGATAGAGGCAATTCCAATGAACTGAATATATAAAACGTGATGAGATAATTAGACCTTTAACCCTACATGATTCAAAAGGGTATTAATCACAGTGAAAATAAATCACTATATATGGCACAATGTCTACAAGACACATGGGGATTACAAATATCTTTCCTTATACGTGACAATTTTATGTAAGTACAATGTTACATATAGTTATTGACAAAAGACTTACTGCAGTTGTCATCGTATATTATAAAGATCTTAAAAGACTTTGCTAAAAGCAAAACCCCAAAAGTACAACGTCATCATAAGCGTATCGCGTATCAAATCCTTAAATGATTCAAGTACATGAATGATT
Source organism: Fragaria vesca subsp. vesca (assembly GCF_000184155.1). Lineage (NCBI taxonomy): Eukaryota > Viridiplantae > Streptophyta > Magnoliopsida > Rosales > Rosaceae > Fragaria > Fragaria vesca. The sequence goes on from NC_020496.1 coordinate 6,677,595, forward strand.
CAAACGTAAATCGATCCATGAATACTTGAGAGAGTCTAAATATGAGATTGCTTATCGCTTAAGGGAAATGACGTAATGTGCCTTATACATGCAAACACAACTCCCATTAGTGAGACGTGTCTTGGGTTGGAACCCAATAAGAAAGCCATGAGGAGGAGGCCCAAAGGCGAGCATATCTAGTTATGCTGGGCTGTTAAACTAAAGTTAACTCATGCAATCTATAGTCTAAAACTAGCTCATATATATTTATTCTGTTATAGTTAACGTGATCAAAATTGCCTTAATGAGTATTATGATTGGACTACAAAACCGAATTCGGATTATGTTGCTACATATTCTAACTTTCGCGAAGTTATGAATTGCTTAAAGCTTTTAAAGAGCATATACGAGATGTATCAATCAATAAACGAAGATATTGATATGAGTGGCTCGATATGCCATGCTAATCTTCCAATGGTTTTGAACCATACATAGTAATGTGTTGATTAGTTTCTACTGCTTAGTTATTACATAATGTATGAATTTGAACATGTGAGGTTGTTTCTAACATTATAACATGAGGTAAGACCTATTAAATTGTATAGCTCTGTTGGTATTGTCTTCACTTTGCAGGTATGAAAATCTTGTGATGAGCCCCTGTATGCAAAATGAATAAGATCTCACTTCAGTGATAGACAAATCAAACTGCTATTTATTATACATGAAGCTTGCAACGATCACGGGGAGAATCTCATTAGGGGGAGCATCCAGAAGTATGCTACCTAGGACATATGCGCGTTGCACTCTTTTTCTCCTTTGACCAGGGTTGTTTTTTCCCACAGGGTTTTTATTACCTGACAAGGTTTTTAACAAGACAACACTAAGATCGTCCAACATCAGATTATTAATGGACATCCAAGGGGGAGTGTTGTAAATATTATAATATATGTGGATGTCCTTGTAAATACTCATTAGTTATGTCCTTAAGATGTAAATCATACTCCTATATAAAAAAGCCTAATAAGAATGAAAGTGACACTTCTTCCTCCTCCTACATTTTGTTCTTCTCTTTTCTCTCTATCTCATTCTTAGTTTATAAAAAGAACATAATAAGTGATGAAAAGTGCAAAAAAGGGAAAGTCATCCATGTTCGGGTTTTTGGGCCTAATGAATTTGAAGCCCGAGCTTAGACCGAGCATTAAGCAATTGGGTCGAGATTGACTTGGACCAAAAAATTTCACTCTAGGCCTGGCCCATTTAGAGTTTTTCAGATTCATGCAGTTGTCCCTAGTTGTAAAATGTGTTGTGATAAAATTAAGTTGGAATTTTAGGCCCCTCAATGCCTATATTGTAGATATAATGGGAAGTATTATCACGGAACAGAGTATTGAAGGCCCCACTAAAATATTATCATCCATCATCAAGTTAGGCAACTCATAATCCATATTCCTATTATAAAAAAAGGTCGCCTATGGTACTTAAATGTATGTAACTCTTAGTAAAACTATATATACCAAAATTACAATTTCATTGAACCAAAATTACAACAGAGTTACCATATTCATTTTACATATTAAGTCATTAATATTTAAATAACCAAGTTACAACAATTTGTTCATAAACTTATAAAAATGTCACATATGGAGAAATTAATCATCTCTGATAAAATTCTAATTACCTAAAAGATGATTTTATTTATCACAACGATAACAAATTTGTTCAAACCTTCTATCATCTCGTGGGAGTAATTATGTTGTTGTCATTTTTCTCCAATGATATTTGAAATGATGAAATCTTGATGTACCCTAGTGAAATGCTATTGGCTCATAACATTTATATTCCAATCACCTATAGTCCTATACCCGGCTTCAAATCCTCTGTTTCCCTATCTCCTATCCCTGTAACCCTATTAAAATTTGACATTTAGCACTTTTTGCTTAATCCTTAACACCCCTTCTAACCTCTGTTAACCTTGTTAAACCCTCTCACTAACTTTAATTCTAACCCAACTCTAACTCATCTCTAATTTGTAATTAAATATAGGGTAGTGCTTGAGGGCCTTAATAAGGCCTAAAATTTATGGTCTTAATCCTATGTGGCATGTCATGTCACATAGACACATCATCAATTTATTAAATCATGACGTTTCATTCTTAGATAAAAATACAATCTTAACCCTAACAATTAATGGATGCTACATACTAATATGAAATATTTTCTTACCATTTTAATATGGATGCATATACCAAATTTAATTAATTTATTAATAATGACCAAGTTAATTAATAATCATACCAAATTAGGCTTTTATACCATAAATTAATTTCGTAAATTTATTAAAATTTCCTTCTATCTTTGTGAATCGAAATTTAGTTCTAGATATCTATATTCCATATTCTATATCGAATTTTAAAAATAAAATAAAAAATAGAAAAATCTCTATCGAACTTCTTTTGGATGATTACATATATATAAACTTTATTTTTGATGAATTATATATATATGTAAATTTTTTATTCTGTACGAAATTGTTTTTTCTTGGACAAATTATATATCCGTATATATATATATATATATATCATAAGAATTTGTGTTTTTTAATAAGTATATTCTCAGATTTATATGTATTTTTACACTGTATTTTAGTGTTCAATTTAAACATGATAGTGATGAAAAAGAAAAGAAAAAAAATACTAGAAATTATATATTTTTTAAATATAAAAGAAAGACAAAAAATCAATTTTTTTTCCTCTTAATAAAAATTCAAAATAATTTAAAGTAATTGGATTTATAAAGATAAGATTGTCTTTTTGCTTAAAAAAGATATGACATAATCTTTTTAATTGATGATGTGTTTAGGTGACATAGGAGAAATTTTTCAGTGCTACGGGAGGACCACGTGGCAGTCTGACGTGGTCCTACTTTCCAATCAAATTTAGACATGTAGATTTTCTTCACGAAAAATTATTTCAGCTATTTTGTCAAAGACCATTTTAGGTTTTCTGTTTTTTTTTTAATACTAAACCCTAAGCCCTAAACCCCAAACCCTAAACCCTAAACCCTAACCCTAAACTTTAAACCCTATACCCTAGACCCTAGTTTAAACTTGCTAAATACCCATGAATGTCATTTCACAAAAAATAGAAAATATTTGTTTATATTTTAGTTGTAAAAAATCCACATGTCTAAAATTGATTGGAACGTAGGACCACGTCAGACTGCCATGTGGTCCTCCCGTATCATTTAAAAATTTCTCGTGACATAGCATGCCACCTAAGATTAAGGTTATAAATCTTAGGCCTTATTAAGGCCAATAATCATTTTCCTTAAATATATTTAGCAAAATCTAGGTGGTGATGACCCTCTTCTTCTTTTTTCATTGACAAAAAAAAAAAAGAACTCCCTCTTTCTTCTTTGTTTGAAACTCCTCTTTCAAGTACAACAAAACTAGTTTCATTTGCAACTTAGAATGACATACCGAAGAAGCTTTCCAAAAGGGACAAAAGTACATGAACATTAGTAAGCTTCAAGACATCTTTGTTTAATCCTTGTATTAATTTGTAGAAGAAAACTAATGTACAGATATCAGAGGGGCATGCAATTGGATATTAGACAACTACAATAAAACAACCATACAAATGAAAAGCTTCAGAAACTAATTAATCGAGCAGAGAAGAGTCCAATGGAGGCTTCAAGACCAATCTGACTCCTGGGCTCCTACTTAACGAACTTCACAAGAAAATCCATCTTCTTCTTTCCAATCTTCTTGAAGGTATAAGGATAGTTGGCAATCCTTCTATCCCACAAAACATCTGAAGTTACTATTCTCTACCAAGAAGAACAAGCTCTAAAGTCATTAACTCCCTCATGGTCTCAGGTACATCATGCATATGCATGTCATGTGTTTTTCACAGAGGATAGCAGCTCTGCTTGCTATGCTATCTGGTTCTGAGTCCTTGGTTGTCTTTGATTTCAAAGATCCTGTTAGCATATTCTAATAGGTATGTGCTTGGCCTTTAAAACTGTTATGTAACAACTGAGTTTTTTAAAAGCCTTGGTGCTCAAATCAGTCATGGGTTGAGATCTTGTGTTGTGCCAACCCGTGACCAAATGTTTTGCGGTCCATGGCTCCAGTAAGCCATAATGATGCCCAGACCAAAGGTAAGGCTGGAACTGTCTGTGTCCAGACCAGTTCTCATTGGCTGAGTCGTGGTCCATTGATGGACTGAGTAAGAGGTTGTATAACCTTATTACTCCATGTTTAAATCAAACATGTTTTAGGAAAGGTATCATTGTGTCCTTGAGTTGGCTCGTGACAACTGTGTTGGATCTGCAACATATCACTTCTGTCCAAAACCTTTCTGAAGCAAGTTGGCAGCTTTGCTGGCGTCATTCCTTTGATGCCTGTCTGCCTATATATTGTTATAGCTTTGGCTATGCTCGTTGGTTGTTGAAATTTGCTGTATTGCATTTTCATTAATTGAGTATAGTTTCATGCTTGCATTGTTCATGCTGCTCTAAGTCTTCCCTGTGATTATAAATCTTAGAGCTTGAACTAAAAACTCTTTTTATAAACTCATATCATGTTACATACCATGAGGGATGTGTAGTGCAATCAATCCAAGAAGTGTTCACGGTTGAATCAGCTAGCTGAATTCACGAACAAGGCTTCTGAAATCGTTTCCAGCTGTGGCTGCTTAGAAACAAGAGAGGAGATAGGTCTAGACTAGTTTGGGACTAGATAGGATAACATAGTGTTGTTGTATCCCTGGATCTGTTATTCTTGTAATAAGTCAGTTTTATATAGTGGAAAGGTTTGTCCGTCAAGAGAAAAGGGGCACGCAGTTTTTCTCCCTGCTACAGGGTTTCTGCGAGGAAAAAACATCCATGCGTTGATTATTTATTTACTGCTATTTACTTACTGCAAATTCGTGTTCTGTACCCTAGGATAGCACAAGTCATTGCTATCCTCTGAAACAGTAAACGAAAATTTGAAAAATGCCTATTCACCCCCCCTCTAGGACCTTTACTTCTTCTGTAGGGTCTGAGCCAAAACTGAAACACAAGAAGCCTATTCTGTGCTAGCCTCACCAGCTTTCCTTGAGCTCTTCACCGTTCTCTCATACTCTTCAGGAACCAACATCGCGATATCAGCTATGATAGTATCTCTTCAGGAGTTTCAGACCAAGAAGAAGAGGGTTTTTTTTTGTTGATGAAAAAAGAAGAAGATTGACGTTTGATATTCACCACCAGATTTTGCTAAATATAATTAAATTTTAGATTAGAGATGAGTTAGAGGTGGGTTAGAATTAAAGTTGGTTAGAGGGTTTAATAAGGTTAACAGGGGTTAGTGGGTGTTAAGCTGAGTAGGCAAAAATTGCCAAATGTCAAATTTTAATAGAATTCAGGGAAGGAGTAGGAAATTGGTGACAGGATCCCCTATACCCACCTCTCACCAACCACTTCTTTACCAAAACATGTTCAATTTATAGCAGAATGGTCTGCAATAACTTTTGGCATTGCTGCAGGTCTAAAATGTTTTCTTCAAATATTAACAATCTTTCATATATTCATGGATCATTCCTACACTCAATCCCATATTTAGGACAATCTTTAGGTATATTATATTTCATCTGCTTAATCACACCTAATCGGTGATAAACCATTTCCGACTTGTGAGATTGCGAGTTTATTGGCAATAAGCAAGATTATAATCTTATATAGAGCTCAACAGTTCCTCGATCTTTATTTCCCCCCAATTCTGCTCAATATGAATGATAGAGGGAGGGGCTGGAAGGTTGCAAGTGATGAAGGAAGCATAGGAGAAGAAAACGACAGAGCTCGGCAACAACAGTTTGAAATTTAAGTACTATTATTAATTTCTAAATAGACGAGCTACATAGATTGTGACCTAGGAGATGACATACAGAACGATAACTTAAGGATTCCTTCATGAGGAATCCCAAGTGGATCTCATAAACACCCACAACTTTATTCTCACGTTAATAATAATATGATCTCTGCGGCCGAAAAATGACTTCTCGTCAAGCTCTTCATTTCACACTGCAACACAAAACCACACGAAGTTAGCTTTCATCGACTTCATCATATCATATTGACAAAAGCAAACAGATAACTAAAACAAGAACAAAGTGAAAACAATCGATATTCTGCAGCACAATGCTTACTTGTTGCAGTTGGTGGAGGTGCTGATCTTGTAGGGAACGTTGACACCACACTTGCCGGGAAGACCGGCGGCGAGGTTAGCGTTAAGTCCCTTGATGCTTCCAGCTGCACTCTTCAGGCAATTGCAAGTTTGCTTGCGGTCAGCGGTGGTCTTGGCCGCGCTGTTGAGGCTGCGAATTCCGTTGCAGCAAGCGGCAGGGACAGCGCCACCACTCTTGACGTAGTTGAAGCAGGGTGCCACGTTTTGGGTCACTTGGCCGCAAGTGATGGCTTGGGCGACGGGGACGGCTACCACAATGCAAATGAGAGCAACCAAAGCAAGCTTCATCACTGCAGAGGCCATAATGGAGTATCGAGAAGATAAAGAAATATGTGTAGGAATGGCTTTTGTGATCACTAGAGTTGGGAGCTTGAGTGAGTTGGAATGATGCTAAGGGCTGGGTTTATATAGAGAGAAGTGGGTGAGTTTCACTAGCTTAATTAACTCATCGTGTGGGTGAATAATTCTGCAAAAATTAATTTTCTCGCCCCATACCGAGTCACATCATGTATATGATACCGCTTGTTCGTTTGTTAAAAAAACAAATATGTTTAACTGAGTCTGGGGTGAAACTCAGTAACATTGCTAAGATCTTTTCTCTTATTATATATGTATAATCTGCATTCGATCAAGTTCTCCCATATTTACTCAATGACAAATCACAAGTCTTCAATGTCGTAATAAAAAGAAAATCTATTGTTCGATCATATGGATAGGATTCTCGAGGAAGTAACTAGCTAGCTTGTAAGAGTACTGATACAGCTGAACTTTGTTTTAAGAACCAATTCAACTAAGCAACTGCATTTTATTCCCTATACAGTATATGATATATCCATGTTACACTAGGAGAAAATTTGAGCTTGATTAATAGTGATTTTAATCGAACAATTACAAATCCTTAGAATTGCTTGGTTGAACTTGTAAAAAATGTCAAGTTCTTAATTTATAGAAATACATCTCTAATACACTTAAGAATTCCTTCATTCACCACAGTACATAATGAAGTGGTTGTTTTACGTATAATTCATAAGATACTCGGTAAACTTTCATCAATTTAGTGTTAGAACACTTTTGGAAATGTGAAGGCACGTATAAGACTACTGAAAATGACAAATGCAATTGCTCCATAATGAAGAATGGTATTTAAATTCTCAATCTCTAATCAAACATCAACTTTCACATTTCAATATGATTGGCTTTGTACTAGCTATATATCATTGCTCGATAAAGAGGAGTGATAGAAGTCAAAATTGTACGCGTGTACAAGATGGGAAGGAGTCAGTTGGCAGTTGTATGCAATTGAATGCCTTCGTTGTAACCTCTAACCTCTAATTGTAAGCGATTACTCCTAATTAAGGGGCATTAATAATCTCAATCATACAGTTGGGAAGTACACACCTAAATCCTGCGAGGCTGCAAATCTTAATTATTCGATCACTGGTTTAGGTCACCAAACTGCAAATATTATATTCTTATTACATTCAAATATTATATTCAATACAAAAAAAAAAAAAAAAGGTCACCAAACTGCAAATATTATATTCTTATTACACGGTATAGGAAGTTACCGTTTTCAACACTCAACACTTTTACCTGTGATAACTTGGTACGTAGGACGTAACAATAGAAACTATACAAATTGTACCATATATGTATCGCTGGAACCAATAATCATTTGCATTTTTGTCATAAAAATGCAAAACGAGAATTCCCCTAGATCTAGATCGAGTTCAGATCTTACACAAGGCCAAAAGTAGTCGGTGAAGGATTGAAATCGGGGTCCATTAGTAATTTCATTATTCATTTCGTTCCAAAATTTCATCAATGTCGTCGTATTAGAAGTTTGCAATCCAAACACAACATTTCGTATCAAATCTAGGTTTAAACGCACGTACTCATTTTCATTAATGTCAAACAATATACATTAACCCTTAATATGGGTTTTAGGTTAGCTAAAGAAGTTTGTGACATCTCAAACTCAAAGACAATGACCGGCACAAAATTAGCAAGTCTTTGTCCAAACTTGTAAGCATTGGCAAATAGTTAGGTACAATAATTAAGATTTTCGGTCCCATGAAATTAAAGAATGAAAACTTGGTCTGCTTGATCTGATCATCATGCACGTTGCGAACCAGAAGTCTTTTGTCCAAAATCATGTAAAATTGAGGCCGAAACTAGTGCGTAACAGATTCCATGGAACATGTCACTCAAAGAGTATGGAGCTGCATGCCTTCCCTCTTTCAAGATCATCATCATCATTTATATATGAGAGGAGGAGGACTAATCAATTTTCTCAACGATACATACACATATTGGGTACACAATAACTTCTTTGATAGAGATGACGGGATCCTCTCATAGATTTGCCGTACGGTACACGAATCCTTGTAGTACAAGCCCTTTAGAACAGGGATCCATGATCTTCATATTTCATCTGATTTATGAATAATTGATTAACTATTCATGATTTTATCAGTGTGAGTTTTTCTTATTCTTAGCATACCTACGATCGGGTACGTAATGTTCATTTACATTTGAAGTTTTGATCGATACTAATCCTAGCTAATTTCAAAGAGATAAAATAAAATGATAACCATAAGTTAATCAGATCGAAATCAATTTATTTTCTCTCATCAAAATCTTAATCAGATCGAAAAGATCCATACGTCTTAGATTGATGAAGAAAATACGTACTACTGTTTACCATTAAAATGTCGGCATCTGCCGGCATGGTGTATGTACGTAGTGATTGCAGTCCTAGCTTGCATTATTATCTTTTGTAGTGACTAGAGAATAAGAAAAATAAATATTGAATAGAAGAAATTTAAATTAGTAATAGAAAGCAAGAGAAGGGATTCTTCTGCCAGGAACAAATTAAAGATAAAATTGATATTATTAGATGTGACCAAAAGTAGCAGGAGATAAATTTCCTGAAGATAATAAACATACACCCGAAACTGGTAACATGAAAATAGAAGCAGAGTACTTTTATAAACGACAGGTTTTGAAGCCTCCCAATCGATCCCTTATTATTTCTCAACTTAAGTAGCTACTAATCCTAGCTTCAGATCGATCCTGCTCTTCTCCATATATCATCGACTCGATCTTCATTTCACGCTGCAAGACATATATAAAACAAAGATTATTAGGAAGACGAGCAGCTAGGGTTAGCAGTCATATATGAGTGTAAAATTTCGAATACGGGTACCTGTCGCAGTTGGTGTTGGTGCTGATCTTGTAAGGAATGTTGACATTGCAGTAGGAAGGGAGCTTAGCGGCGTTGTCTGGGTTGATGGTTTGAAATTTGGCAGCAGCTGCTTTCAGGCACTTGCAAGCATTCTGGCGGTCAACGGTGGACGTCGCCGAGTTGACCATGTTTCTCAGGTTGGTACAGCAACCCGTGGTGGGGGTGCCACCTTTGGTGAGGTAGCCAAGGCACGGTGCCATCCCACCCTGGATCTGGTTGCATGTCATGGCTGCTTCGGCGACCACCATGCACATCACGAGCACACATGAAAGCTTAGCTAGGGTTCCGGCCATCTTGATCGATCTGTTTCTTAGTTATAAGTTATAACGCTCGGAGTAGTATTGCTGAGTGATCTGTATGAGAAGGTGGCCGGAGCTAGACATTGTGCTTATATAAGGGGAAATGGTGGTGGCAAGTGGCAGCGTTGTGCTGTTCATTGCGTCGGAATCAGTGGTGGACGTGGTGACGTCCTGGTTTGAATGAGCTGAGCGCATGCAGAAGAAGATCGAGACACGATGAAACGGTGCTAAAAACGACGAGCTATAACCCATTGAAAGATGTGTTAGGGTTACCAATAGTCAAAAACCCTAATAATGTTCATACAGTACCGATGAGCGATGAAGAGAAGGTAGAAATTAGTTGGGAAAAAAACGATTGGAACAAAGAAAATTGATTTTGAATTAAACGTGAGAGTTGATGAGGTCCTCTAGCTTGCTACTGAATACTGACCAGTGACCGTAGTGACTACGTACTCTGGCCTGCAGCAAGCCAGCAAGCATGGATAACAAAACCGAGTGGTTGAGCTCATTACTGCATTAAGTAGCAGACTTGACCTCTTCGCCAAATGAGCTAATGTATTTCTTCTCATGAAATTTTTTGATTGTTCTTTAAAGTATTGAAACTTGAGAAGTTAAGAGTCGTTAAATTAGTTCATTGTATAACGATGTATGTGAATTATGACTAAATTTTGAAGTGTCGGAATCGACGAATCGTAATTCGGTCTCATTGCCTCCTTGTTGAAATTTAACCTATAGAACTTAATTTGTAATATATAATATGTGATTATTACTGTTATATATATGTGATTATTTCCACATCTCAACCGTACAATATATAAAACACAGTGGGTAGATTATTCATGCAAAGTTTCATCAAATTTGAAAATGAAATACGACCTGAAAATGAGCGAAATAAGGAGTCTCATACTTTAATTTCAAAGTGGGATCCCAATCTGAAATGAGACTAATATATATATATATATATGGATCAAATTACCAGCACTGTACGTTTCTGAATAGTCATATCTTACAACTTCTACCAAGATTAATCACTCGTGTATTGTTTGGTGTGGGTTAGTGCGCCGCTGCGTCTCTGCTAGTGAGCCAACTACCATTTGACATTTTCCCCATGCTATGCCATTGCCGTAAATGCAATACCATTGAATGGTTATGGACCACAGCTGCATGCATAATTGATCATATTTTGGAAGAACTCGGCCTCTAGTACTTTCACCATTTCACATTGTCCCTCATAATTGATCATACAATGCCTTTTACTTTGGTTGGTGTAGCTTAGGCTAGCGACCTCTCGATTAGCTAGCTGGTTTTGTATGTTGATGTATCATCGATATTGGTCGCTAGAGAAGAAAAAAAAAACGAAAGAAAGTTAATCTTGGATGCACTAGCTGAGTAGCTGGATCGAATATACCTGATCATTTTGGTTCCTCTTTTTTTATGCTCATACTTTTTCAAATTCAAACCCACCTAGAAGCCAGAAAGAAGTACTGAAAAAACTCGGTTGGAAGAAGCCAAAGTACGTGTATCACAAGCAGTTTTTTTAAAGATTTTTACCACACACCCTGAATCCCAAAAACTTTTTTGATATGAAAAATGCGTGCATAGACAAACTAGGCCTAAAATACTACAATGATGATGATCTAGCTAGGAATAATTTAGGCCCATCCAAGCCTCAGCCCACATAATATTGTTGCCCAACCTTCAATGACACAGACCTTTTCTAATCCTTCTCTCTCTGGTTACCATTTGGAGGTGAAGAATAGCTTTAGCAACCCAATTCCTATTTGTTCCTGTTATTCCTCGGCAGCCACAGTGTACCGGAACCTTAAACCCAGAGTCTGCTCAACCTATCAGGTATTATCCCAATTCTAGAATGTCCTTGTTTTCCAGTTCTTCAAGTTTGCATTACCCCTCTGTTCTGTTTGGTAGGGTTTTGTATACTCTGGACACTAAGAAAGTAAGAAACCATTATAGACCGAAAGGCTTATACTCTATGCTGTCTTGTGCCAAAGTTTTATGATTTATACTGTTTAATGGAAAACCATTAGATCTTTAATATGGACAAATCTTCATGCAAATAATGTGAAATAATTCTGAGGAGTTCCCTGAATTTGTGTTTGGGCATTTACAGACATTGTATCAGATGAAAATGGGTTCGAACTCAAAGCGTAGTAAACGATGCGCTGAAGATAGAATCAGTGGGTTGCTAGATGCAATACTCTGTCACATTCTGTCATTCCGTTCAACAGTTGAGGCTGTAAAGACCAGTGTTTTATCACATAGATGGGAGAATTTGTGGGCTTCTGTCCCCACTATTGACGTATGTGACTATGATCCAAAAGAATTCGACTTTGATAGTTTTACAATGTTTCTTGATCGTGTACTTCTCGCTCATGACTCCTTAAAAGTTCATCGGTTCCGTATTTGCTGTACTAAGATGGTGGATCCCCTTCTGTTTGATTATTGGGTTAGCACTGCCATTGGCTGTAATGTTGTTGAACTCGATCTTGATATTTATCCCTTGGGTCCTGAGCACTCATCACTTCCACCCCAGTGTTTTGAGTTGCCAGGAAGCCTTTTCATGCTGAAAAGTTTGGAGAAATTGAAGCTGAGCCTGAAATCGTTCGTTACCATTAAACCCGAACCAAGTTGGTTCCCAAGTCTCAAGTTTCTCCATGTTTCAGTCGCATATGCCAGCTCTCATCTGATGGAGAACCTGTTTACTTGCTGCCCTGCACTTGAGGAGTTGGCATTTGAAGCAGAACCTGAATATGATGATGATTCTATTTTTAATATGAACATCTGTGCACCGAAGCTGAAACGACTAGAAATAAGCTTCTTCCTGGATAGACATGATCTAGAGAAACTTGAATATGAGCACAAACTTTTTATCAATGCCAATGCTCCTAATCTTGAAAAGTTCACTTTTTACGGCAATCTTTTGGCAATCTATATCTCAAACAATGCAAAATCCCTGAATGAAGCCAAGATTGATTGCACGGACCTGCATGCGGTTCAAGAGCTTGACGATCACCTTGATGCTGCTGATAATTTGCACAGGCTTTTCACAGGAATTTTGAATGTTACATACCTATCTGTTTCAGCTCCTATTTTGGGGGTAAGTATAAACTAGCTGGTCCTTGGTGGATTATATCCTTCCAAGACACTCAACTTTGTTTACTGAAATGCTATATTGTGCTGAGGAAATGTTTAAGTTATGGTTTTTAATTGATCTTTACTTCATAATTTGTGAAGGATCCCCACATTGTACATCAGTATCTTCTGCCTACATTTGTTAATTTGCAGCACTTGGAGCTACTTCTTCACGCTTGCTCCTCTTGGCAACCATTGATTAGTTTTCTGAATGCATCGCCAAATCTGGAATCTCTTGTCTTGAAAAAGGTAAGTGTGCATGGCTTTACACCTTACTAACTGTACTGATAAAGGTGAATTCTTAAGTATTCTAATTTATCTCATTTTTGTTAATCTTTAGAGCCGCGATTGCCTATGTCGACACGATCCGGATGAACTACATCATGAATGGAATCCACCAGAGTATGTGCCTGTTTGTTTATCGTCACAATTGAAGAGTATTTGCATACGAGGGTACAAGGGGACGCCAGATCAGATGAAAGTGGCAGAATATTTGTTGAATCATGGTGAGGTTTTGAACAAGGTGACAGTTCAATTATCTTCCAAAGATACGACTTCAAAAAAAGTGAAGAAACTATGCCGGGGATTAAAGAAGTTGCCAAGGGGTTCGAAGACATGTCAAATTGTCTTTCCATACCTCTAAGTCACAGCATAGCCTTTTAATTGTCCGAGTTCCATTTCAAAGTTGTGAAAAGGATCCTTTCTTGGTAGATCAGACAACGAATTGATACAACTTGTGTAATTTTAACTCTTCTTATCTTCCATCATTAACTTCTCAAACCTCGGAAGAATCTTTTTGACTATGCATCTATGTTTGGATTTATAGGATACTCATTTATTTGCATCTGTTGTTCGTTTTCATTTGTTTCACATTTCTCACGAGCATTGCAACTTGGCCGTATGCAATAAGCTTATTTCCTTATGAAAGTTGGCTTGCTACCATGAGCTTTACCACACTGTCATCCATAGTTCCATACTTGTGGATATGTAGATGAAAACAATTACAATGGTAGAATGGACATCCAAGAGCATCTTCAGCAAATCGAACTGTCTCAACCTTTTTGATCAAATATAACAACTAGTCTATTTATGAATCGATTTCACGACCTCTAGAAACTGATGAATCACACGGTACTGGACTTGAGGAACATCATTCAGGTGAAAAAGCACATTTAGCTCATGAAATACATTTGGGTTAACTAGGCATTGAGGCCCATCCTTGTAGCCCAAGCTCCATTGACACAAAAACCTTTCCTCACCATTTTTTCCAAGACATTTCTGATTTCTCTCTCCCTCGCCAGTTTACCTATTCGAGGGCTCTTGTTCTTCCTCAGCGGCCACACACAGTGTACCGGAACCCTAAATCCTGAAATCAGGGTTTGTTTCCCAACTGCTTAAGTTTGCATGTGCTCTGTTTTGTTTGGTAAGGTTCTGAATACATTACACCAAGACAGTAAGAAACCCAGAAAAAAGAACATGCATAATGGCCAAAGGTTTATAATTTATACTGTTTGGTGTTAGATCTATAACATGGATAAATCTCCGCGCAAATAATGGTAACATCATTTTGGCTAGTTCCAATTCCTCAAGTTTGCATATCCCTCTGTTCTGTTTGGTAGGTTTTTGTATACATTCTGGAGTTTAAGAAAGTAAGAAACCCAGAAAAAGAACCAAGTTTATAATATATATTTTTTAATGGAAACCAATAGATGAATAGATCATTAATAGGGGGACAAATCTTCATGCAAAACATGTTAAAATCATTTTAAGAAGTTCCCTGAATTTTGTGTTTAGTTTAACTAGCTTAGAAGTTCTTTTGGCTTTTACAGACATTGTATCACATGGAAATGGGTTCAAGCTCAAAGCATAGTAAACGATGCGCTGAAGATAGACTCAGTCAATTGCCAGATGCAATTCTTTGCCACATTCTGTCTTTCCTTTCAACAGTTGAGGCTGTGAAAACCTGTGTTTTATCACATAGGTGGGAGAATGTGTGGGGTGCTGTGCCCACTATAGACATATCTGATCATGATCGTGATGGAAAAGAATCCGACTTTGATAGTTTTTCGGTGTTTATTGATCGTGTACTTTCCACTCATGAGTCTGTGAAAGTTCATCTGTTCCGTCTTGGCTGTTTTAGCATGGTGGATCCCCTTCGGTTTGATTATTGGGTTCGCACTGCCATTGGCTGTAATGTTGTTCAACTCGATCTTGGTATCTTTCCACCCCAGAGTTTCGAGTTGCCAGGAACCCTTTTCACGCTGAAAAGTTAGGAGAAATTGAGCCTAAGCCTGCACTCGTTTATTACCATTACTCCTGAACCAAGTTGGTTCCCAAATCTCAAGTTTCTCAATGTTTCAGTCACATTTGCTAGTTCTCACTTGATGGAGAATTTCTTTTCCTGCTGTCCTGTACTTGAAGAGTTGATTTTTGATGCATGGGAATATGATGGTGATTCGGATTTTAATATTAACATCTCTGCGCCGAAGCTGAAAATACTACAAATAAGGTTGTTCCAGAAATTATATGATCACGGGCACAAACTTTTTATCAATGCCTATGCTCCTAATCTTGAAAAGTTCACTTTCAAAGGCCATCTTTTGGTAATCTACACCTTGAGCAATGCAAAATCCCTGAACGAAGCAAAGATTGATTGTAATACGCTGCATGCAGGTCAAGAGCTTGACTATCACCTTGCTGATCATTTGCACAGGCTATTGAAAGGACTTTTGAATGTTACACACCTGTCAGTTACAGCTCCTATTTTTGGGGTAAGTTTGCACTAACTGGTCCTAAGTGGTTTATATCCTTTCTAGACACTCAACGTTATTAACTGAAACGCTATATGGCGCTTAAAAAATGTTTAATTCTGATAGTTTTTGATTGATTTCTACTTCATAATTTGTGAAGGATCCCCACATTGTTCATCAGTATCCTCTGCCTACATTTGTTAATTTGATGAACTTGGAGCTACATCTTCAAGCTTGCTGCTCTTGGCAATCATTCTTTAGTTTTCTGAATGCATCGCCAAATCTGATATCTCTTGTCTTGGAAAAGGTAAGTGCACATGGCTTTACACCCTTATTAACTGTATTGATAAAGGATAATTTTGAAATTTGTTAATGTATCTCATCTGTATCATCTTTAGAGCCATGATTGCCTACGTTTACACTATCTTGATGAAGTATACCATGAATGGAATCCACCAGAGTGTGTGCCTGCTTGTTTGGTGTCACGCTTGAAGCTTATTTGCATAATGGATTACAGGGGGACGCCAGATCAGATGAAAATGGCAGAATACTTATTGAAGCATGGTGAGGTTTTGAGTAAGGTGATAGTGCATTGGGAAAGTTTTTCTTCCAAAAAAGAGAAGAAATTATGGCGGGGATTAAAGAAGTTGCCAAGGGGTTCAAAGACTTGTCAAATGGTGTTTCCATGCCTCTCTGTCGCAGCATAGCCTTTTAATTGTCTGAGTTCCATTCAAAGTTGTGAAATGGATACTTTATTTGTAGATAATACCATGCATTAGTTTTGTGTAATTTCAAGTCCTCTTATATTCCATCATTAGCTTTTCAAACCTCTTAAGAATCTTTTAGACTATCACCCATGAATGGATTGATCTTAGGAGACTCATTTGTTTGCAACTGTTATTCATTTTCATTTGTTTCACATTTCTTAGGAGCATTGCAATTTGGCCATATAAAGAGCTTATTCTCTGAAACTCACTTTTGTGTTAGCTATTTATCAATAGCTTTCTAAACTGTCATACTAGTAGTAATGTAAATGAGAACAATTACAATGGTGGAAATTGAGGTAGAGGGCTTGTTAATGAGAAAATGGGTCATGGAGGGGCACTTTAGGAATGATGGAAGGGAACTTATCCATTTTAGATTGAACCTCAAACTAGCTAATATCGTTAGAACTTGTAGCCGTGGATCATCTCGTTCAAGGGAAAAAACCAAAATTTCAAGCCATGTTCAGTGATTTTGACACGGTTCTACCACATCCTTCGTTGCTGTTTGTTAGAGAGGAGAGATCCCACATTGGAAAAAAATATAACTTATAAGTGGGTGGATCACTCCTAATTGTATCGAGACCTTTTGTGGCTAAAACCTAATACCTTAAAGGTGGTTAAGTTGGGACAGTATCGGTACAAGGATGATCCACGGGCCACGCTTGTCGCTGTTTGACATGGTATTAGAGCGGATCCCTCTCCAGTTGCGTCTCCACGAGCCCGGGTTGGTTCTTTCAAAGGTCATGGCCCTGGTTTGATTCTTTCGAGTTTGGAGTTAATTCAGTCTGGTTGGGTTCTTTCGAGTTTGGGGTTCTTTCGGTTGTCATGTAGCCCGGGTTCAGTTTCAGTTTGTTAATCAGTTTCACGTGCAGACTTAAAAGTTAAGTTGCACGTGAGGGGGAGTGTTGGAGAGGAGAGATCCCACATCGGAAAAATGACAAATAAAATATAACTTATAAGTGGGTGGATCATTCCTAATTGTACCTAAAAGTTGTCATGAGGAGTTCGGGGTTCTTTCAGTTGTCATGAGGAGTTTAGGGTTCTTTCGGTTATCATGTAGCCCGGGTTCAGTTTCAGTTTGTTAATCAGTTTCACGTGCAGACCTAAAAGTTAAGTTGCACGTGAGGGGGAGTGTTAGAGAGGAGAGATCCCACATTGGAAAAGTGACAAATAAAATATAACTTATAAGTGGGTGGATCATTCCTAATTGTACTGAAGCCTTTTGTGGTTAAAACCCAACACCTTAAATGTGGTTAAGTTTGGACAATATCGGTACACGGATGATCTACGGGCCACGCTTGTCACTGTTTGACACTGTTTGCTAAATTTGGAGGAATATAATCACAGATTCAGAGTGGTCCTTCAGTCCTTCTCCTTCAAGTGTGTATGGTTAGGCTTTTAGGTGCATCATCAAAACTAGCTCTATCAATTAACTGTCATTTACCAAAAAGCTACACAAGAAGAGTTGAGTTTTAAGGGACAGTTATTCACCACCTAGAAGCAGTTATAAATCTGTCGTAATCCAACCAACGATTCAATGAAAATGAATATAGCACTACCAAAACGGTAGCTGCTTAAACGTTCGCAATTTGCATGGTAGAACTTCACCTATCTGTGTTAGTTTTTCCAGTATCTGACCTTATTGTGGTTGTCTACTTGTCTGTGTGTATTCAAAATTAGTCTGATTGCAATAGCTGCAACCATTCTTGTTTTCTTATTTCAGTAAAAGAATAGGGTAACTCTGCCAGCCACAGGAGTAAATTGAGTTAAAATTAGAACTCTCATGCCTTCATCCAAATTGAACTACAGGAAATCTGAATTCATTTCTACTCTATATAAAGTTTGACATCAAGGAATACTAGTAATGGGGAGCTTCTAATGAGGACTTTATAATGAGGACCAAGTGAGGACTTTCAAATGAACGGTTGGATTACATGCACATAGGAATTTGAAAATATCAATTAAAAGTTAAAACATTCATCCAACTATTCATTTGAAAGTCCTCATTTAATCCTCATTATAAAGTCCTCATTAGAAGCTCCCCCGTATAGTAATCATGGCTATTCCACTATTCACATGTCTCATTCATATTTTCCTCCAAAAAAACAATGAAAGACGTCTACATATGTTCTGCATGTAACTCTGGACGCCTTGGAATATATATTTAGAACAGATAGATGTAGCAACTTTTCTTTCAAAAAGGCTAAGAGATAGTTGTCTATATTATTTGTTTATCTTTTTTTGAGACGATTCATCGAACACTAATCTGACAATAGTCCATCAATACATAGTTCTTTATGGTGGGCAGTTGGTCAACCAATCAAAACATCTCGTTCAATTGACTTCAATAATCTAGCAAGTCTATTGTTCTTCCTCTTTCGTGATCCTTCATACTCAATTTTCTAAACCTACTCCACCACCTCCAGTTTAGAAACATGATTAGTTTACATTATCATGCGAAATGTATTCGCTAGGGGTTTGACATTTGACAATACGATTAACTATATGGTTAGGGATGTATGCAAACCTACTTGTCGGTTATGAGATATATATGATGATAATCAAATGGCAATGCCGGCTCAAAGTAAGCAAAACAATGAGGAACACGATTGAGAATAGAAGTACTTGGAGAATATTACGACCACAAGACGCCAAAATGTCGTTCTATTCGATTTTACGTTGATGAGGTCTAGAAGGCTAGACCTAACTTGCTCTATGGTGAGTTTGGAGTTTAATTAGTTATCGTACTCAAGACGTGATGATGGAGTTTTAATTTTATAAGATGGAACATAACATATACAGGTCATATCACTTCTTCCTAAATTACTTAAACTTTCTCAATTGACCGATCATTTAGAGTTAAAAACTTAGAATCTAACTTATCGCACTAATTTTGTCCATTTTATTTTATTTTTGTGATATTACTTTACCCACAAGTTTTTTGTAATTTTTCATTATTATTCTGTTTTCCTGATGATCAGTAACTGACCAAAGGATCTATAGTCAATCGTCGTTAGATGTAAGTTTAATGATGATTGATCATGATTTTCTTGATCAGTAACTGATCAGATGAACGCTACCGTTACTAAGAAATCATTCTCTAAAACACGTGGTATAGTTGAATGATATTCAAGTCATTTAGTATGGCAGTTAGGCTAGCTTAAACGTGACAACCGCAAAGGCTCCCAAACAACTAATTTCATTTCAATGCTCCCTCACTCTAGCTACTCCATCTCTATCTTCCTTACTAATATATATATAGCATTTCTTCCACTCCCACACTATACACTCACACTCACACTTACATAACTGAATATAAGACCAACGGAATGGCTAAGAAAGCAATGCAGATCCTGGAATTGCTCTTCTTTATGCTGATCCCCTTGGCTAGTTCTCAGGGAAGTGGTCGAGGATACGACGATTGGCAAACTGCACACGCAACATTCTATGGTGGAAGTGATGCTACTGGCACTATGGGTAAGCTATACAAACTATTCAACTCGATCTACATGTATTTCCATTTGTACAGGTTATTACTGAGGTATATGGTCTGATGGAGGTTGAAAGATTAATGCAGGAGGTGCATGTGGTTATGGAAACTTGTACAGCCAAGGATATGGGACTCGCACCGCAGCTCTAAGCACTGCTCTCTTCAACAGTGGTTTGAGCTGCGGTTCATGTTACCAATTGCGTTGCAACGACGATCCTAAATGGTGCCTCCATGGTGACATCACTGTCACTGCTACCAACCTCTGCCCACCTAATCTAGCTTTGTCCAACGACAATGGTGGGTGGTGCAATCCTCCTCTCGAACACTTCGATTTGGCTGAGCCTGCTTTCTTGCAGATTGCTGAGTATCGTGCTGGGATTGTCCCTGTACTCTTCCGAAGGTAACGAATTGTATTTTATTTCTTCGTTAGAATCACATTCCCTCGTAGAAGAAAGAATAAAGAATTATCAATATGTATAAATTTTACGGCTTTCATATGAGATTGTGATATCCATTGGGTCAAATGAATCTCTTGGTCCGATAGTGAATCTAGCTCTATTATCGATCATAATATGACAGTTGCTTAATCAAGACTTAAGAGACTTCGAGTTCCTTTGTGTTGCTTTCGACAGGGTTCCTTGTGTGAAGAAAGGAGGCATAAGGTTCACCATCAATGGTCACTCATACTTCAACTTGGTGTTAATAACAAACGTTGGAGGTGCAGGGGATGTTCAAAGTGTGTCCATCAAGGGGTCTAGGGCAGGGTGGCAACCAATGTCAAGGAATTGGGGACAGAATTGGCAGAGCAATTCCTACCTCAATGGCCAAACCCTCTCCTTCAAAATCACAACCAGCGATGGAGCTACACTCATCCACAATAATGTCGTTCCTGCTGGTTGGCAATTTGGACAGACCTTTGAAGGTGGTCAATTCTAGATTAATTCCGGAGAGCAATGGTTTATATATATTTACACATCTCTTTTCATAAATTATCAATAAAATGGTTTTGCATTATTGATCTTGTAAGATAAAGTTACAAATCTGACATCAGCGAGATAAAAGCTTACTTTTGTACATCCCAACTAACTAACTGCTAACTAAATTCTAACATAAACCAAGTGATACACCAGTCATTGTTACTATTTAGCTACTACTAAAATTTGGTTTCTTTTAAACAGAAAATGGGAGGCAACAGAAACATATATAGAATTTACTTAATTATGATCTACAGTGTGGTTTCATCAAACTAACTGGAATTTACAAGATACTTACAAACACAATCCAAGAGGCAGCATCTACTCACTCTAATAGAGAATCAGGTAGTTTTCTTGGACTAAAGAAACTCAAGCAACTTTTATGTCCAAAAAACCAAATACATCCTCTTCTCAAGTGCACTACAAAGCGGAAGTATGCTAGATGAACCTGAAAAGACGCTGCCTCTTTACCTAACAAAAAACCGAAACTGCACATCATCATGCAAATGTACACACTCAATAGTTTAGCAGCGAATATTTCACTCTCAAGACAATTTTTCCTTTTTCCACACCAAGCTTTCCACCGGTAACCAACCAATGACCTGGATGATCTTGAGGCCCCTTGCTCATCTCAGACATATCCAAAAATTTCGTCAATTTGTTACCCGCAACATTTTCTCTTGAACCGGAACTTGAGTCACCGGCATTGAAATTTAAACTAGTAGATGTCCCTTTCTTTGATTTTTCATTTGGGGAATGATCCCAGAAAGATCTTCGTATAGTGCAGCCCGGCAGCCTGGAATATAATAGCTTCATGTACAAAACATTTTTTGATCCGAAATCCCACACTCCAAGCTGTGCTCCTGTGACTATGTAGACACCAGAAAGATCGCCTATGAAGGTTTCAGGATTCTCAATAGGTGTTGTGCTCACATGAGAGAAATTTTTCCACTTCACTGGCTCAAACCATCGGCTATCCTGCTCCTCAGGGCCTTGCCACTTTGGAGCACCGATTGCTACATGGGTATCCCAATATGGTAGAAGGATCTTAGGAAGAGATGCCAAGTGTTGAAGATGGATACAAAGACGATTCTGCTTGCTTCCTTCAAGACATAACCGCAAGCCCGTCACTGGCTTCCGTCCAACTGTAATCTGCATGCAAAAAGTTTGCTGAAAATGAATACATAAAATTAACTTGAACAACAAGTGATATTTACACCTACATGTTCATGTCATTGAATAATGTATTAAACCCACAATGAGAAAATATGAAATGCATAGCTCATCTTTTGAGGTCTCATTTGGTGCTGCAGAGTCATTTAGGCATTTTAAGGAGATGATAAGAGACCATTGAGATTAAACGAAGAGTCTCAAGTAGCTGAAGAATAGCATTTGTGCATTACATATATGTTTGTCTCATTTCTGTCCAATACATGATAGAAGTCCATCTTTTACGGGTATGAACCCTCCCAAAAGTTGAATGGCTCTGTGAAAAAGTAGTTATTGCCACAAAAAGGCTCTTACCTGCTCTTGGCTGACATAGAGTTTTTGCCCCATTATGCTGAATTGCAAAGATGGGCAAACAGGTTCCTTTCTTTGGTGGGCAAGATTTCTGTCATATACAGGAGCCCATATTCGAGGAATTTGAAACTCTAGGAAGTATCTGAGTTCTTCTATTGGAGGCTTATCTGAATGAAGCATTTCAATACAGTTAGCACGACTACTTTGTTACTAATGATAGAGCACAAAATCAGTTTTAAGCCATCTATGATTTATCTTTGGTTGTCTTACATTCAAGATAAAGACCAATAGCTCGAGTAAGGTGCTCCCTTCCAATCACCTCTTCAAGGAGAGCTGCTATAGGAAAAAATGTCATCTCAATTACATCTGGAGAGGACCGGACAGTTCTTGCCCACCGGGTGTGGTTTTGTTCCAGCTCGTCTCCTCCCCTTCTTCGAAAAATGACAGTCACATCCTGAATCAATAACAATCAAGGTAAACTAATTCTGATTTTAAGGTTTAAGGTCTTATAGTCATTCCTGCAACGTAACTGTCACATATAGAAGTAAAGCAACTTGGGACCAAAATAAAACAAACGTATATATCATCTTTGATCAAGGGAATAAAAATAATACATATAAATGCTCATTAGTTGTTACATACTTCTTTCACAGCAAGATATGGTGCCGTAGTGGGTTGAGGGTAGATCCCCTGACTGTTGAATAAACCGGAATCAGACCCCTAAAAGTTTGAAAAATATATAAGATAATCAGAATTTAAGTTTCCAACAAAATAAATAAATAAATAAATGAAACAGGAGAAAGAAAGAAGAAAGAAACAAGCCAAAAGCCAAAACAAAAAGGGAATGAAACAAAGTGGAACTAGCCTTATCCTTGAAATTCATTTGACCTGAACTTGTATTGCTTTCTGTGCCTGAGAACCTCTGATTCCCAATGTTTTGGATGTAGTTCTTGATCTCCATGGTTGACAAAGGAGAAGACTGGTGTTGTTTAACGTAAATTACATCTTTGCCGCCAATAGTTACAGATGTTATGACATGAGTACCAAAATTTTCAATAAAGCTGGGAAGTAAGAGAAACCAATAGTTAGGTGATACTTGAAACTCTTTCATCATTAATTTCCTACAAAAGTTCCAAATATTCATACCTTGCCAAGGATGTGGGATCCCAACAAGTTGGGATAGCCTGTTTCACATTTTCTTGTAACATTAGTGGGGATTTTAAAAGATGGACTTTAGCAAGTGGAATATAGAGGCCATCCATAGAAAGTGTCTTTGTTCCTGCCATATCAACATGCTTTGAACCACTGAAGCTAAATGCAAAATTGAAACTCCCCACAGGATAGCTTCCAGATATATTAGACCTATCATTAAAATACTCGACCATCTGCAATCATTCACCAGAAGATTATGTCAAATAATTGCAAAACATTGATAGTATCTATGCAGATGATGCACACGTTATTCTAAATATTAAGAGAAGATGTTAAGATGTGCTCTTTATTGTAATGATTTGGAGAATGATTCCAATACATAATTGAGAAAGATATCAGATATATGATTAACATATATATTGATACACTGATAGATGATATGTATTGACAATTTCTTCATGGGATGTAAAGGATTTGTAATGAAGTTGCAACCTTTCAACAGTTGCATGCATTTGAGATGTACTGAATATTGGGGTTGCAAAGTTTCCAGCAGAAGCAAGCATTGGTTACAGACAACTCCGTACCATTTCTCCAATATCGAATGGGAGCAATTGCACCCATTAATCTCTATATGAGCAGCCCATGGAAATTACTCAATCAACAGAAACCAAATTCTTTCTTTTGATTCTTCTCAATTCATACACCAGCTTCCTTACAGACAGTCAGAAATTTTAGTTATTGCTAAACTAAAAAAATCTATTCTTTGTTGTATTCGTGAAGAGATTTGTCATAGACCTATTACCAAACTTAAAAGAAGTGGGGATGAAATGCACTTTAAGGAAAACAAAATAATGCTTCAAAGTCAAAATTTTGAAATTTCTCAATCAAGTTCTAGTGTTCCATCTTTGTCTCTCACTTTAACACAAAAAGTGCCTTAAAAACCAGTGCACACCAATGTCCTTACAAATGTTCTTCACATCACGAATGATGCCCGAGTATCATTCAAGTATTAAAGCTTCTATTGCTGAAGCTATATTCTTTTGACTAAAACTTAAATACTGATCCTCAGTTTGGGTGGTAAACTAGCTCAGACAAGTGCATAACAAGCGGAACTTGAAAGTTGATGAATAGCTTGTCCAACTGTAATAAAAATGGGTTACATAATGAAACTGCAAGATTCATTTTACCTATGGGCTATTAGGGCAGCAATATTGTAAGATATTCTTTCAGATATCAACGAAGGCCGATGGAAAAAGTTGGGCCACTTGGAGCAAAAGTCCATGTCTATAAACTGTTCAGATAATCTAAATTACAAAGGTATCTACGAAGTTTCAATCAATTCAGCGAAGCTCCTAACTGCTATCTTTCTCCATTACAAGAGGTATATTTCTATGAAAATACCAACTTCCTTGGTTCAAACACTTATCTTGATTTCTTAATCCTCGCACTTTCTCCAGCTATAGTTCATTAGAACTTAAAACTTGATCCCAAGTTGGAAACCACCTCAAACAAGTGCCTAACAAGCTGCGCTTAAAACTGATGAACGGACAAGCCATTTTCTACTCCATCCACAAAATTCATTTTATCTATCAGGGCACCAATGTGGTAACATTTTTTTTCTTTTTCTTTTCGGATATGAACCAAAGCAGACTGCAAAACATTGAGCCACTAGGAGAAGAAGTACACGCCTTTAACTAGTCCGATAAATATATGTAGGAAATGATACTCGAATTCATTTCATTACATACTTTCTATCTGAACATCAATTACCTTAAATCATCACAACATACCAAAACCTAATGTATCAAACAACATGCAGAAATCCACCACCTCAAAACCAATACAATAACAAGGCACAAAATTAGACAAGCATAAAAGAGAAGCACAGTACCTCATTAAAACTGCAGACTCCAGTACTCCGCCGCTCACTGGACTGGTGAGAGTGCTTAATATCCCTGGAAACATTAGGCACAACTACATCATCATAAAGGCAGAGGTTCCTGGTGTGCTCCTCATCAACCTCTATCACCCTAGACCCTGCCACACCCTTACAATAAAGCAGCCTCGTATCAAAGTTCACGTCAAACCCTCTTCCCAGTGCCTGTACAGCGTTAATAGCAGTATGCAAAGCTGCTACATTTTCCCCCATTTCTCATCACACCACCTCCAAAACCCCTTTACTCTTTCTCTTCTCAGAACCAGACCCAGTTTGGTAAACTCTCACCCAAACCCAAAACCCAGTTCCCTGTTTCCTTTCCAAACCTCAATTACCAGAACCCAACTGGAAACTTTCCCGGAAACCCACCAGAAACTGAACAGTCATAACGTTTCCGGTATTGGGTTTCTGAAGACTCCTCTTTTCAACCATATTCTAATCTCCAGCTTGGTTCTTGACCAGTCTCCCCTATCTTTCTCTATCCAAATCCTTCTTGGTAAGTTGTCCAATACAAAATCTTCAATAAAGATTCGAACTCTGATACAGTGAACCACTCAATCTGCTTTTACTTCTCTAGATCTCAAATCCATGGAAAAAGATTACCTAACCTCTCTTTGCTGCCTACCCTGCTTCTCCTCTGTAAAATTTTCCCTCTAAACATGTACAAGTGCATTGACTTGGAAGCTTATTTACTTTAACGTGTATTCTCCATCGTGATCTGTCTGGACACGTGTGTCTCTGGTTTGATTAGATGTGTCTGAGGTTAGACTTTGACTAGGTCTCTTGATTAGGAGTGAGGAATCAAATTTGCCACAGCACCAGTGTTCGTATGACCAGCCAATCAACTCTCACTCTCTCTCTCTCCCTCTCTCTGCTCTCTCTCTCTAAAGCTATGGGATGGATTGGAGCTACATGTCAGCCTTGGTTTCTTTTCTTTTCTTTTCTAGTCGAAATTCTGTTCAATGCTCAAAATTGAGATCCAATTTTGCCAACCAGCAAAACTGATGACCATCAGTGACCAGCCAATCAACTCTCTCTCTCTCTCTATCTCTTTTTTGATTAGCTGGTCACTGATAGTCATCAGTTTTGCTGGTTGGTAAAACTGGATCCTTAAAAATGTCGATTTGATCAGAATCTTGGACTAGCCGATTTGAAACTTTGAGTTTTCCCATGAGCAAAATAAGAAGGGAGGATGCTTCTTTTGGCTTTAGAAATGAGTGCAGTTAGAAAAAGGGGTTTAGAGTTTAGACCCTTGAATATCTCTGCATTCCTTGCTTGCTTGATTGTAGCTCAATCAAATGCTAAATTGAGCTACAATTCTTACACCCTTTTAACCCCTAACTCACGTATGTACAAATTTAGAGGTACATGAATGAGAGGAATCTTGTATTCATTTCTTACCCAGAAAACTACAAAAGAACCATGTACGTGCACTCTGACTTGTCCCTGTATGAGTTTGGCCGAGCTGAAAATGTCGTGGTTATTTTACCCTTTTACCAAGGGAATCTTTGTATATGGCCAAAAATCCAAAGTAACAGGATGACATATCTGCGAGCACAGAGTTTTATTGTACAATGTCCTACTTTCAAGAGAAATTATGGTCCCTTTTCCGTTTGGTTACAAGAAAGGGAAATTATGGTCATTTTTGGACCACCGTTTACCACAAAGTAAATAGTTGTGTGCAGAAGTTCATTACTGAACTGAATTTCTAGGCTGTCAGTCAAATTCTCAAAGTAAACTACAGTTGCAACCCAGATATGCACGCATCAATTGTTGACTATTATTGCCTTTCAATAGTGACCTTCTATAAATGTAAGTTACAAGTTACATGTAGTAATGATTTGCTGATGAACAATCAACAATCTGAAACTTGGCATACCAAACTACATGGCTACTCTTTATCTACCAAGTTAAGCATTAAGCTTACACATTTAGTTTAGCTTGCTTGCGTGATAATAATACTAAAGCGGGTGACCTTGCACCGCACATCTTTTATTTCATCTCTACATGGCTGAAGCCGAGACTTTTGGGAACTCCCTTACAAACCATCTCATTCCTCAACCGCTGAACACCATCCCATTTCTTGGCTTCAGCGTAGATGTTTGACAACAACACATAATCTGCATCCTTAAGAGGTTCCAATTTGGCTAGCTGCTCAAAGCATTGCTCAGCCAATTCAACGTTTCCATGTACCTTACAAGCACCCAACAAGGTTCTCCATAACAAAGAGTTTGCCATTGAAGGCACAGCTTTGATCATCTGGTAGGCTTCATCTAACAACCCCCACCTGCTAAGAAGATCGACCATGCAACCATAATGCTTAATATCAGGCATAATTTTGTATTTTTGAATCATGTAACTGAAATACCGGCGTCCTTCTTCCACCAAACCCTTGTGGCTACAAGCAATGAGCACCCCAACAAACGTGATCCTATTCGGCTTCACTTCACCAACCTGCATTTCCATATCTGCAAACAACTTCAAAGCTTCCTTGCAGTGACCATGGACAGCGAAACCCATGATCATGGCATTCCAGCAACCAACCGGTCTCATTTTCATCCCACTAAAAACTTCCCAAGCCGAACTCAACTTCCCACATTTCGAATACATATCCACAAGCGCTGTCCCCAAATACCCTCCAATCCGATTCTGCTTTCCTTTCAACGACTCATGAATCTTCCTGCCAATCTCCAACTCACCAATCTCAGCACAAGCACCCAAAACCGATATCAGCGTCACTTCATTAGCTTCCACTTCAGCAGCCTGCATTTCCCGAAACAGCTCCAACGCTCCACCATAATCTCTAACCTGAACATAACCAGCAATCATCGAATTCCACGAAACCGCATCCCTCTCCACCATCTCTCCAAACACCATCTTCGCCGCCTCAATGTCCCCTAACCTAACATGCCGCCCCAACAAAGTATTCCACGACACCACATTCTTCTCAGGCATCAACCGCAACAGCCCATCCGCCGACTTGAAATCCCCAATCTGATCATACGCAGATATCATGATATTCCAAGACGACACGCTCCTCTCAGACATTTCATCGAACACCTTCCGCGCAAGTCCCACCGACCCACCTTGCGCGTAAACAAACAGCAACGAATTCCGAACATACAAATCAGAATCAAACCCCAGCTTCAAAACCCTTCCATGAATCTCCCCACCTTTACAATCAATCCCCGATTCGAAAACCTCCACATCATCTCTCCTCATGCCTTTGATCACTCTCGCGCAAGCCTTCAGCGCAAAGTTGTATGTGAAATGATCACACCCAACTCCGGTAATGATCAGACGATTGTAGACATGAATCCCTCTGATTGGGAAATCGCTGTTGGTGTAGGCTCTGATCATGGTGCCACAGATGAAAGGATCATCCATGGCGGTTTCTTCGAACAAGGACTGAGCGTGGGAGAGGCAGCCCAGCGGCGAGAGAGATGCGAAAGCGATGAGCTTGGCGAGGAGAGGCTGCTGGGTGAAGAAGAGGCCGGTTTTGGTGAGGAAGGCTTGAGCTGCTTCGACTTGTTTCATGGAGGTGAGAGGTTGAAGATGATGACGACGAAGAAGCATGTGGGGAATGGTGCGGTTCATACTCAGCATCTTCCATTTCCATAAAAGAAAGAAGAAGCTTTTGGTTATGGAGGAAGGTTCAGGTTAGTGTTGCTCTATTTAAATTGGAATTGGGGGCACTTTTCCCACCAAAACGACGACGCATAGAGAGCATCTCTAGCAGAATGCTTAATTAAAAAATTTCTCTTTTAACTTTTAAGATAAATAAGAGCTCTAGTAGAATGTCTAAAAATTGCTAAATAGAATTGATAAATTTATCAACCTAGACAAGAATTGCTAAGGAGAAATATTACTTAATTACTTGTCAATTTATGATTCGTAAAAAATATTACTTAATTTACATTTAACAATTATTGCTAACTGTTAAAACACAATTGGTATTTCGATTAGTAAATATCCTAACTATTATTAAATTTAACAACAAACTAACCTAGACATGCTCCGATGGAAAATATATAACTGAGTCAAGATTAGACTAGATCATGGATTCGATAGCCTAAAAGTGAAAATGCATAATGCTTATTGAAAGGGAGGTTTCCATTGATATGAGAAATTTCGAAAACCAAAGTAGTTTTTCTTTACAATCAAGTCACCTAGACAATGGGAACCGATTCCGAATCCATCCCTTTCAGTGTTATCCCATCCCTTAGAGTTTGATCATTGTTTGCGTAGTTAAATCATAAAGTCACTAAACATTGATTCTACAAATGCCCTCGCGAGGTGTTGATTCAGGTGAAACAGAGCGAGGGTTTCGAAAAATTTGGTCAGCTTGATTGTGTGTTCTTGTTCTTCTTAGCATTGAAGAGTTGCCTAATGAAAGAAAACTTCCCTCTTGCCCGGACAGATAGTGCAGTAATGGTACCGTTACTTGCTTCTGCTTCGTTGCTGTCATTGTCTGGTAGGGGTGGTGAGGGGGGTGAGAGTTTGAAGAGGAAAGAGTTGAGCATGCGGATGATCTGGCTGAATGTAGGCCTTAGATTGGAGTCCTCAACCCAACATGACTGGATGATGAAGGCAAGATCAGGGGAGACATCCTCTGGAAGTTGAGGCCTCTCTTGCTGCATTCTCAGATGGAAACAATATACAAGAGTAAGCAACAAACAAGGATAGAACTCTTCTATTCTTTACAGATGAATGAAAAGCAGAGCGGCAAACTGCACATAATACACTAATATTGATATCTGGAATAACAGAAATAACATATTCAGTCTCACCTTGAAAGCAGCAGCATAGGCAGCCTGCAAATTAGACATGCCTTCAAAGGGCATGCGGTTGGTCAACAATTCCCATAAGACAATCCCAAAGCTATACACATCCACTTTGTTATTGTAATGCTTCTTCTCTCCTTGCCGTAGTGTGACAGTGCTATATAGCTGCAAATGGTTATAGTTGGTCAAAGGGGAATTACTAGCAATCATCGTAGGAACAAGTGTGCAAACATAGCAGGAACATTACCAGCAATCCACTATATATAACATGCACATTCAGTAACAAAACCAACCACAATGTTTAACCAAATGGGAACCAACACTTTATCACATCAGTGGACAGGGGATGTCAAATGGACACCCAATTTGTGTTTAACTTTGTGCTAAATGATATCAAGATTGTCAGTGATCAATTCAACTACCATTCATCTAAAAGTCTAAAACTCACTCCAATTCAAGCCCTAGAATCAAAAGAAACCATGCGCTGCTAAGAGTTGAACCCATAAACTAAGGTGATATATACCAGGAAGGTGCTAACCCTCCCCAGACCCCAAAGCACTCTTCACCATGAGAGTAGTCAAGGTTTGGAAATGCAGGCACCACAGAGTTAAACATATAGAGGAAAAATGAACCCAAAGAGATTTGCATTTGCACTCATTCTTGTGCAAAATGAAACATTATCATTATCCCTGAGTGTGACTAAATACATTCCAAAGCCAAAAAGAAAGTAATGACTTTGTTATTCTGTACTCAGTCAAATAAGCAGCTTTCCAAAAAGAATAATCCGATTAATTCCACTTTCAAAAATCTCAAAAATACCCAATAGACCTGAGCGGATGAAACAAATTAAAGGTGACATGCTAGAGAAGAGAGGAGAAGCATTCGCATTCACCCTCACCAGTTTGTTGAACTAAACATCAGATCTTGATTAAGACATAAAAAAAGTCATGCATAAAGATCAAGGTAAAAAGGTAGACAAACCTCAGGAGCCATCCAACGATAAGTCCCAGTCTCTGCAGTCATCATCTCAGTTACTGTTTCTTCTCTTGCAAGACCAAAATCTGCAAGCTTCACAGATTTCTGATTTTCCGTAAGCAACAGATTGTCTGCAATCAGACATTTTCATATGTATCGTTAAACTAGAAAGAAATGAATCATACTCAATGAGCCATACAGCAAATGCTTTATAAAATGAAACCTACTAATCAGCAGCAGCAAATAGATTATAGTTAACCACATCAAAGCTCCAGTTAAAACATAAAAAGCTACCATCTAAGAGTCTTGTTACCAATATTTATATCTAAAATGTTGGTCCTAAGATAAGTAGGTAACATTACGTAAGTGTGCAGTACAATGTTCAGAACTACGAGAAGAATCCAGCAGAATCAATAATTGACAAGGGAGAATCATAAACCATGTCTGCAGCCTACTGGTAAGCATAATCAAGAAAGAATATTAGGATATACAAATTTCATTAAGCTAGGGAAACTCAAGGCTCAAGCAGTGCTGCAATTTCTACCACCTTCATGAACAGAGAATCATAACTAGAGCAGAAAGTTAAAGTTAAAGTTAGAAATACTAAATGTCATTCAAACTCAACTATGTCAATGAATTCAATAAGCGTTAACAAGCAATTTGTTACAATACATAACCCAAAATAGAAAATACAGTAGTCAAGTACAACACAAACTAGCCGTATGGTACCAGGTTTTAGATCTCTATGTATAATGCCATTGGCATGTAAACATTCCATTGCATGGGCGATGTCAAGAGCAAATTTAATGGCCACGTGAAGGTCTAATGGATTAGGACGAATACTAATTAGGTACTTCCGAAGTGACATTCCAGGTAATAGCTCAGTAACTATCACCATTAGAGGATCCTTACAAGCTCCAATAAACTGTAGAGACAAAAAATGTGGTATTACATCCAGTCTTCCAGTGAAACACAAAAGCCAAAGGCCTACAACAGTTAGAGCAGGCAGAACTGCATATATTAAACTTGCAGTATATATGTTTTATGCGAAATGAACTTGTAAGGACATGTTTTATCACAGCACTGACCTTGACAAGATT
The DNA here is from genome assembly GCF_000184155.1 of Fragaria vesca subsp. vesca. Lineage (NCBI taxonomy): Eukaryota > Viridiplantae > Streptophyta > Magnoliopsida > Rosales > Rosaceae > Fragaria > Fragaria vesca. Next base: position 6,709,942 of record NC_020496.1, read on the forward strand.
TTCATGCTTTACTCGAGTCATCATATTAACTTCACGGGCAAACCGATTCTCAAGTTGAGCTCTTTCTTCAGAAGTGCTCCCACGATTGAGAACTTTGATAGCAACAATTCGATTACCATACCTGGAAAACAATTAGACAACAAACTAGTCATGAACACTCAGTGTGAAAGCAAAACAGTAAAACATGAGATTATATCAGAACTAGTAACTCCCACAAGTTACAAACAAAATAACTCAGAATCTACTTGTCAAGATTTGTATTCACACAAGCACAGTGTTTCAAATGGTTTCCTGCTGAAAGATTTACCAAAATAAACTCACAAGAATGTTACATCACATGTACCCCACATTGCCTCAAACATATCCTTCATCACTTCAACATTATTCAAATAAACTAAGCAACAAATCAAAATTCAAATCAGTAAACACTTCCAGTTCATCACAACAAATAATGGTTTGACCAACAACGAACTGAGCATTACCTTCCTTGATAAACTTTCCCATGAGCTCCCTCACCAATTTTCGCCCCAATAAACAACAACTTGGGATCAACCAGCAGGCTCTCGTCGATTGTCAGCTGCTTTGCCGTAATTGAACCATTCGAACCCGAATTCCTCTGCTCTCTTCCTCCACTGTTCACACTACAACTCATATTGCAACCCCCTCAAATCATACCTGAATCTCTATATGCTTCTCCTCCACAATTGACATTATCCAACAAACACTAACTATCCAGTCTCAGTGAACATTTGGCTCAATTTCCATATCATCCTCAATTTCCAAAACCCAACTCTCTCAAAAATCAATACTCTCTGTTCCACACTAAACATTACCCAACATCAACCCAGAAACCACTACACCCCAAAACAACAAAGAAACAAACAAACAGCTCTTTAGATTAAATTCTTTCAAACAAGAAAACAAACAATCATTGCTTGAGCTCGAAGAAGCCTCGGCTTCCGTGCAGTTCCAAGAACCAGAAACAAAACCAAGATAAACACAAACCCACAAAGACCAAACTTTCCGGAGACAAAATTGACCCAAAAGAAACTAAAAGATAATAAAAATCGCTAATCTATAGCTTCCAAATAAGCTCCAAACTTCTTTTGCTTCCTTTTTTTTTATCTTGTACTCGCTCGAATGGAAACCTAAACAGTAGAAAAGCACTAGTGTGAAGTCTCAGAGTTTCTCTCTCTAGAAAATGGGCGCTTTTCTCTCACTACCCACTCAGAAAGAGAAGAGCTTCCGATGATGATAGATATTCCGAGTATCTGTTCCGACGAGGACCGGGGTTTGGTTAAAGTAAGAGAGCCAATTTTGATTTTGATTTTTTTTTTCAAAAGAGCAAGCGGAGTGGCCAATGGGAGAGGCCCACGTGGAGGGCACATATTGGACTTTTCGTTGTAGTATAGCGTCAGCGATTTGGACGTTCTTGGTTGAGAATCTATTGGCTCGGCTCGGCTTCGGCTCGGCTTGGGTTGGATTGGATTTTCTTCTCCTTTTTCTGCCTCGTGTTTATTGCTTTTTATTTAAATAAGATAAGAAGTTAGGCCAATCGTTTTCTATTATTAATGTATTTATTCTTCTTCTTTTTCATTTTTGGGTTTCTATTGATTTTTAAAGAGAGAAAATTAGAGAAAGAGACAGTCTTGAAGTTGCATTTGAGATTAGTGGGATGTTGATGTTGATATTTCTCCAAATTGGTTAGAGTTCTAATATCCTGAAAGCTTTTAAAATTATATGTTGCTTCTTTTTTTTTAGAGGAATTTGCTTCTTCTCATCTTGATAGGAACCTCTAGAAATTGGGATGCTCCTCTTTGACATTTGACTTTAGTTTTTTACCAGTTCTTGTTCTTATAGTTGTTAGATTACTTAGATATAACTTTCCCTTTTGATTAGGCAACATATATGAACTAACATTTGGTTCGTTCAATTGCCTATGGAGGTGAATATAATACAATGTGCAATGAGTTGACCTTACTTTATGATCTGAAAACTAAGACCAATTCTCATATCCTTCCCGCTAGATTCTAAGAATGAATATGTTTTGTAATTTTGAAGTGTAATTAACTTATTCGCACAAAATAGAAGTGATTAGATAGTGTTTATATTCTCTTCTCGAATGTTTTTAAGGGCACAATTAAGTTTAGGCCACAATTAGGTCATTTGTACTTAAACTAGAGACTTTCACACATGAAAAGAAAAAAAAAAACATCACAGTTAATATGTTTCCTTTGTTATCAAGCAAAACAATGGTTTTCTTGGAATGTATGCAATTACTCATTCTTAAACGCAACATATATACAACTCTCTCCAAATGAATATTATAAGTTTGGCACTACAATATACAGTATTGGGTTCATATTGTATCTAATATTATAGAATTAGAAATTAAGATGAATGATGACAAATATGAACATATCACGAAACTATACTTTTTTCTTCAAAATCAAATTTACTATACTATCATCAATTTTAAGAAATATCCTCAATAAAACTGCTATAAAGTAATTTTCAAATATTATAAGGTTACTTTTCATAAGTAGATGAAAACTTATGACTGTTATTTAAGCAGTTAGAAGCAAACATAAGCTGGTGATGGGATGAATATCTAGCTAGAGAGGCACGATCATTCTTGATGTCTGATTATCATTATATGTAATGTGAAATCTTCTCATTGATAAGAAAAATCACTAAATCGTATTAGATTTCTATCTTAACCCTCATCTTACATTTACCCTGATTTTTTTTTTTCTCTAGAAAACAAATAAGACGGAGACTCTAGCCGATGTGAGAGTCACGTCTTAGCCATATGGCCCATATTCCTCGACATGTAGTACATAGTATAGTTTGTTCGGACCCCAAGTACTAGATGATTTGGCGGTACAAGTTCGGTTCTTATACTTGTCCATGCTGCTATAAATCGGTTGGGAATTCCAGCCACTCCTTTTTACGTTTTCAAAATATGAACCACCGCTTTCAATCAGTACACGACACGTGTGAGTGAGACGTGCGTGCAGGTTTATGGCATGGGGCATGGGTAGCAATCATTATGTACGCACTACCCAATCAAATCTCTTGGTTACACTGACGTGTCAGGGACTCAGTGGACGAGTGGTCCCACGTGTTCCATCACCGTCCCGATTGGTACAAGTGTGTGGATGGTTCTGACCTTTGGGACGATTTCATTGGTTCAAAGTAGCTAGGCCTAGCTCGTTCTCGGGTGCTGCACTCGTAACCATTCAACAGGACTAAGAAATTCTTTCATAGGATTCGAGATGGACAAGTTTGAATTCACTTGGAGAAAAAAGATCCCAATATATTCACTTAGGAAACTAACTAACAAAGATTTGTCGATGAGCCCCGTAACTTGTGATATAATTAAGATCGTACGTGAAAGTCATGGGTTTAAAAAGTTTAGTTAGTATAGAAAATACGGTCTAATTTTTTTTATCATTATTAATTATTTTGACTAAAAACGAAGGTGTAATGAACTAATAATCAATAATCGACATAGTTACTTAAAACCTGAGAGTTGGACAATGCAGGTATCACATGTTGGTTATGTACAAATTCCATTTAAATCTAAAGTTCGATGAGAGTGACCATTTAAATCCATGTTGGTTATAACATTTAACAAACAAATGTTTGGAAAGATGAATGTATCTCTTTAAAATTTATTATGTTTAATTTCTCACTGTTTAAGCAACAAAATGGATTGGCATAATTTACTATATGAAAGCTAACTATTTATGTACGTATGATTTCAAGTTGTATCTAATTAAGCAGAAGTGGTCTTTATTTGATCTCCTGGAGCTACTGATCGACCCTATATATAGCAATTACTCCAATTAGGCATGCCTTGATTTAGTGATCAAATCAAGCAGAGAAAGTGATCGAGATCCAAAACAGAGCGTGAGGGATGGAGACGATAACATATATAGCACTTGGGTCTAGAATCAGCATAAGTTATAATTAACATGCTGAAACACCAAACCTCTGTCCCTCTCTCACTGTCTCGTAGCAGCTAGATGATGCCCATGCTTTGATTCAAAAGCCCTAGCGAAACAGCCCCGGTTTCAATAAGATCCTATTAATCCTTGAGTTATAAAAAAAACCGAAAGAAAGGAGATGATCGATCGAGTCTGGTGCCTCTTCAGAATCCAACAACAATGTTCATCATAATATTTGAAGCTAATTGAAACAAGACTACTGACGGGGCCTGGTCAACAGTAGTATTCATATTTAAAAAAAGATTTTTTCTATTATACATATGTGGTATGTATAGCCTGCATCAAGTCGTGAACCGTCCGATCGTCTTAAGTTTTAAATTATTGTTAAATGATGAGACGGTTCACGGCTTGATGTATGCTATACAAATGTGTAGCAGCCAAACCCTATAAAAAGAATGCATGCAGTGACGATTGAAGCTGTACGTACTTCGTAATTAGAATCTGCATGTATGGAAACTTGTTTGAAGGGCTTAGTCCCATAAAAAGAATGGGAACCCTAAAAGAATGCAAGACAGAAAATAAAATTGGAAAGAAAATTATTTCATTTCAAGTTAATTACCCGCAAGCAAAGAGCTTTAATTAGTTATAAACATAGAGCTTAATTTGTTCCTAGGTTGGTCTTCCATGCATATGGTTATGATCACTAATATGGTTACCTCAACAAAATCTGAATACAGCAGGATCACTAATAAATCAAGCAGAAGCTGTTTTTGATCTGGAGGAGCTTTGGGCCTTATAAAGATAAGCCTGTCTGAGCCGCTTCGTCTTTTCCTCGAGTTGCAAATCGGGAACTTCCTCAACCAGCTTCCTCTCCTTCTCCAATAACTCCAGCTCTTCTTCGTTCTTCCCGGAGTCCTGCATGTATGATGTTTGCACACATTATTTTTCATCATACAGTCATTTCAGTAAGACATTTTCTATATTTGTACACTAAGATATTGCTTGTAAGATCCCCTCTACTTTAGGATCACAATCTAGCCATTCAAGACATATTAGTTTTAAAAACTTTCAGCCGAGTTAGAAATCATCAAAACTTATTGAATTAAAAACAAATAAATGGATCGATTAAATTTGTCATACTTGAACCATTCATACTTATAAAGCTAAATCATGATTTTAAATGCCTTAATAATTAAAAAGTCGAGATGCAAGTTTACGAAAGTGATCTACGTACCTATGCTATGTTTTGCACATTATACCTGAATGCTTTTTTCTAAGTTCTTTAAGCTGTTCAACTTTCGATTGGGCCAACGTTTAATGCGCAGCTCTCGACATCTTTTCTTAAGAGTTGTCACACTGACATTCATTTCTTCAGCTGCTTGAGCCATCGGCATGTAGAAGTATTGAGATATGGTTTCTAGAGACAACATTTTGGCTCTTGATTTTGATGAAGAACTTGCACCACTTCTATTCAGTATTGCAAGGAGTGGTATTGATAATGTTGGACGACATACTCTCTTCTCCATCAATCCCAACACCGTAACCATCTCCCAGGACAGTCAGTGGCGTAGGAATGGTAGGGCGAGAAGGGTCAATTGACTCTTCTAGCTATTTGAATTAAGCAGCCATTGGTTGAAATGTTTGGTAATCACATATCTAAACTATAATTAATGACCCTCCTCACATAAGATAATCTGTAAAACTGAAAGGAAACAAGATCAAAAGTTTTGATCTTATGACCCATTCAACCCACAAGTCCAGTATTTGGACAAGTGTCCATCATGTTTTAACTTTTTATTGCATTTTATTTATTAAGTTGTCAATTAATAATGATTCTATCCCATAAATCAACACAATTAAACAATATATATTTAGATTTATACACCCTTTTTTCACTCATGGTCTCTAGCAAATCAAGTCAAAATTAGAAGAATGAAATATAAAGTAATGTATCTAATATTTTTTTTTAAATGGATGTAATTTATGTTATTTGATGAAGTTCATCTTTGTCCAAACCCCCACAATAACTAAGATTGATTGGGTTGAATATTTATTAAATGCTGATTTAGTGTGAAGGATATAAGTTGCTTAAGAAGAGTTAAGTTTTGACCCTTCTAAATAATAATTCTGGCTACACCACTGAGGACAGTATCATCTATTAAAGACAATTCATCTTGCCAGTCTGATGGAACGTACTCACTTCCACTGATGAGAAACATCGTAAGGAAATACACATTAGGTTAAACCAAGATCAAAGGAAAAGAATTTACTTCAAAACTAAATCATGTTCGACTTGAGAAAGGTAAACTAACTTGTATCTTGCATCCAGCTCTGAATGTTAAAAAACGAACACAACCGAACATTATTACCTCAAATCAAGTGGAGTTAATTGGCTTGCAAAGGAAAATAGGTCTTCATCATCCTTGGACAAACAAGCCATTAAAGCTGAAGAGATCTAGAATAAAAACTATGGAAAGTACTACTGAGACTGAAGAAGAAGAAGAACAACAACGAGCTCGAGAGAAAGAGGTAGAGAGGGGAAAACTGATAATTGTATTCTCGAGTACAGGATAAGGGTCATTTATACTAACTTGAAAATGATAATTTTATATTGACTTTGACCGATATTTACTCTTTTAGAAAACGACCTACGTAGTCTTAAGTCTTGGAGGAAGGGACAAGTCCCATATATGGAACTACGTACAAATTAAGCAAGCACGCAAGACACCAAATATGAAAGGAAAAAATGTTCTTCGTACTTCATTCTGCTAGCTACCTACAGTTGACAACCAAATTGACCGAATGAATGATCTTTTCTAGCTCTTGTTTCTCTAGCAAGTACGTTCAGTTATTTAGTTTCACCTGACATCTCATGTATTTTACTTAGTTTCATATTTACCAAATTATTTATTACCAAGTTTCAAAGATGAATCGTTCACAGGGTTGTTCATCCGTATATCGTTTCAATATAAGAATCACCCTGCTGCTTGATTAGAGCTTGGCTAATGACTTGACTTTGGCCAGAGATTAAAGTGCACGAGTGGAGGAAACATCCGATCAGTTTCATGAGGACGAGTTAGGTGTCACTTAGCCCTAAAATGGTAAGAAAAATTGACAAATGTAATAACCAAGAAACTTTCATCATTTTTATCTTGGGTAATTTCGCTTGGCTTACATCTTCCATGGGAATCCGATATAATGAACTAGGATGACAAAGGAGAACATTATCATGGCCTTTGAGCAAAAATGACACAGAGATGACTACATATACAGTAGCTAGTCATCTGTTATTTCTGGAACTCTCCAGCAGGAACAAATTACTAGCTAATTACTGGGAACCTTGAAGCAAAAATGATGTATTCACAGGAATATGAATTTATAACGACCATTTAATTTGAACTTTTTTCTTTTCTTCCCAATGCTGTGAACCAAAAAATGAGATTTCTTGAGCAAAAGACTAATTTGTACTCGGTTAACTACGTAAATTGTCCCCTGAAGGCCTGAAATTTGTGATGACCAGCTCAGAGATCAGAAGGAATTAGCAGGCCACTTTCTTCATCATCTTTCTCTTCGATCCTAGTCTCTTCCGCAGCCAAAGTAAGCTCCTCTGCCCTTCTAGTTTGGTGCTTCCAATCTGTGTGAACCAATGTGTACACCATCATACACACACACGAAGCCTGTGCAGATAGTAACCCAAGCCACAGCCCCAAAAACCCAACTTTGTATGCAAAAGTTGCAATAATAGCAACTGGTAATCCAATAAGGTAAAATGAATACAAGTTAATTCTTGCTCCAAGCTTAGGTCGTGCAGTACCTGTCAAGACTCCGCATGCAGCTGTTTGAGGAGTGTTGCCAAGTTCACATAGCCCCAATATTGGAAGTGCAGCTGAAATCAGTTCAAGAATTTGTGGTTCATTTGTGAACATTGTCCCCCACACATTTCTCATACAAGTCATGAAAACAAATGCGAACAGCCCGAAAACAAACGCGACAAGAAGACCGACGAGGGCAGCCCATCGTGCTTGGCTCGGTTGCCCCGCCCCCAAGGAATGTCCAACCCTAGTTGACAATGCCCAGCTTAATGAAATTGGAAAGATGTATAACATTCCTGTTGTTTGAATTAGGATGCCCATGGCTGCAACACTAGCTTGTGGGTTACTCAAAAGACCACAGAAGAACAACATGATTTCATACCACCACCATTCCAAGCACACTGAAACGCAACTGGGTAGTGCTAAACTTAGCAATGGTCTCCATCCTTGAAAAGTAGAGACAATTGTGAGCCCGCTCCAAGGTTTCAATGCTCTATTTGAGATAGCTATATAAATCACCAATCCCACATTCAAATTCCAAGTGTTCCAAGCAAGTCCCAAAGCAATACCTTCCACCCCCAAGTTCAAGTAAGAGACTAGAAAATAATTGATGGGTAAGTGCATGAGGGCTGAGAAACATGCAGCTAAAGTAAGTGGGGTGGTAAGGCCTTGAGTTCGTAAGAAGACTCTCAATGGGTTGAGGTGAGCTTGAGCTAGCAATTCAGGGATCGAGCAAACCATGTAAACCCTAGCAACTCTGGTAATCTGTGGGTCTTGACCTAACCATAGGAAAATTGGCTCGATATTGAGCCACGCGAATGAGATCGGAATGGAAACTAATAGAAGCAGACAGAGGGTTTTCTGGAAGGTTTGGCTGAGAACAGTCCATCTTTGAGCTCCATAAGCTTGGCAACAGATTGGGTCCATACCAGTAGTTAGTCCTCTGAGGATTGAGATGCCTGTAATATTTGCAAACCCAAGTGCTAATGAGCCTCCTGCTAACTCTGCTTTTCCGAGCCGACCTAAGAAGAGCATTGAAATTACAGACCTTGAATATATAAGTAGGGATGATATCACTATTGGACCTCCAACTTTTATCAGCGACCGTAACTCTTCTCCTATCTACAAGGATTCAACAATATGAACAGAAAGTAAGAACACTGGAATTGCATTACCGAAACTCAGAGAAGTTAATTAGGGGAATTTTTCAACTTGCATCTTATTTTTTTCTCGAATAACATGCAATTACCTTAAAACTGTGACTCATGTAACATGCAAGAGCCGACATTCCATACAATGTAGAGGAATCTAACAGTAAAAAAACTCTAAACTCAACTGATGACAATGTGAGTTTAAATTATATATGCTTAATGATCTACGTGAAATAGTTAAGCTTTTATGTTTATTTATATTAGCCTTTTACCCGTGCATTTGCACGGGCTCACAATTTCTTAATAACGCAGTTATTCTCTCCAGTATAAAGCCCACTACTCACTTTTCTCTCCCTAATTATCTTTTTATTTTATTTTTTTATTTACCATATTAACCTTCTTTTTACTAATCTGAATCAACTTAATAAAGGTAGTATTGTCTAAATATAATTTGATAATTTAAGGACCGCTCGTTTTATAGTAGTAGAGATAAGTTTATGTCATTATATTTCTTTCATTTATCTACCACTTTACCTGTGTTTCCTTCTGTATAACTTCTGTTTTTGTTTTTCTCAATGAAATATACTTTAGCTAAAGAAAGAGCTGTGCTATGGTTCTACCGTATGGAAACAGTAATTCCGGTCATTGCTATATATAAGTCCCAAGGACCCAACATTATGCATTGTTTTTGCAATTTCGCAATCAACTTGTGAACTTTTTATTCATTAGAAAAACTGCGAGTGGCGAAGGGTGAAGTGGTAAAGTATCCAACAAAATAATCAGAGCATCGGTTTGTCTTATAAAGTTAAAAGTTATGCTAATAAAAAAAATGTCAACGTACGCCAAAAGAATATTGGGGTTGTCATATAATTGATTCTATTTGATGCAGACTGTAGACTAAATTATCATATCTCCCATAAGTTGGTTTTTGTTTCTGTCACAGTGTTTGTACTTTGTACTAGTTAATATGTAGGAAAAGATAAGGATTAGTTTCAGCACGTTATCAAAGTTAACTCTAAGAAACATGTGTTTCAATCACTTAACTGATCTAGATTCTTGAATTCATTGAAGCAAAGTAAGCTACTGGAGCTGGTCTAGCTACATTCAATACCTGAATATGAGAGTATAAGTTTGACAGAGTAAAAGAACTACTTGAATAACTCTTTTGGTCAATACTCAATACTAGCTACTTGAATATATAACTAAGTTACTGAAGTGGTAATTAGATGATGGTAACAAGAAAAAAAAAAAAAAATTGTTTTCAATAAGATGCTTAAGAACCCCTTTAATATATTCGCTGCTTAACTTTTTCCCGAATGAGAAAGAATTTAAGTTGTGTTTTTTACAAGAATAGTTGAATTTCTTCTGACTTCTGGGACTGACATTTCTCGACAGAGAGTATTTTACTTCATATCCTTTTGTTATATTCATTATATGTCACTATGAAAATAAAAATTAAACCAAAACAAAACAGACAACTGCCATCGAAATGCATATGATGAGTCACACATGACATGAAGTTCGAGACCCCAGAAACTTAAGATTTTACTCCACCCTGCACCATGCAAACTAAGAAAGAAATGAAGAGTTTGAGGTTGTGAACAAAGAACCTCCAACGTTTCGAGAGACTCTGTAGTATTAGGAAATACCTAACCCAAAAACTTAAGCTATTGGAACAGGGGCGTCCACCAATGTTGAATGTGTATGAAAGAGGAAGGGAGGGAGGGAGAGAGATGTTGTGTGAAAAGTAGTACCTCTGTTAGTGGCAGCTGTCGGAGAAGCCCAGTTGTGGGAAGCTGCTGCTGCAGCCGTTGACGGAGGTTTTGAATGAAGCTAGTGCTGCTGCTGCGGACACCTTCGCTTCTGTCTGACCTCATTGTCATGTATTCTTCTTCATTGTTATAGTGAGCTCCTCCTCCATCTAGCTTCGTTATCAAAGGGTCGTGACCATTTATAATTCCTCGAGATTCAGTACTGGGAAGGCACATGATTATCCAACTCTGAAAAGGGACACAGATCAAAAACAAACCTTTGCAAGTACGACTTCGGACCACTTCCAGAGATCAGAAAGCATATTTATTACTAATCTTTCTCATCTTGTATTTCATATATTCATATTGCTGCATAGCTATTCCAAGGTCATGTGGACGAAGGTTTACTTAAAAAAATGAGGTATGATTACCGACCTTAGAATTTCAGAGCCTCAAAGCTGGTTGCTGTCTGTCACTTTTGGGAAGCCGGCCCTGTTGGTCTTTTGCAGCCACTGATCTCTGTCCGCCCTCGAATTATTATTGCAGAGAAGATGAAGAGCTATAACGATGAAATGGTGCTTTGAAACATGGAACGAACATTGAATTATATAGTACAGTATGAGAAATAGTTTAAGCATGCGCAGTAAGCCAGTCTTTTGGCTTTATCCAAGAAAATCTGTTGTCACCATAATTATGAATAGAAAACTGGGTTAATTGAATTGGATATATATATATATATATATATAGTCCGTTTCAGATACGGACGTCCGTACAGTCTTAAGGTGCGGATTTTCCTCCGTTCGCCATCGTACGGTGCCGGTGAGGGCGCGCCTCCACCCTAGCAGACTCCAGCAGCTTCCCCGACCACTTTCCCTCCCCGGCGAGTCCGCCGAATTCCAGTTTTCCGGCCAGATCACCCAAAACTTCAAACAAAGTCAATCTGGCCGGAAACTGGAATTCAGCGGACTTGT